>NW_025335073.1:600000-1157500 GCF_018152115.1 Drosophila rhopaloa
TGGGGACCCTGAGGTCAGCCAAAAGAGAGAGAATTTGTTGTTTAAGGACCCTGAAGTCAGCCACAAGAGAGAGAGAATGTGTTGCTTGGGGACCCTGAAGTCAGCCACAAGAGAGAGAGAATTTTTTACCTGGGGACCCTGAAGTCAACCATCAGAGAGAGAGAGAGAACTGCTTGGGGACCCTGAGGTCAGCCACAAGAGAGAGAGAATGTTTTGCTTGGGGACCCTGAAGTCAGCCACAAGGGAGAGAATTTGTTGTTTGGGGACCCTGAAGTCAGCCACAAGAGAGAGAGAATTTGTTGCTTGGGGACCCTGAAGGCAGCCGCAAGAGAGAGAGAATGTTTTGCTTGGGGACCCTGAGGTCAGCCAAAAGAGAGAGAATTTGTTGTTTAAGGACCCTGAAGTCAGCCACAAGAGAGAGAGAATGTGTTGCTTGGGGACCCTGAAGTCAGCCACAAGAGAGAGAGAATTTGTTACTTGGGGACCCTGAAATCAACCACAAGAGAGAGAGAGAATTGCTTGGGGACCCTGAGGTCAGCCACAAAGAGAGAGAGAGAGCTCAGCCGGTGAACCGTGCCGTAAGGAGGTGTGATCCTGAAATCAGACGTCTCCTAGGGATCCCTCCAGGCCGGCAAGCCGAGAAGGTTAGAGGGAGGAGGAAGTACTACGGGAGCTAACTACAATGTATAAGCGGACTTGGATCGAATGATCTAGTCCTCCAAAAAATGACTTTGCTGCTTGCCACCACTGGGGAGTTGCCTCTATACCCTTAGACGGTTGGCTGCTAAGTGCCTTTCTATGGCCCGTGGTCCGTCTTATATAGGGCTCGGCGAGATCTGGTGTGCCCGTCGCCTGTGGGATTTGCCGGTCTAAGTGTGACCATCTCTCTCGGTCTAGTGTGCCCCTACACGCGCGATCGTTGGCGCGCGCGCGTTCTCCTCCTCAAGGAGCTCTAGGATGTCTCTATCCGGTGTCTCGGTTGCCCGGCTCTCCTGGGCGGTTTTGGCTGTTTGGCTGTTGCCTTGCCCGGACTGGATGTTCCTGTTTGGTGCCGTGGTCTTCATCTTTGCCGGTGCTGTCCTTTTCCGAGCGGTTCCCGCCATCGGTCTTGGCTCTATGAACTTCGCCATCGTTTGCGCTGCCCTAAACTTTGTGTGTTTGTCCCGTAATTTTCGTGCTGCCTCCGTGAATTTGTTCATCTTTTCTGTAATGAGACAAATGTTTGTGTTAGGCTTAACGTTTAGTTTTGGTGTTGTAGGATGTTGGGTTGTGTTATGGTTATGGTGTAGTGTTGGTTTACGTTTGGGGTGTGGTGTAGTGTGATGACTAATGTTATGTGAGTTGTGTGTTGAGGAGTAGTGGCATTTGTGTAGTGTTTGGTTATGTGTATTCAATGATAGATTGTGCTTTTCATGTCTTACTAGTTTATCGTGTTCGTTCTGTATTGTATTTGTTCCTACGTACTGTTTGGTGTTTCCGATGTATACTCTCTTTGTTTTTCGTGTGTTCGGGTCTTTCACTGTCATGATCACTGGTGACACGAAATTGGTTACCTTCCAGGGGCCGTCGTACTTTGGTGCTAGTTTGGCGTTAAATTTTTCTGCCGCTTTTGACAGATAGTGCGTCTTGCACCATACCAAGTCTCCGACATCTGGTTTCCAATCCCTTTTCCGCGGCTTCTTCTGTGTGCTGTGTTGCCTCCTTTCGCACGCCTTTTAATCTGTTCCATCTTTGTTCTATACTTTCCTCCTGTAACCCCGATCCTTTTGTTACCCTGTCGAACATCGTGTTTGGTAATCTTAATTCTTTCCCGAATACCAGTTGCGCAGGGCTATATCTTGTAGATTCCGATTCACTGCTATTGTATGCTAGCATTAGCTCTGGTAAATGTTCGTCCCACGTGGTCTGATCCTCTCCTGCTAGCTGTGCGATCATCGTTTTGACTGTTCGATTCGTTCGCTCGGTAGGGTTCTCCTGGGGCGTGTACGGTGCCGTCAACTGTTGCCGTATCCCCCATTTTTCCATGGCCTTTCTTGTTTTTCCTCCTGTGAACTGGACCCCATTATCTGAGATCAGGGTTTTTGCCGATCCAACTCTCGCAATTACCCTTTCTCTAAAGACTCGTAGGAATGCGTCCACTGTAGCCTGTCTGATTGCTGCAAGTTCCACCCACTTCGAGAATTTGTCCATGATTACTAATAGTGTGGTTTTCTTTTGGGGGTCCCACCAATTCCACACATATGGTTTCCCATGGTGCTTCTGCCACTTTTGTCAGCATCTTCCCAGCTTTTTTCTGTTGCGATACCTTGTACCTTATACCTTTCTGTACGTATTTCCTTACGTCCTTGTTCATTCGTGGCCAGAAATACCGGTTCTTTACCCTTCTCAGTGTCTTGAACATGCCCAGGTGTCTGCTGTACTAAGGTTTTCCGTTAATACTTGTTGAATTTCAGCCCCAGTTACGCACAGTTTCCATGGTTGTGTGTCCATCTTGAATTCCGTGCTTTTTGGGTCTCGTTCCAGTTCCTTGTATTTTTCCTCGATCCATGTCTCCGTGTACTGTATTGTTTTCAACTCGTTCTGTGGGGTTCTGGATAAGGCGTCTGCTACCGCATTCCATTTTCCCTTTCTGTACTGGACTTCAAATTGGAATGGTTGTAGGCCTAGCGCCCATCTGGCCACTCTTCCCGACGGGCTTTCTATTTCGATTGGCAAACGCTATCACATGCTCTCCGTCCTGTGTTAAGACAGCGCCTACGCCTAAGTCGCTGGCATCCGTTTGTAGTTTAAGCTGCCTTGTGAAATCGGGGCATGCCAGTACCGGTGCCTTTGTTAGGCTCGTTTTCAGTTGGTCAAACGATTCCTGTTGTTCCTCGGTCCATTCAAATTGTTGTCCTTTCTTGATTAAGCCTTGCAACGCTCCTGCCTTTTCGGAGAAATTTAGTATGAACCGTCGGTACCATGATGCCATTCCTAAAAAGCTGTGTACTTTCTTTGTGGATCTCGGCGCTGGTAAGTCTCGAATTGCCGCTACTTTGTCCGGGTCTGTCCGAATGCCCCGATCGCTTATGACGTGTTCCAGGTACTTTAGCTCCTTTTGGAAGAAGTGGCATTTGTCTGGATTAATCCGCAGGTTCGCGTTCTGTAGTCTCCTGAATACCTCTGTTAGCTTCTCCCGATGTTCACGTTTGCTGCGGCCAATAACCACTATGTCGTCCAGATTAGCAAATGCAAACCGTTCCATTTCTGGCCCTATTATTGAGTCCAGTGCTCTTTGAAACGTTGCTGGAGCTGTGGTTAGCCCAAATGGCATAACCTTCCACTGGAACAGTCCACGTCCGGGGACTGTGAATGCCGTGTATTGTCTACTATTCCTATCCATTGGGATCTGCCAGTATCCTGACTTGAGATCTATCGTACTGATGAACTTTGCCTCTCTTAACTGGTCCAAGATGAAATTCATTCTTGGTACCGGATAGGCGTCTTTTTCTGTCTTGTCGTTCAGTAGTCGATAGTCCACACACATTCTCCATTCGTTGTTCTTCTTTCTCACTAGCACTACTGGCGCGCTGTACGGGCTACGTGAGGGTTCTATGAATCCCAGTGCCAACAACTCGTTCACCTGTTCATTGATGATTTCGAGGATAGTACCTCTCTTTAATCGGTTTATCATCCTTGAGGTAAATCTTATGCTTTGTTATATTAATGGTTCCCTGCATTCCTTCAAATACTTGCCTCAACGTTTCCAGAAAGTCCTGTACTTCCTTTTCGGACGGTTCCCCTGTCGTGTCTTCTTGCTCCGTATTCGTCTCCGGTTGGTCCTCTTCGTCTCCGGGCTCTCTTATTTCCAGCTCTAAGTTTTCACACCTCAGCGTGCTGTGTACCCCCGCCAGAAAGTCCATCCCTAACAGTATTCCTCCTGCCACTTCTGTAAGTATCATAAACTTCACACTGAACAATTTTCCTCCAAATTGGATTTCTGCCGTGAATTCTCCTATCGCCTTCTGCGTTGTTCCGTTGACCATTGTTAATTCTGCACGGGCTCCCCACCATTTGCCCTGGTGTTTCAGATCTTGATATCTGTTTCTGCTTATAGCGCTCCTTGATGCCCCTGTGTCCACTATTCCTTTCGCTGTTCTGTTTCCGACCATTATCCGGGCTACTATTTGGAACCCGTCGCAACACAACTATTCCCCTGCTGCTGGCTCTTTTGTTGCCGCCTGAGTTGCCAGCTTTATCTGCTCAGGCCTCATGCGTTTCCCGGCCCCGCCCTGCAGCACTCCGTGGTTCTTGTACCGTTTCTTCCACAGATCCAGCAAAACAGCCTCGGTGGAATGTTACACGTGCGTGCCCCATGTCCGGTTCCTCCTCAGCGCATGCATATCTCCGGTCTTAGCTGGTGCACAGGTTGGCTTGACTGTGTCCGGTCCTCTGCCTCTTTTCCTTCTACCTCTTCCGCTAGTTTGAGAAACTCAGTCAACGAGTTGAATCCTGCCCTCCTAGCGTAAAGCTTTATCTTGCTCCTGCTGTTTCTGTACACTCGGTCCAGTTTGGCCTCCTCTGAGAGTTTCGTGAATTGCATCAGTTTTCTTAGTCCGATTGCGTATTCTCTTATGGGCTCCGTTTCTCTCTGCTTCATCTGTGCAATCTGATTCTCTAACTGTTCCTCATACCTTGGTGGTAAAAAGTATTCCAGCAGTTCTGTTCTGAGCTGCGTCCATGTTACGATCCTGCTCGTCGTGTTGTTCCACCAATCACTCGCGATCCCCTCCAGGACGAATGGCATCGTCTGTATCAGCTGGTCCTTCCGTATTCCGTATCCGCCAGCCCACTGTTCAATTTTGCTTAGGAACTCCAGTGTGTTTGTTGTTCCTTGGTACCGGATGATTCATACACGTACCCGGTCTATGACTTCCGTTTCCATTTTTATTTCTAACTTTCCTTCTGTTTCGTCCCCTAGACTTGCATCTTTGATGTCCATTATCTCCTCCTTTTCCCTGGTTACCACGATCGCCGGAATTGTTTCTTTCGTCAGGCTTTTTTCTCTCTTATATTTTTCCGACAGTTCTGCGAGTCTTTGTCTAACCGTTTCTGTATGATCCGCTGCCAACAAACGTCTTAAATCCTCACTTCTTTCTGCCGTCCCTAATCTGAACTCTTTCGTGTATTTCGTTAGTTCGCTCTTTGGTGCCAGATGTACCCAGCTCGACATTACTCCGCTGGTGTCGGTTTATCTCCTGCAACCACTTTAACCTGTTCGGGCGCAACTGTGACGGTTCGTTGTTGTCGGGTGGCTCAGGGATGGCCAGGGTTCGTCACAAGAATTTGTTTGTGTCAGGCGTGGTTGCTGAAAGAGAGTTCCGACCCAGCCCAGAGTAGAAGTCGTGGGGAATTACTTAGTAATTGATTATAACTAGGTTTTATTTCAGTAAGTATCTTGACATTTGATTAACAACTAACGAATTCTCCGGTTGGCGGGGTGCCGCCGTTGCTGCCTTCGCTTCCTTCGTCCACTTAGAATACCTGGTATCGGGAGCTGTCCAGCTGCTCAAGAGGACCAGCACGGGTTGGGTTGCCTGAAATGAGAATGGGGTGCTTGGGGACCCTGAGGTCAGCCACGAGCGAGCGAGAGAGCTATTTAGTGCTTGGGGACCCGAAAGTCGACCGCAAGAGAGAGAATGTTGCTTGGGGACCCTGAAGTCAGCCACAAGAGAGAGAGAATGTTTGGCTTGGGGACCCTGAAGTCAGCCACAAGAGAGAGAGAGAATGTTTTGCTTGGGGACCCTGAAGTCAGCCACAAGAGAGAGAATTTGTTGTTTGGGGACCCTGAAGTCAGCCACAAGAGAGAGAGAAATTGTTACTTGGGGACCCTGAAGTCAACCACAAGAGAGAGAGAGAATTGCTTGGGGACCCTGAGGTCAGCCACAAGAGAGAGAGAGAGAGCTCAGCCGGTGAACCGTGCCGTAAGGAGGTGTGATCCTGAAATCAGACGTCTCTTAGGGATCCCTCCAGGCCGGCAAGCCGAGAAGGTTAGAGGGAGGAGGAAGTACTACGGGAGCTAACTACTATGTATAAGCGGACTTGGATCGAATGATCTAGTCCACCAAAAAATGACTTTGCTGCTTACCACCACTGGGGAGTTGCCTCTATACCCTTAGACGGTTGGCTGCTAAGTGCCTTTCTATGGCCCGTGGTCCGTCTTATATAGGGCTCGGCGAGATCTAGTGTGCCCGTCGCCTGTGGGATTTGCCGGTCTAAGTGTGACCATCTCTCTCGGTCTAGTGTGCCCCTACACGCGCGATCTTTGGCGCGCGCGTTCTTAGTTTGAATTTTAAATTAAATGCTTCTTTCGTTTACCTTTTATTCTTTTTATTCATTCATTTCATGCTTTTTTGTGCGCGCAGCGCAACACTCCCCCTCGTCATGGATTCGAGTGGTGTTGAATAATTGTAACATAGTTCCCTTTATTTGATATCACTTGCCAGGTCTTCTCTCCATCTTTTACCAGCCATCGCTGCTGTTTTCCTGGTTTCTTCCCTACCAGCTTCTCCTTGATGTTGTTCTTTGCTGGTCTGGACAGTGTTGCTCCCTCCGGTAGCGTCCATCCCTCGTCGTTGGACTCCTCCTCATGGAGCTCTAGGATGTCTCTATCCGGTGTCTCGGTTGCCCGGCTCTCCTGGGAGGTTTTGGCTGTTTGGCTGTTGCCTTGCCCGGACTGGATGTTCCTGTTTGGTGCCGTGGTCTTCATCTTTGCCGGTGCTGTCCTTTTCCGAGCGGTTCCCGCCATCGGTATTGGGTCTATGAACTTCGCCATCGTTTGCGCTGCCCTTAAGTTTGTGTGTTTGTCCCGGAATTTTCGTGCTGCCTCCGTGAATTTGTTCATCTTTTCTGTAATGAGACAAATGTTTGTGTTAGGCTTAACGTTTAGTTATGGTGTAGGATGTTGGGTTGTGTTATGGTTATGGTGTAGTGTTGGTTTACGTTTGGGGTGTGGTGTAGTGTGATGACTAATGTTATGTGAGTTGTGTGTTGAGGAGTAGTGGCATTTGTGTAGTGTTTGGTTATGTGTATTCAATGATAGATTGTGGTTTTCATGTGTAGCTAGTTTATCGTGTTCGTTCTGTATTGTATTTGTTCCTACGTACTGTTTGGTGTTTCCGATGTATACTCTCTTTGTTTTTCGTGTGTTCGGGTCTTTCACTGTCATGATCACTGGTGACATGAAATTGGTTACCTTCCAGCCGTCGTACTTTGGTGCTAGTTTGGCGTTAAATTTTTTTGCCGCTTTTGACAGATAGTGCGTCTTGCACCATACCAAGTCTCCGACATCTGGTTTCCAATCCCTTTTCCGCGGCTTCTTCTGTATGCTGTGTTGCCTCCTTTCGCACGCCTTTTAATCTGTTCCATCTTTGTTCTATACTTTCCTCCTGTAACCCCGATCCTTTTGTTACCCTGTCGAACATCGTGTTTGGTAATCTTAATTCTTTCCCGAATACCAGTTGCGCAGGGCTATATCTTGTAGATTCCGATTCACTGCTATTGTATGCTAGCATTAGCTCTGGTAAATGTTCGTCCCACGTGGTCTGATCCTCTCCTGCTAGCTGTGCGATCATCGTTTTGACTGTTCGATTCGTTCGCTCGGTAGGGTTCTCCTGGGGCGTGTACGGTGCCGTCAACTGTTGCCGTATCCCCCATTTTTCCATGGCCTTTCTTGTTTTTCCTCCTGTGAACGGCGATCCAACTCTCGCAATTACCCTTTCTCTAAAGACTCGTAGGAATGCGTCCACTGTAGCTGCAAGTTCCACCCACTTCGAGAATTTGTCCATGATTACTAATAGTGTGGTGTTTCCGTGCTTTGATCTGGGTAGAGGTCCCACGAAATCCACACATATGGTTTCCCACAGTGCTTCTGCCACTTTTGTCAGCATCTTCCCAGCTTTTTTCTGTTGCGATACCTTGTATTTTTGGCAAGACTCGCATTTCTGTACTTATGTCCTTACGTCCTTGTTCATTCGTGGCCAGAAATACCGGTTCTTTACCCTTCTCAGTGTCTTGAACATGCCCAGGTGTCCTGCTTCTGCTGTACTGTGGTCTGTTATCACTATGAACCGATAGCATTCTTTTTCGGTCGCGCTGTAGTTTTTCTCTACTTTACTCAACCTCCTGCTGGCAAACGCTATCACATGCTCTCCGTCCTTTGTTAAGACAGCGCCTACGCCTAAATGGCATAAATTTCCACTGGAACAGACCACGTCCGGGGACTGTGAATGCCGTGTATTGTCTAATATTCATATCCATTGGGATCTGCCAGTATCCTGACTTGAGATCTATCGTACTGATGAACTTTGCCTCTTTTAACTGGTCCAAGATGAAGTTCTTCTTACCGGATAGGCGTCATTTTCTGTTTTGTCGTTCAGCAGTCGATAGTCCACACACATTCTCCATTCGTTGTTCTTCTTTCTCACTAGCACTACCGGCGCGCTGTACGGGCTACGTGAGGGTTCTATGAGTCCCAGTGCCAACAACTCGTTAACCTGTTCATTGATGATCGCCTGCTGTTTTGGATTTCGAGGATAGTACCTCTGTTTAATCGGTTTATCATCCTTGAGGTAAATCTTATGCTTTGTTATATTACTGGTTCCCTGCATTCCTTCAAATACTTGCCTCTGCGTTTCCAGAAAGCCCTGTACTTCCTTTTCGGACGGTTCCCCTGTCGTGTCTTCTTGCTCCGTATTCGTCTCCGGTTGGTCCTCTTCGTCTCCGGGCTCCCTTATTTCCAGCTCTAAGTTTCCACACCTCAGCGTGCTGTGTACCCCCGCCAGAAAGTCCATCCCTAACAGTATTCCTCCTGCCACTTCTGTAAGTATCATAAACGTCACACAATTTTCCTCCAAATTGGATTTCTGCCGTGAATTCTCCTATCGCCTTCTGCGTTGTTCCGTTGGCCAATGTTATTTCTGCACGGGCTCCACACCATTTGCCCTTTCAGTTCTTGATATCTGTTTCTGCTTATAGCGCTCCTTGATGCTCCTGTGTCCACTATTCCTTTCGCTGTTCTGTTTCCGACCATTATCCGGGCTACTATTTGGAACCCGTCGCAACACAACTGTTCCCCTGCTGCTGGCTCTTTTGTTGCCGCCTGAGATGCCATCATTATCTGCTCAGGCCTCCTGCGTTTCCCGGCCCCGCCCTGCAGCACTCCGTGGTTCTTGTACCGTTTCTTCCACAGATCCAGAAAAAACAGCCTCGGTGGATTGTTACACGTGCGTGCCCCATGTCCGGTTCCTCCACAGCGCATGCATATCTCCGGTCTTAGCTGCTGCACAGGTTGGCTTGACTGTGTCCGGTCCTCTGCCTCTATTCCTTCTACCTCTTCCGCTAGTTTGAGAAACTCAGTCAACGAGTTGAATCCTGCCCTCCTAGCGTAAAGCTTTATCTTGCTCCTGCTATTTCTGTACACTCGGTCCAGTTTGGCCTCCTCTGAGAGTTTCGTGAATTGCATCAGTTTTCTTAGTCCCATTGCGTATTCTCTTCTCCGTTTCTCTCTGCTTCATCTGTGCAATCTGATTCTCTAACTGTTCCTCATACCTTGGTGGTAAAAAGTATTCCAGCAGTTCTGTTCTGAGCTGCGTCCATGTTACGATCCTGCTCGGCGTGTTGTTCCACCAATCACTCGCGATCCCCTCCAGGACGAATGGCATCGTCTGTATCAGCTGGTCCTTCCGTGTTCCGTATCCGCCAGCCCACTGTTCCATTTTGCTTAGGAACTCCAGTGTGTTTGTTGTTCCTTGGTTCCGAATGCTTCATCCACGTACCCGGTCTATGAATTCCGTTTCCATTTTTATTTCTAACTTTCCTTCCGTTTCGTCCCCTAGACTTGCTCCTTTGATGTCCATTATCTCCTCCTTTTCCCTGGTTAACACGATCGCCGGAATTGTTTCTTTCGCCGGGCTTTTTTATCTTTTATATTTTTCCGACAGTTCTGCGAGTCTTTGTCTGACCGTTTCTGTATGATCCGTTTTCTTTGCGAACGCTGCCAACAAACGTCTTAAATCCTCACTTCTTTCTGCCGTTCCTAATCCGAACTCTTTCGTGTATTTCGTTAGTTCGCTCTTTGGTGCCAGATATACCCAGCTCGACATTACTCTGCTGGTGTCGGTTTCTTTCCTGCAACCACTTTAACCTGTTCGGGCGCCACTGTGACGGTTCGTCGTTGTCGGGTGGCTCAGGGATGGCCAGGGTTCGTCACAAGAATTAGTTTGTGTCAGGCGTGGTTGCTGAAAGAGAGTTCCGACCCAGCCCAGAGTAGAAGTCGTGGGGAATTACTTAGTAATTGAATATAACTAGGTTTTTTTTCAGTAAGTATCTTGACATTTGATTAACAACTAATGAATTCTCTGGTTTGGCGGGGTGCCGCCCTTGCTGCCTTCGCTTCCTTCGACCACTTAGAATAACTGGTATCGGGAGCTGTCCAGCTGCTCGAGAGGACCAGCACGGGTTGGGTTGCCTGAAATGAGAATGGGGTGCTTGGGGACCCTGAGGTCAGCCACGAGCGAGAGAGAGCTATTTAGTGCTTGGGGACCCGAAAGTCGACCGCAAGAGAGAGAATGTTGCTTGTGGACCCTGAAGTCAGCCACAAGAGAGAGAGAATGTTTTGCTTGGGGACCATGAAGTCAGCCACAAGAGAGAGAGAATTTGTTGCTTGGGGACCCTGAAGTCAGCCGCAAGAGAGAGAGAATGTTTTGCTTAGGGACCCTGAAGTCAGCCACAAGAGAGAGAATATGTTGTTTGGGGACCCTGAAGTCAGCCACAAGAGAGAGAGAATGTGTTGCTTGGGGACCCTGAAGTCAGCCACAAGAGAGAGAGAATTTGTTACTTGGGGACCCTGAAATCAACCACCAGAGAGAGAGAGAGAATTGCTTGGGGACCCTGAGGTCAGCCACAAGAGAGAGAGAATGTTTTGCTTGGGGACTTTGAAGTCAGCCACAAGAGAGAGAGAATTTGTTGCTTGGGGACCCTGAAGTCAGCCGCAAGAGAGAGAGAATGTTTTGCTTGGGGACCCTGAAGTCAGCCACAAGAGAGAGAATTTGTTGTTTGGGGACCCTGAAGTCAGCCACAAGAGAGAGAGAATGTGTTGCTGGGACCCTGAAGTCAGCCACAAGAGAGAGAGAATTTGTTACTTGGGGACCCTGAAGTCAACCACAAGAGTAAGAGAGAGAATTGCTTGGGGACCCTGAGGTCAGCCACAAGAGAGAGAGAGAGAGCTCAGCCGGTGAACCGTGCCGTAAGGAGGTGTGATGACCTTGCTGCTTACCACCACTGGGGAGTTGCCTCTATACCCTTAGACGGTTGGCTGCTAAGTGCCTTTCTATGGCCCGTGGTCCGTCTTATAAAGGGCTCGGCGAGATCTGGTGTGCCCGTCGCCTGTGGCATTTGCCGGTCTAAGTGTGACCATCTCTCTCGGTCTAGTGTGCCCCTTCACGCGCGATCGTTGGCGCGCGCGCGTTCTTAGTTTGAATTTTAAATTAAATGCTTCTTTCGTTTACTTTTTATTCTTTTTATTCGTTCATTTCATTATTATTATTATTATTTATTTATGTTCCTAGCGCTAATGTTAACAATTTAACTTAAAAGTAAAGCACTAGTCACAAAACAAAGTTTACAATCTTACAGAAAGTTTTACAGAATTACTTAAACATATTTGCAAGTTTTAATTATTATCCGTAGTACAATTTTTTTTTTTTTTTGCTGGCAAACGCTATCACATGCTCTCCGTCCTTTGTTAAGACAGCGCCTACGCCTAAATGGCATAAATTTCCACTGGAACAGACCACGTCCGGGGACTGTGAATGCCGTGTATTGTCTAATATTCATATCCATTGGGATCTGCCAGTATCCTGACTTGAGATCTATCGTACTGATGAACTTTGCATCTCTTAACTGGTCCAAGATGAAATTCATTCTTGGTACCGGATAGGCGTATTTTTCTGTCTTGTCGTTCAGTAGTCGATAGTCCACACACATTCTCCATTCGTTGTTCTTCTTTCTCACTAGCACTACCGGCGCGCTGTACGGGCTACGTGAGGGTTCTATGAGTCCCAGTGCCAACAACTCGTTTACCTGTTCATTGATGATTGCCTGCTGTTTTGGATTTCGAGGATAGTACCTCTGTTTAATCGGTTTATCATCCTTGAGGTAAATCTTATGCTTTGTTATATTACTGGTTCCCTGCATTCCTTCAAATACTTGCCTCAACGTTTCCAGAAAGCCCTGTACTTCCTTTTCGGACGGTTCCCCTGTCGTGTCTTCTTGCTCCGTATTCGTCTCCGGTTGGTCCTCTTCGTCTCCGGGCTCCCTTATTTCCAGCTCTAAGTTTCCACACCTCAGCGTGCTGTGTACCCCCGCCAGAAAGTCCATCCCTAACAGTATTCCTCCTGCCACTTCTGTAAGTATCATAAACGTCACACAATTTTCCTCCAAATTGGATTTCTGCCGTGAATTCTCCTATCGCCTTCTGCGTTGTTCCGTTGGCCATTGTTATTTCTGCACGGGCTCCACACCATTTGCCCTTTCAGATCTTGATATCTGTTTCTGCTTATAGCGCTCCTTGATGCTCCTGTGTCCACTATTCCTTTCGCTGTTCTGTTTCCGACCATTATCCGGGCTACTATTTGGAACCCGTCGCAACACAACTGTTCCCCTGCTGCTGGCTCTTTTGTTGCCGCCTGAGATGCCATCATTATCTGCTCAGGCCTCCTGCGTTTCCCGGCCCCGCCCTGCAGCACTCCGTGGTTCTTGTACCGTTTCTTCCACAGATCCAGAAAAAACAGCCTCGGTGGATTGTTACACGTGCGTGCCCCATGTCCGGTTCCTCCACAGCGCATGCATATCTCCGGTCTTAGCTGCTGCACAGGTTGGCTTGACTGTGTCCGGTCCTCTGCCTCTATTCCTTCTACCTCTTCCGCTAGTTTGAGAAACTCAGTCAACGAGTTGAATCCTGCCCTCCTAGCGTAAAGCTTTATCTTGCTCCTGCTATTTCTGTACACTCGGTCCAGTTTGGCCTCCTCTGAGAGTTTCGTGAATTGCATCAGTTTTCTTAGTCCCATTGCGTATTCTCTTCTCCGTTTCTCTCTGCTTCATCTGTGCAATCTGATTCTCTAACTGTTCCTCATACCTTGGTGGTAAAAAGTATTCCAGCAGTTCTGTTCTGAGCTGCGTCCATGTTACGATCCTGCTCGGCGTGTTGTTCCACCAATCACTCGCGATCCCCTCCAGGACGAATGGCATCGTCTGTATCAGCTGGTCCTTCCGTGTTCCGTATCCGCCAGCCCACTGTTCCATTTTGCTTAGGAACTCCAGTGTGTTTGTTGTTCCTTGGTTCCGAATGCTTCATCCACGTACCCGGTCTATGAATTCCGTTTCCATTTTTATTTCTAACTTTCCTTCCGTTTCGTCCCCTAGACTTGCTCCTTTGATGTCCATTATCTCCTCCTTTTCCCTGGTTAACACGATCGCCGGAATTGTTTCTTTCGCCGGGCTTTTTTATCTTTTATATTTTTCCGACAGTTCTGCGAGTCTTTGTCTGACCGTTTCTGTATGATCCGTTTTCTTTGCGAACGCTGCCAACAAACGTCTTAAATCCTCACTTCTTTCTGCCGTTCCTAATCCGAACTCTTTCGTGTATTTCGTTAGTTCGCTCTTTGGTGCCAGATATACCCAGCTCGACATTACTCTGCTGGTGTCGGTTTCTTTCCTGCAACCACTTTAACCTGTTCGGGCGCCACTGTGACGGTTCGTCGTTGTCGGGTGGCTCAGGGATGGCCAGGGTTCGTCACAAGAATTAGTTTGTGTCAGGCGTGGTTGCTGAAAGAGAGTTCCGACCCAGCCCAGAGTAGAAGTCGTGGGGAATTACTTAGTAATTGAATATAACTAGGTTTTTTTCAGTAAGTATCTTGACATTTGATTAACAACTAATGAATTCTCTGGTTTGGCGGGGTGCCGCCCTTGCTGCCTTCGCTTCCTTCGACCACTTAGAATAACTGGTATCGGGAGCTGTCCAGCTGCTCGAGAGGACCAGCACGGGTTGGGTTGCCTGAAATGAGAATGGGGTGCTTGGGGACCCTGAGGTCAGCCACGAGCGAGAGAGAGCTATTTAGTGCTTGGGGACCCGAAAGTCGACCGCAAGAGAGAGAATGTTGCTTGTGGACCCTGAAGTCAGCCACAAGAGAGAGAGAATGTTTTGCTTGGGGACCATGAAGTCAGCCACAAGAGAGAGAGAATTTGTTGCTTGGGGACCCTGAAGTCAGCCGCAAAGAGAGAGAATGTTTTGCTTAGGGACCCTGAAGTCAGCCACAAGAGAGAGAATATGTTGTTTGGGGACCCTGAAGTCAGCCACAAGAGAGAGAGAATGTGTTGCTTGGGGACCCTGAAGTCAGCCACAAGAGAGAGAGAATTTGTTACTTGGGGACCCTGAAATCAACCACCAGAGAGAGAGAGAGAATTGCTTGGGGACCCTGAGGTCAGCCACAAGAGAGAGAGAATGTTTTGCTTGGGGACCCTGAAGTCAGCCACAAGAGAGAGAATTTGTTGTTTGGGGACCCTGAAGTCAGCCACAAGAGAGAGAGAATGTGTTGCTTGGGGACCCTGAAGTCAGCCACAAGAGAGAGAGAATTTGTTACTTGGGGACCCTGAAGTCAACCACAAGAGAGAGAGAATTGCTTGGGGACCCTGAGGTCAGCCACAAGAGAGAGAGAATGTTTTGCTTGGGGACTTTGAAGTCAGCCACAAGAGAGAGAGAATTTGTTGCTTGGGGACCCTGAAGTCAGCCGCAAGAGAGAGAGAATGTTTTGCTTGGGGACCCTGAAGTCAGCCACAAGAGAGAGAATTTGTTGTTTGGGGACCCTGAAGTCAGCCACAAGAGAGAGAGAATGTGTTGCTGGGACCCTGAAGTCAGCCACAAGAGAGAGAGAATTTGTTACTTGGGGACCCTGAAGTCAACCACAAGAGTAAGAGAGAGAATTGCTTGGGGACCCTGAGGTCAGCCACAAGAGAGAGAGAGAGAGCTCAGCCGGTGAACCGTGCCGTAAGGAGGTGTGATGACCTTGCTGCTTACCACCACTGGGGAGTTGCCTCTATACCCTTAGACGGTTGGCTGCTAAGTGCCTTTCTATGGCCCGTGGTCCGTCTTATAAAGGGCTCGGCGAGATCTGGTGTGCCCGTCGCCTGTGGCATTTGCCGGTCTAAGTGTGACCATCTCTCTCGGTCTAGTGTGCCCCTTCACGCGCGATCGTTGGCGCGCGCGCGTTCTTAGTTTGAATTTTAAATTAAATGCTTCTTTCGTTTACTTTTTATTCTTTTTATTCGTTCATTTCATTATTATTATTATTATTTATTTATGTTCCTAGCGCTAATGTTAACAATTTAACTTAAAAGTAAAGCACTAGTCACAAAACAAAGTTTACAATCTTACAGAAAGTTTTACAGAATTACTTAAACATATTTGCAAGTTTTAATTATTATCCGTAGTACAATTTTTTTTTTTTTTTTTTTTGATTTCTTATCTATAGTGAGTTCTGGGATTTATAATTAGTTGTGTGTGGTTGTGGGTGTGGGTTAGTTATTTTTTTAACATTAATAATAATTCTTTCCGAAACTGTCTAGCACTTCTTGTATTTTTTAAACTGTGTGGTAAATTATTCCAAAGCTTAACAGCCCATGCAAAGAAGTGATTTTCACTCGAGGAATAGTTGATTCTTGTGGGAATTATATTATTCGTTCTGGCTGATTGTGCAAAGTTGAGAAACGAAAACAAGTAATTTGGTTCTTTGGTCGTGACTATTTTGTGAAGGAGAATCAGTGTCCTAAATTCAGCTAATGTGGAAAAGTCTAGTCCTAAGATTTGTTTAGCATGACTTGAAATTGAATCGTGTGGTTTAATATTGAAAATAAATCTTGCCATTGTTGTATGCTACGGTTAATTTATTCCTACTTATTGAGTCGCATTTTCCAAATATTTCAATGCAGTATAAAAGTGAAGGGATTATAATCGACTTTGCTAATACCATTTTATTATGGGTTGGTAAAATACTCTGGATCAGTTTTAATTGACGTAGTTGACAATACGTCTTACCAACTATATAATTAATATGATCGGACCACGAAAGAGTGCTGTTGAACACAATTCCGAGGTTGTTAGCTCGATTTACGTATTCAATCTCATCAGTATCAACCTTGAGCCTTTGCACTGGTGGGTTTATTTCTTTTTTAAAAATTATCAAACATTTGGATTTTTTTGGATTTATTTGAAGACCGTTATTCATTGCCCAATTGCTAACTAGTTTAAGTTCACTATTACTGACATCAATACATTCAGATATACGGCTATATGGACGACTCACATACATTTTCATATCGTCAGCATACATCTGGACTTCACAATTAGACAAGACATTTGGAAGATCGTTCACATATATCAAAAACAGTAATGGTCCAAGGACCGACCCTTGGGGGACACCACGCTTAGTAAATAAAAAGTCAGAGGTCTCAGACTCCGTTACAACACATTGAGATCGGCCCATTAGGTATGTTCTTACCAAGCTTGTAGCTGGGTTTGAAAAATTATATAGTTTTTCTAACTTAGTACACAGAATAAAATGATAGACAGTGTCGAAAGCCTTGCTGTAGTCTAGCAGTGTTAGAAATGTAACTTGCCTGTCATCCGTTTTCATGCGAATATCCTCTGAAATTTTTAAAATTGCTGTCATACAACTACGCGTTTTCCGAAAGCCATGTTGTCGTGTATTCAACAGTGAATTATCGTGAAGATACAAATTAATTTGTGTGGAGACTAGGCGCTCAAATGCTTTGGATAGAAAGGAAAGTATGGATATCGGTCTATATTCACCCTTTATTTTTGGTATAGGAAGTACTTTGGCTGTCTTCCAGCATGTTGGAAATGTAGAAGATGTTATTGCTGTATTAAAAATGTGTGTTATATATGGAAGTAGCTTGGGGACAAGGATTAGTAAAAATTTTGGATGTATATTATCGAGACCCATTGCACTTGATTTTATATTTAACATGGAGTGTAGGACATCACACTGACTCACACAAACAAAACTAAAGCTAGTATCACAGTTGTTGTTTGGCAATGTGTTCAGGTACGGGTTGTTAGTTTGATCAGGTACTAAAGGTTGAGATTTCACAAATTTATTATTTAATTCATTAGCATTAATATGGCAAGCTGTCACTTGTGCTTTTTTGTGCGCGCAGCGTCACAAAGTCTCTATGGCATGTTTCTGACCACAACTTGCACAGTTATGATCCAGAAAACAGTTGTTTTTCGTATGGTTGAAATCCTGGCAACGATGGCATTGTACGACTTTATCCTTTTTGTAGGGTAATTCCACTTGAACACGCTGGCGACATAGAGTCTTGACTTCATGAATTTTCTTGTTGGTTGAAGTTGGCTATAGTTCAACAAACACTATAGTTCAACAAACACTTAACGTACTTTGTTTTGTCGAATCGGCTTTTTAGCCTATTAATGAAAGGAACAGTATGGCCAAACAAGGTTAGGCTTTCTTTAATGTGTTCATCCGGAGTGGAGTGATGAACACCTCGAATGACCACGCGATAAGATCTTTCCTCTTTTTGAAATCAAGGATTTAGTAATAGCACTATAAGTGTCTGAATCTGCAGCAAGGATTAAAACGGAATTGTTAGAAAAGCAATTTACGGAGTATTTAGACGGATGAACGATTTTATCTGTGGATCGGATAAGCTCCTTTAGATTCTCGCAGTTATTGATCACAATTGGCGGTGGCTTGTGATTGGGATGGTGTTTCGTAATGTTGTCTGTTCTATTATTGTAGATATTATTATTGGTAGTATTCTTAATACTCATTGTTGGATTGACTGTTGCCGGGTTCGACGTTGTTGTTGTTGCTGCAGCTGCAATGGCCCAAACCAGTGCTAGTACTGGCCTGATCAGGATTGTTCCTCAACTGTCTGGCTGTTTGATAGGCTATTATATTTTCTTCGTTTGTATCCATGTCCGAAAGCTGAGCAAATCGGTTGGCGGATTCAGACGGCTATTCGATTTACTCTGCATTTTATTGGCAGAATTGGGAGACCTGGATTCTGAACGGCGTTTGTTATTAATTGGGGACCACCAATCTTCATCGTCACCAGCTATGGCTTCCATCTCGGATTCAATGTCTTGGGATGGTAAAAGTGGGGCGGTGATGGAGCTTGTTTTATAAATGCTGCAAAATTGTTTTAATGAGGAGTTTAGAGCATTAGTCATACTCTTTTGTGTCTTAGCCACTTTAGAATGAATGTCAAATTGGGATTCGGAGTCCGACAATGTAGGCATATTGGAAACTGTGCACTGCTTGGCACTACTTTCCAGACTTTCAGTACACAAACCCACTTAGAGTAGGTTACACAGAAATATTCGTAGCCCAGTGAGCAAGGTGTGCACCTTGCAGCCCGGGGGCAGGCTCAAATACGGGGAACGGATGTCTGTTTTTAATTTTATTTTTATTAAGTTTACGTGTGTACGTTGGAGATCACTCTCTGGTTGTTGATTAAGAGTTTAACACGAAACAATTGCATAAATTCAGAATAAAAATTGGGAGCTACACGTCAGTTTTGACCATGCTAGTTGCCACTCGCAGCGAAACTTGACTTTTGAATCTATGCTTGGAGTGATTCCACTATCACTTTAGCATGGATTAAAAAAGGTGATAGTAAAGTCAAGTTCATTAGACGAAGAACGGATGACATTCGAAAATTAACTAAAACCGAATGGAACCATGTGAAGTCTAAAGAAAATCCTGCAGAATTAGCATCTGGAGGAATTAGTTCTAGCCAACTGACCACCTCTGATTTATGGTGGAAACGTCCGAAATGGCTATCTGGGCCAACGGATTATTGGCCTCGACAGCAGTCCAAATAGGATGTTGTTTTTATAAATTCCATTTTAAACGACAAAACCGATGATCCCATTTACAAATTATTGGAAAAGTTTTCCAGCATTGAAAAAATTATACAAATAATTGTATATTTGAATAGATTCATTCATTCAAAGTTAAAGAAAGAATTTTATCTTTCTATTCTGTCCGTAGAGGAGCTGAAAAGATTATCATTAAGAAACAGCAAGTATATCAACAGCAAGAATAACAAAAAAAGAAATTAAGACATGTAATAGGATATTGTCGTTGAATCCATTTTTGGATAAGGATGGCATTGTTAAGATATAATTTATGGTTCCCAGCACTTTAGTTAGAAATATAAACGCACTGGTTTTATTTTAATTTATAATTTATTTTTATTGATACTTCGTTGTCTTGCCGTCATTTCTAGACTGACTCGCCTATATTCTATTTGGGCTTAGCTCTATGTTGCGCGGTCGGCGCTGTCGGTCAAGCCGGCAGCGACGCAACCGCCTTATATATTAGCTTATGTTTATCTCTGAGAACGGTGCCCAGAGAGAGAGAATGGAATGTTATGTGCATACATGGATATATTTGTTGCAGTCGCCAAGCTGTGGGAATAAACTGGCGCGACTTATCACTCGCTGATGGCGTGTGTGGTCAAATTACGTTTGCACTTGAAGAGTGCTGATCCTGCAGACTTGGCTAACATTGTTGCCGATGGTACAGTGTGTACTCTGTATGTATGCACACTACATCTCCCTCCTTTTAAAAAATAACGTAATATATGAAGTTATTTTATCATAATATATATATATATTCTTAAAGTCTTAAAAGAAATTATATTTTTATTTTTTCGTTTTGTTTGTTTGTCTGTTTTTTTTTTTTTTTATGTTTTGATTTGATGTTTTTTTTTTTTTGTTTAATGCGAATATATATTTGTATTTATATATGACATTACAATGGTCATACTAAGTATCAAAAATGGTTTATTTGAAAATATAAGAATATAAAATGTCAATAAAAATGTAATAAAATTTGATAAAAATTATAAAATTGTAGTTAAAAGTAAAATTAGGAAATATAAATTGGAAATATATTTGGAAAATGTTGTTGTAATGTTCCTTCTTCTTTTTTTTTTTTTTTTGGGTACCCGTATGGTTGATCAGGCCATACGAGATAACAAAGTATTTATACGTGAAAAATCTTAAGCCTATCTTTATGAACAACTTGTTTTTTATTTTTATCGCTCATTACTACTATGTTTTCATTTTCTTTTATTTCTACCACTTTGTAAGGGCCTAAATATTTGTTATCTAATTTATGACCGGTTTCATTTCTTAATAAAACCTGGTCTCCTATCTCTAACTTAAAATCAATAGTGTTTTTGTCGTAATTAGATTTTTCTTTTTGTTTATTTTTATCTAGCATAATTCTTGCTCTTTTGTAAGCATTTTCTAGTCTAAATTTTGCTTCTTTAGTATAGTCATCTATGTTATATAAAGGGTCTATTCTATCTGTTGAATTAAAAGATGTACTTAAATTTGGATGTTTGCTAAAAACCAATTCATAGGGGCAATAGTTGTGTGTCATAGAAGGTGTTGTATTGAAACAATAGACGAAGTATTGTAGCCATATGTCCCAATCTGTTTTATCAACGGATATATAGGATCGAATGTATTCGTTAAGTGTTCGGTGACTACGTTCTATTGTTCCTAATGTCTGGTGGTGGTGCGCTGTAGATGTTATGTTTTTTATACCAAGGTATTTACATAAATCTTCAATAATTGAATTTTTATATTCAGTTCCCATGTCCGATATGAACGTCTTCATTGGACCGTACTTTAGAATACAATTTTCGAAAATAGCTTTAGCTACTGATTTTGCGCTTTTGTTTGGTATTGGTATGGCAATTAAATATTTCGTTAAGTCGCATATCAAAGTTACCGCGTATTCATTGCCCTGATCCGATTTTGGTAATGGACCTATCGTATCAACAATTACTCTGTCAAATGCCATAGTTGGAGTCTCTGTTAAAGTTAATGGGGTTTTTGTGTGTTTAGTTATTTTAGATTTCTGGCATTTTGGACATGTCTTTACGTAGTTCGTTATGTCCCTAGACATGTTTTTCCAATAGAAATGTTGTCTTATTTTTGACAAGGTTTTGGCTATTCCGGTATGGCCGCCTTGTAGTGGATCGTCATGGTTTTCAGACAGTATAGCTTCTTTTTCTTTCTTATCTTTTATTATGGTCACTGGTTTGAGTAGCGCTACTCTTAATTTTTTTAATATTTTATTGCCCATTTTTTTAAACGAATCAACTGAAATATTTTCAAAGATTTTTTCACACAGTGCCATTTTAAGTTGGCTGATCTTGTATATACCGGCTTCTTTTTCAAGCCTTTGGAAAAATTGACCTAAATCAAATGTACCATTGGTATATAGATCGCTAACATTTATTCTTGCAATAACTTTTTTACCATGCTTAAAATAGCATTCAATTTGGTGGAATCCGGACATAAGATCTAAACAAGAGAAATACTTTGCTCGGCCCAATTGATCAAGTATATCATCGATTCTAGGTAGTGGAAATTTGTCTGCTAAAAGTTTTTTATTAATTTGGCGATAATCAATTACTAAACGCCATCTTTTCTCTTTTGAGTCAGGTAATGGTTTTTTTGGAACAAGTAACAGAGGGCTATTATATTCTGATACTGAGGGCTCTACTATTTTATTTTTTATAAGTTTGTCCACTTCCTTAGTTATTTCCTCTTTATGACATTGTGGACTTCTATAGTTTTTTATATACACGGGTTCATCATCTTTTACTCTTAATTTTTGCTTGTAGAAATTGTTAGTAGATATCGGTTCGGTTTCAAGACCGAATATGTCACTATATTTTGAACAAAGATTTGTTAAGACATTTTTAAATTGAGTCGGAAAATTTTGTTTTAGTTTATTGATGACTTTTTCGTTTCTATTTGTGCCATTTAAATGGACAATATTATAGTTGTCGATAGATTCGTGTTTAATGTTCTTAAGGTTAACTATTTTGTTCTCATTTGTAGTGTTTAAAATTCGGACGAATGTGGTTTGGGGATCGGAAATTGTATTTCCTATGAATATACCATCTTCAATTTCTTGATTTGGTATTAGGAGGGTTTTATTACTTTCGGTTAAATTTATTTTTCTAATTACTTCGGAGCGGGCTGGTATAATTATTTCGTTAGTTTCTATGTTATGAAGAATTGGAATTTTTATTGGAAATTTTAAATTATCAGGTCTTAAAATGAAAAGGTCATTATCTTGATTGAAGTCCAATATACAATTAAATTTCTTTATGAAGTCTATTCCAATTATTCCGTCCACCGGTATTGAAAAGTTATGGGGAACTATATGAAAGTTATGTGGTATTATATAATTGCTTGTTCTTAATTCAATAAATGATAGTCCTATTGTAGTTATTGAGCCTTTGCCTATTCCCGATATTTGTATAGTGTTATTGAAGTCCGTATCAATGAAGTTGTCGGAATTTTCTTTAATGAGAGAAATATCCGCTCCGGTGTCTATCAAAAAGGTGAGTGATTTTTGTGTAAGTTCATGTTTTACTTTTACAAATATATTTAAATTAAGAGTAATAGAGTGAACTGTGTTGTTTTTTATTGTTGACTTCTTAAGGGAGCTTCCTCGTTTTCCGAGTTAGTTTGAGCCATTCTCACAGTGTTATTTCTGCCATTTTGATTGGTGTAGTTTGTGTTGTTGCCTCCATTACCGCGGTTTTGACCCCGATAGTTTCCTCGGCCTCGGTTATTGTAATTATTATCATAATGATTATAGTTATTATAATTATTTTGGTGATATCCTCGGCCATAGCCTCTTCCTCTATAGTTTCCTCTATAGTTTCCTCTATAGTTATTACCACGGAAGTAATTATTTTTATTTGTATAAAATATGTTGTTTGCATTTCCTGTCATTTCCGTGCTGCAATGAATATATTTTGTAACAGCTTCATTCATTGTTTTGAATGTGCCTGCTTCCAGAATGGTTTTTAATTTGACATTTTCACAATTTTTTATCATTGTAGAAATGGCTTCTTTTGTGCTGAACGTATCTGCATGTTCGGCACTTAATCCTTCGTCAATGTAAGAAGCTTCTAATAGTTTCCGTAGATTGTCTACTTCAGTTGTAAATTGCGTAGCCGTTTTTCCCTTTTGGTATATGTTTAATAATTTCGCTTTTACAACGTCAGAAGAATCGCCCACTATAGTGACCTGGAGTTTACTGATTATGTTATTAATAGTTGTTTCGTTTTGTACTTTGTACAATGTTGTTCCAACTATTTTGGATTTGATTACCTCAACAGCTATGTTTTCGTATGGTCCCTTGGTAAGGTTGACCAATTTCAATGCTGTTAAGAATCTTTGCAGGTGGATTTTTTTCCATCGAACTCTGGAATTGCCGAGCTGATTTCCTTCATGTAAGCTCTATTGGCAATCGAGTCGTCCGTCATATTGATTATATTATTTTCCAAATTTTCGTATGATATATTTTCTTCGGAATCCGACAGTTCGGTCAGCGTTAATACCGCTGGAATAGTCAGGTTGTGTATGTCCTCGGTTTTTGGGAATTCTGTTTCTTTGTTTGTTTCGACTAAATTTTCCGTATCGGAATCTTTATCTTCTATTTCTTCTAATTTCAATTCCTCCTCAAATGTTAATGGTGTATTAAGGATAGATGGAATTAAAATGTCTAACTTATATTTTTCTTTTATATTTTTAAGATTGTTTTTAAATTTAGATAATAATTTTGAGATATCTGTCCAGTGTTTACTGGATAATTTATCTCTGTGTTCGTAAATTATAAGGCGTGCTTCATTAAAGCTGTCTACTAGAACTTTAGCGTGTTTTTGTATGGTTGTTCCCTGAACATTTCGGTTTTGCGAAAGACATTTGTATGACTTGTCGAAATTTGTTCTTATTTCTTTTAATTTATCAGAAATAGTTTTCCAATCCATTAGGCTTTATTTCATAATAATTTTAAAGATTATTATATTGCCAAGCAATGCATTTTTGTCAATGACGGAAAAAACCTTACAGTTTTGTATTGTTGATAATACTATAGCTTTTTGCGTATTATTACAATGTATTAATGGGGAACTACTTAGGTTGAATTTTTCCATATATTCAATTTCTAGTTCATACACTGAGATGGGGTTCCAAAGTGTTTCGAGGATAGATCTTACTCTATAATCGAACATGGGTTCCCTTTCCCGTGTTTTTTCTATACATCTGTTTGTATCCATAATAAAAAAACAGATTTGTAAATAAAAAAAATTTTTTTTTTTTGTTTTTATTTTATTTTTATTATTATTTTATTATTTTACAGACCAGTATGTTTGGGGCTTTGTGTGTTTGCATGTGTATTCACAGTATGGTGACAATAAAGGGCCTGGGCAGTCTGCCGGGCATTCCTTTTTAAGAACTGGCAAAAATTTATCTTTTGGAGGAGATTTATTGTCAACAGTTTCCCCGATGATTTCAATTTTTTTGTAACATTTTTCGGGTTCTTGATTTTTCTTTAGTTTAGAGCTTACAAATTTTTTTAGGGAGTCTAGCTCTGCGTGAAGTTCACATGCTTGTTCCCATGATGTATTATCACTGGCTGCTAATTCATTTCGAATGGCGGCTATTCTTTTAAATGCCTTTTTTCTTAATCCTCCTTTCCTTTTATTATTTTTCGTTTTACGGTCCATCCTTGTTAGGTGGACAATATATTTAAATGTATGTCTTTTATAGAAAGATGCAAAAAAATGAGTGTTTCTCCAATAGGGTAAAAAAAAAAGATAAATGAATTTAAACCTTGTCCAAGTCGTTAGCTCTGCTTATATAACGTCTTTTAATTATTTTATTATGTTTAACGTATAATGCGAGCACGAATTGAGCAACGCTACTAATTGTCAGGATCAAAAGTAGTATCCACATTGACTTAATAGCATCCGTATGATCAACTATTTGAACATTATTAACAACATTAGCTTTATTTCCCGTAGACTGGGTGTCGTCTGAGCCGAACCAACCCATTGTAATTTTTTAATTTTGCATGGGGAGTTAAAAGAATAATAGAAGACAATGCTAATATTGTAATTTAAAAAAAATGTTGTTAAAGTTTATAGTTTTTTTTTTTAATTCTTATATTCTGTTTACTTATTTTACATTTTTATTTTTTTTATAAAAATTTTTTTTTTTTTTTTATTTTGAAAAAAAAAAATTAATTTTCAAACATATATTCGCATTTAATATTTAATATATTTACTACTTTTTTTTTCAAAATTCCCTGCCTATTTATAATCTTTTTGGGCCATCTTCTTTTTAAAGCTCAAAATAACACAAATATTTTAAAAATAAAATTGGTTGTACGTTATTATATTATTTTCCATTCTTTTTACAAATTATTTTTCCTGCCTTTCAAAAAAATGTTCTAATTCGGGCCGTCTTCTTGTACAGCTCAAACTTACAATTTTATAATATATTTATATATACAAAAAAAAAATTGTTCTTCTGCATCCTTGTCCTTAGTATCTTCTCGTCTTCAAGGTCCTGGGCCTTTTTGACTCGGGCGGTGCCGGTGCTGGTCCTTGCACAGGCTATTATTTTTTTTATTGTCCTGGGCCCTTTGGACTCGGGCGGTACCGGTGCTGGTCCTCGCACAGGCTGTTATTTTTTGATGTTCCGGGCCCTTTGGACTCGGGCGGTACCGGTGCTGGTCCTCGCACAGGTTATTTCCTTTTTATTTTGATGATTTGAATTGTTTTATAATTATTATTTTTTTTTAGATATTCCTGGCCCTTTGGACTCGGGCGGTGCCGGTGCTGGTCATCGCACAAGCTATTTTATTTGATGTGTCGCAGGATAAAAGAAGGGTTCCAGGCCGTTTTCCTTTAATCAGGGTGTTTTCTTTTCTCAACGTTAAAGTTTTTCGATATATTTTATCATAATCGTTTCAACTCAGTTTTCATAGCTTTTTGTGTACCATATATTATTCCATTTCATAATCTTGTAGTAACACAACCATAACCATTTTCTTTAATTTTTGTTGATGATTTTTTTTCTTTCTTCTCTCTTTTTTTTTTTAACAATAGTGTTTTTTATTTGTAATAAAATGTTTTTTTTTTGTTGTTTATTTTTTATCACTTTTTAACAGTGTTTTTAATTGCTTGACATAAATCCATGTCACGGTCGCCATGTTAAGATATAATTTATGGTTCCCAGCACTTTAGTTAGAAATATAAACGCACTGGTTTTATTTTAATTTATAATTTATTTTTATTGATACTTCGTTGTCTTGCCGTCATTTCTAGACTGACTCGCCTATATTCTATTTGGGCTTAGCTCTATGTTGCGCGGTCGGCGCTGTCGGTCAAGCCGGCAGCGACGCAACCGCCTTATATATTAGCTTATGTTTATCTCTGAGAACGGTGCCCAGAGAGAGAGAATGGAATGTTATGTGCATACATGGATATATTTGTTGCAGTCGCCAAGCTGTGGGAATAAACTGGCGCGACTTATCACTCGCTGATGGCGTGTGTGGTCAAATTACGTTTGCACTTGAAGAGTGCTGATCCTGCAGACTTGGCTAACATTGTTGCCGATGGTACAGTGTGTACTCTGTATGTATGCACACTACAGCATACTTTGAGTGGGAGGGAGACTACAAAACTCCAATGCAGAATTTGAAGTTAGGCATCCAATAATTTTAGACTAGTGCCATTTAACTAACTTATTGATCCAAAAGGCTCATAAAGAAACCTTGCATGGAGAAATAAACTTAATGCGAAATTATATCCAAAGTAAATATTGGATTTTCGAGCTAAAAAATTCCTTAAAGAAGTATTTGAGAAAATGTGTCAAGTGTGCTAAGTATAGACAAAATACTGCACAACAAATAATGGGCAAAGTAAAGAGTTACTATGTCGTACCCATTCTAAAATACTGGAATAGATTACGCAGGTCCTTATTTTGTTAAGTGTTCCAAGAATCGTGGATTAAAAACATATAAGGGATACATTGCCGTATTTGTGTGTATGGCCACCAAAGCCAAACATCTAGAAATGGTAAGTGATTTTACCTCGCATTCCTAGCAGCCCCTAGAAGATTTGTTGCTGGAAGAGGTAAAGTTGCCAATATCTATTCGGATAACGGAACAAATTTCGTAGGAGATCAAGAGTTAGTTAAAGCAATCAAGGAAAACACAATGATTGCCGCGCAGCTTGAAAAAGTTAGAATTGATTGGCATTTTATTCCCCCGGCAGGACCTCACTTCGGAGGTATTTGGGAATCTGGAGTTAAATCCATGAAGTACCATTTGAAACGGGTAATAGGGGAAAATAGTCTGACATACGAAGCATGCTTGAATTCAAGACCATTGTATACTTCTGAGAATGAAATGGAGCAATATGAAGTGTTAACTCCAGGTCACTTCTTGATTGGTAGACCACCGCTAGAGATTGTTGAACCAATTGAAAATGAGAAAATTGGTAATTTAGATAGATGAAAATTAATCCAAAAAATTAGAAGAGGCTTCTGGGTTAAATGGAAAGGGGAGTATTTGCATACTCTACAACAGAGGAACAGGGGAAGTCCAAGCATAGAGGAAGGACAAATTGTCTTGTTGAAGGATGAGAACAGTCATCCAGCCAGGTGGCCAATGGGAAAGGTGGAAAAAGTCCATAAGGGCAAACAGCATACTACTGTGGGCAAAAAGTAAGGTGAATTTGTTTGTAAAGTGAAAATTCTTTATTTATTTTCCTGAATCAATTTCATCCCCTTCAAAGTAATCCCCTCCCGATTTAAAAAATTATGCCAACGTTTTTTCAAATCCTCGAAACAGGCCAAATAGTCCCTTTGCGGTATAGCCATGAGCTCCCTCGTCGATTCCTCTTTTATCTCTTTAATCGACTCGAAACGCGTTCCCCGGAGTGGTCTCTTAAGTTTTGGGAATAGCCAGAAGTCACACGGATCCAAATCAGGAGAATATGGTGGTTGCGGAACGATAAGCGTCGAATTCTCGGCGATTTGGTCACGAAGAACGAGTGCAGAAATTGATTGTTTTCGGTACCAAACGAGATTTGACTTTTCGTAGGCCCAAATGGTCTTTCAAAATGGTTTTCACAGATCCTTCTTATATTCCGATCATATCAGTAAGGTCTCTAACAGTTACCCGACGATTTTTGAGCACTAATTCCTTCACTTCATCTGTTGACGTCGATGGTCGTCCGGAGCGCTCCAAGTCATCAACACGTTGCCGACCGTCTTTGAAGTCTTTGCACGACTTATAAACATTTTTCTGGGACATGGTAGAATCACCAAAGGCCTTTCGCAACATCCTCAACGTTTCCGCAGCCGAAATTTCATTCCGCAAACAAAATTTGATGGCACTTCTCTGCTCAATTAAATCAGACATTGTAAAAATCGACAAATGCACTCTTGATCGTTTGGTAAACACATTGACATGAAATTTCCGACAGATGTCATCAACAGTCCTGCCATCTCAAGAAAAAAAGAACTAGTCCGCCATCTTAAGCCCGCGAATTTTAAATTGAAAACTTACCTTACTTTTTGCCCACAGTAGTATATATATTATACATAATAATAATAATATTATAATATTTTATAATATGGACGTTTAATTCGAAATGCTTAAAAAAGGCAAAGACTGATGTAAGGTCAGTTCTTGCAGGACCCAAAACAGTGACTTTGTTAACACCAATCGTAAATCTTATTCTTGTCATTCCTTGGAATCGGCAATGGAGGACTTATTTGCCCAATTATTTCAAATGACATTTTCTACTTCAACACAGCCTCTTAGGTACAGACGTCAAATTTTTTGTACTGATTATTTTTTATTTTATAATTACTAATATATTGAATTTGTAGCCTAAAATCACGTTTTTGACTTCAAAGTGTTACCTAAAATCCAAAAATTTAATAAAAAAAAACTCAGCGTAGTTATCTTTAGAAACATCTTACCTAATAAAATTTTTTCTGATGATGCTGTTCGCCGCAAATCCTTTTTTCTTGGAGGCGCCTACAGAGCTTGGTTGCGAACGGCTCATTTATTTTTTTTTGGATTAAAATTTGTGGTAACATAGTTTAAATGTTGTACTTTGATCCTCCATCAAAATAATTAATCTGAAAAAATTCATGAAAATAGGCCTTTTTTTGGACGAATTAACCATAAGATAGCTGAGTGACAAGACACACATAATTCTCTTGAAAAATTAGCTTTTACTTTATTAACGGTCTTCCTTTATAACTTTTATCGTGCTTATCCGAAGTATGCGACTTTTACGCTAAGTGGCAGCCTTAAGGATAGAATAACTGAAAAAAACTAAAGTTTTTTGGTCATATTTCATTAATGATAAATAAAGCTGTGTTTGTTTTTATTGAAAGGTGGTCAAATTCTTTCGATAATCATTATTTCACTAAGACTTTTTTTCAGACGGGGAGTAGTTTACCAAGAATAGAAACATATGTTTAAAAATGCTTAAATTTTAACCGCCTACCTCCGCTGCTATCTCTTTTTGTCTGCTTTGTCTTATATCTTGGATATATCTTGTGTAAATGGTTAATCAAGTGCAATGGTAAATGAAAAAATAATTCTTGGTTGTACTGGGCAGACCATTTTGTTTGCCTTTAAATTCATTAAATTCTTTGGTTCTTTTGTATAGTTGTGACTTGCACTCTGATTATTGCATTTAACACTTTTTCTTCTCTGCTCCCTATTTCTTGATTTTTCGCATAAAAGGTTAATAATAAAGGTTAATTTCCTATGTCTGTACTTATGCATATCGTCCCTTTCCCAAACGTTATTTTTAAAAAATTTAAATTCGGGTGGGTATGGTTCCAGCCAAAACATATAAAAAAAATATAAAAAATAAAAATTGTATAAGTTATTATAATTTATGTATGCACCCACCTGGGACATGTACCAATAACTGAGATACTGGTGATAGCTCTGGATAAAAGTTGTTTACCCGGAGATGGACAAAAGGTGCAAAAGAAATCAAAGTCTTCACCAATATACGAGGGTGGTCCGATAAGTACTTAGCCTCCAAAAGAAAAATGAAAATTTTGGAAAAGTGGCGATTTATTTCTCAACATAATCTCCTTTTAGCTCGATACACTTACCAAGCGATGCTCCAACTTCTTTAACCCGTCTGAAAAATACGTTTTCTCGAGGTCTGCAAAATAGGCCTCTGTGGCGGCGACGACCTCCTCATTCGACGCAATTTTCTGTCCAGCGAGTGACTTTTTCAAGTTTGGAAACAAAAAGAAGTCACACGGGGCCAAATCTTGAGAATGTGGTGGATGGGATAGCAGTTCCTAGCCGAATTCAACCAATTTGGCAATTCGGCGGCGAATCGGCCCGATAATTCGGCATAGTACGTCCCTGTGACCGTTTTGCCCTTCTCATGGTAGTCGATGTAGATCACACCTTGTGAATCCCAAAAAACGGTGGCCATCACCTTTCCGGCCGATGGGACAGTCTTCGCCTTTTTCGGAGCAGGTTCGCCGGGTGAAGTCGCAGACGCACATACTCCTTCGGACTGAGCTTAGGCAGCGTCAAACACTGCTCTGAAGTGGTCTCACGGTTGCGTTTGTTGTACGGAGTGAGCAAACGCGGCACCCATCGCGCCGACACGCGGTCTTTCAGTGCTTTATAAAATTATCCCAGTTCCGGTTAAGTTAGACGACCGCATGATCACAGTGCATGTAGATTCTCAGTATTTGATTTATAATTTCGAGATCGATGCATATCACCTTATGGCAGAATCTACTATTAATAAATGTCAAAAATGGCAGTCAAATAAAAGAGTTTGTGAGGGAAGTTGGCCTTGGAATAGTGCTAACGACAATAGTATAATAGTATAAATCGATTGTAGAGAGTAAGGCATATTGGGTTGAGTTAGAAAAGAAAAGTAGTTGGTTTTTTAAGGTTCAGAACAATTCTAATGCTAGAATCAATGTAGCAAAATATAAATGGTAGATTTACCTGGACAAGGAATAATGACGTTAAGGTCAGATTGTACTGCTCGATCTAATGATAAAATATTGGTTGCTAACACAGTAGAAGATCAGGGAACATTAGTTTTGTCTTACATTGGAGAAGTCAACGAAATACCAAGAATATTTGAAACCCGCTCGACATGCCATTAATTAATCTCTACGGACGAAATCAATCAAAGCAAATTCAATATTTAAAAACTCACAAGCTAGAACTAAGGGAGTTAGACTTTTATCATTTAACTGGACATGCATCCCTAATTTTAGCAATATAATTTTAGCAAAAGAATAACTATATTAACTGTATATATTATAAGAAAAATAAAAATACGATGGCAGTTCCAAGCCATAGCAATACCTAGCGGTATGCTTAATATTTAAATTTGAAAATACAATAGATCAATGATATAAAAATGTTTTATGCTAAAAAAATTATAATAAATATTATAAATAAATATTCTCTAAAATGTTAAATATTAACAATAGCAAGCTGTTGCAAGGTGTCAAATTTATTAAGCAAAATAAAATATATCGAAAAATACAGTCCACTAATTATACCCGTTACTCGTAGAGTAAAAGGGTATATTGTATTCGTGCAAAAGTATGTAACAGGTAGAAGTAAGCGTTTCCGACCCTATAAAGTATATATATTCTTGTTCAGGATCACTAGCCGAGTCGATCTAGCCATGTCCGTCTATCCGTCTGTCTGTCCGTCCGTATGAACGCTGAGATCTCGGAAACTATAAAAGCTAGAAGATTGGCATTTTGCATGTAGATTTTAGGAGTTCCTACGCAGCCCAAGTTTGTTTCAAAACGGTGCCACGCCCCCTCTGACGCCCACAAGCCACAAGCTGTGGCCACAGTTTTGATGCTATTATGAAAATATTAATTGATATGTATTTGTTTCGTCAATACCTATCGATTGGCCTAATAAAAGTTTGCTTAAACGCTTAAGCCTGGCTAGCGCCTACGTTTCCGCCTTTCATGGCCCGTGGTACCAATGTCTTGGGGTAGATGGCGCAATACAATAGCGCCATCTAACGGATCACTTTGGAACAGCTGGCCAAGGTGCTAATTCGAGCGGCGAAAAACATACAAGAAGACATATTTATATTAAGTTGTTTAGCTGAGTAACGGGTATCTAATAGTCGAGGCACTCGACTATAGCGTTCTCTCTTGTTTTGTATTGCAATGTTATTGAAAATAAATATAATCAATTGTATTTATGTTTTCGCTCTTCACAGTGAACGGTTGTGTCGCTCTCCTTGCTCTCTCATTAAAATGTTATTGAGCGCTATCGATTTTTTTGTCCTCTATAGTGCACAGTGGTCCGTGGTCAGCGAAAATGGCTTTCAGCAAAATATTTCCTGCCATACTTGTGACAAAATTTATCACGCAAACTGATTTGGCTATTCTGACCTGGTTCGCGATGCCATCGATAAGAGGAGTGACCTACGCTTCTACTGCGATGAATGCATCGTAAATGAGAACCAGGCAATATCTATTACGCGGCTCACAAAAACAGTGTTACGGAACTGCCTTAAAAATACGAACCTGCTCGTGGCGCTTTAATCGCAGCTCACTAGTCGCATGCTATCTGAGCCCGATTCCCCAAAGCGCAACAAAGTCGCGGTCGGTGGGCATTCTATGGCAGGTGCCGTGCATCCTGCTGCCCGCGATTCGATTCCAGCTCAGCTGCCGATCTTAGGTGCCACTTAAATAGGACTAAGATCGGGGGAAAAAAGTGATTCGGTACCCGAAATTACTGGAAACGATGTGGCGCCGCCAGGTACTTCCGCTCTGTCCGATCAAAATAAATTAGTGGCCCCAACACCTCATGTGGATTACCGGCCGATACAGGTAGTATAGATACAAATTCTGTTGTACCAAAAAGGGTTGCATGTGTTGTACCAAAAACGGTTACTTGTGTTCGGGTGCTCCAGCTAAAACATGTTTTTATCTCACGGCTTGCCCCATACCATCACTGAATATTACGGCTTATTTCCGTAACAAAATCCAAGTTGATGATTTGAAGGTCGAACAATATAAATTTTCTTATGCTAGGAAAGTATCATCATTTAAGATTGGTATTCCTTGTGTTCTTTTTGCATCTGTGTGCTCCACCAGTTTCTGGCCCGAGGGCATATTTGTAAAACAGTACGAAGCTAAGAAGAACAAGAGAGAACGCTGTAGTCGGGTGCCCCGACTATCAGATACCCGTTACTCTGGTAAAGGGAGTGCGAGGGAGATGGAGATAGAAACTTTGATCACGCATAACTTTTTAACGAATGGTCCGATTTGAAAAATTTCTTCAACATTTTGATAGGTATTGATAAACACAATAAAACTGCATTTTTACTTTTCCGAAATATTTAACTTTTTAAAATCGTATATAAGCGATTGTGGGCGTTAAAGGGGGCGTGGCACCTTTTTGAAACAAACTTGCGCTCCGTAGGAACTCCTAGAATCTGCATGCCAAATGCCAATCTTCTAGCTTTTATAGTTTACGAGATCTCAGCGTTCATACGGACAGACAGACAGACGGACAGACGGACAGACGGACATGGCTATATCGACTCGGCTAGTGACCCTGATCAAGAATATATATACTTTATTGGGTCGGAAACGCTTCCTTCTAGCTGTTACTTACTTTTGCACGAATACAATATACCCTTTTACTCTACGAGTAACGGGTATAAAAAGAATAATTCAGGGAAAATGGAACCATCCCCAGCGCCCTCCACATCCTCTTCTATCCCAAAAAACTAAGCTGTTCTTTTCTTTTTTGCTATCAGAATACAAGAGGCTTACTTAGTAAGTAATCGGAAAGTTTTTCACTCACATATAATATTATGGTATATACAGAGACCTGGTTAAGGCCGGATATTCTTAGCTCCGAAATTCTCCAGGGTAAGTACCAAATTTACAGGCTTGATCGTCAGTCCAGACGGGGAGGTGGAGTCCTGATCGCTGTCGACTCCACCTTTTCGTCTGAATTGCTAACTTTCGAAGAATTTTAGGACATCGATTACCCCGATAAAAAACTCTTGAGGATGCTGGGCCCGAAGCGACGGAGACAGAGCTGAAATATTACAAGCCAAATCCTGCCACAAATTCACTTGTCCTGCCATTAATACAGCCCGAAATTTCGTATTTTCCAACTTTTTTTCGAACGAAATCAAAACAATAAAACCAATAAAGGCTCTTGGTGGGTACTTACTAAACCAAAAAATTGAATGGGATCATTAATCTCGGCTACTTCCTAAAGAAGTGGAAAACCACTATAATCATAATAATACCGAAGCCCGGAAAAGTCCAGATTTCGTCATTGTACAGACCAATAAGCCTAATGACTGGTTTGTCTAAATTGATCCCCTAAAAACCATGGAACCAACTAGCAAGTTAGCAGGATAACAACAAAAATACGCTCAGCTTTTGAGTATCGAGAATATTGTAGCGCTTATTACTTGATGTATTACAAGCCTTCGACTAAAGTGTAAACACGTAAGTGGCAGCCTTGAGGATAGAATAACTGAAAAAAACTAAAGTTTTTTGGTCATATTTCATTAATGATAAATAAAGCTGTGTTTGTTTTTATTGAAAGGTGGTCAAATTCTTTCGATAATCATTATTTCACTAAGACTTTTTTTCGGACGGGGAGTAGTTTACCAAGAATACACCCCGAATCCGTCGAGCTATTACCGGCTCCTGGTGCTTGACTATCGTTCCATGTCCTAAGAACTGGGCACTAATAAGCCTTCGGAGCAGTATATATTTTTTTATTTAAATAGTTTTTTAGTTGGCTTATTAAAATAAAAGTTTTAAAGAAAATTAAAAGAATAAAAAAGTTTAGGAAGTAGGCTGTGAATTAAAAACATATGTTTAAAAATGCAGAATGATTGTTAGCGGAGAAATGAGCCATTATATTTTCAAAGCCATATTTTGCTTATGCACAGGTTTTTTTAACATTTACATTATTGCAATAAGAACCAATTAAAAATGTATGGATTTTTATATAGTGTGCCATAATTGCTCCCACCACAGTGTTTCGTCCATAGGCCAAAATTCAAACTAAACTAAAAAAAAATTATTTAGACTAAGTCCAATCTTCTTATTTTCAAACTTGCAAAAAATATAATTTTAAGCATAAACGTGTTAATTTCCAATGCGCTGTGCTTTATTCAAATATTTCGAAGCGCAAGCGCACTTCAAAATGGTCTGGTAATATTTATAGTTCACAAATTAAAATTACTCATATAAATATTTCAATAAATATAAAAATTTTTTAAGGGCCATAGCCAAAATTTTAACCGCCTACCTCCAAAGAAGTAGTTTAGTCGCTGCACCGCTGCTATCTCTTTTTGTCTGCTTTGTCTTACAGGATATATCTTGTGTAAATGGTTAATCAAGTGCAATGGTAAATGAAAAAATAATTCTTGGTTGTACTGGGCAGACCATTTTGTTTGCCTTTAAATTCATTAAATTCTTTGGTTCTATTGTATAGTTGTGACTTGCACTCTGATTATTGCATTTAACACTTTTTCTTCTCTGCTCCCTATTTCTTGATTTTTCGCATAAAAGGTTAATAATAAAGGTTAATTTCCTAAATCTGTACTTATGCATATCGTGACTTTCCCAAACGTTATTTTTAAAAAATTTAAATTCGGGTGGGTATGGTTCCAGCCAAAACATATAAAAAAAAATATTTTATTTATTTTATTTTATTTCAGTATTAGCTAATATACATAAATCGCATTTACAATATAATAACTAAATTAGGGGAAAGGAGTAGCTAAAAAAAAAAAAAAAAAAAAAAAAAAAAAAAAATATATATAAATTGTATAAGTTATTATAATTTATGTATGAACCCACCTGGGACATGTACCAATAACTGAGATACTGGTGATAGCTCTGGATAAAAGTTGTTTACCCGGAGATGGACAAAAGGTGCAAAAGAAATCAAAGTCTTCACCAATATACGAGGGTGGTCAGATAAGTACTTGGCCTCCAAAAGAAAAACGAAAATTTTGGAAAAGTGGCGATTTATTTCTCAACATAATCTCCTTTTAGCTCGATACACTTACCAAGCGATGCTCCAACTTCTTTAACCCGTCTGAAAAATACGTTTTCTCGAGGTCTGCAAAATAGGCCTCTGTGGCGGCGACGACCTCCTCATTCGACGCAATTTTCTGTCCAGCGAGTGACTTTTTCAAGTTTGGAAACAAAAAGAAGTCACACGGGGCCAAATCTTGAGAATGTGGTGGATGGGATAGCAGTTCCTAGCCGAATTCAACCAATTTGGCAATTCGGCGGCGAATCGGCCCAATAATTCGGCATAGTACGTCCCTGTGACCGTTTTGCCCTTCTCATGGTAGTCGATGTAGATCACACCTTGTGAATCCCAAAAAACGGTGGCCATCACCTTTCCGGCCGATGGGACAGTCTTCGCCTTTTTCAGAGCAGGTTCGCCGGGAGAAGTCCACTGTTTCGACTGTCCCTCCATGTTTCGTGGACGGTCACGAAACGACGCAGATACTCCTTCGGACTGCGCTTAGACAGCGTCAAACCAAAGACCAATATAAACACCAAGATGCGTAACGCCATACGATTTTTTTGCACACGAATTTTTTGTGCTGGCTTTTCAACTGGCTTTTCGCTCTCTGCCCAAAAGCCAGCGAGAGAGCGCTCAAAAGCCAGCCGCTCTTTGCACGCATACTGCGACAGTCGACGAATGTATGTGTGCACATGTATTCACAAGCGAAGAAATTCGCTGCAGCGCGCTGTCGAAATATACTCTTTATTTTAAAATTATAACATTATTAAAAATACTTATTTTGTATTGCCTTTATATTTACTTTATTTACTAATTATTCGAATGTATAATATTTTTTAGTAATGACCAAATATATCTAAGTATAAAAAAATAACATAATTTATTTCATACATGACTTCACATTGGAATAATTGTCATTAGGGTATTCAGCATGCGACTTGTGAACGATTTTTAGGAGCCTCAGAAATTTTGCGATTGAACAGGATGAATATTTTTATATTTATTGAATTTTAAATATATGGATTAAAAAATATGTTGTATTTTTATACCCGTTACTCGTAGAGTAAAAGGGTATATTGTATTCGTGCAAAAGTATGTAACAGCTAGAAGGAAGCGTTTCCGACCCTATAAAGTATATATATTCTTGATCAGGGTCACTAGCCGAGTCGATATAGCCATGTCCGTCTGTCCGTCTGTCCGTCTGTCTGTCCGTCTGTCTGTCTGTCTGTCTGTCCGTATGAACGCTGAGATCTCGGAAACTATAAAAGCTAGAAGATTGGCATTTTGCATGCAGATTCTAGGAGTTCCTACGCAGCGCAAGTTTGTTTCAAAAAGGTGCCACGCCCCCTTTAACGCCCACAATCGCTTATATACGATACATTTAAATATTTCGGAAAAATAAAAATGCAGTTTTATTGTGTTTATCAATACCTATCGAAATGTAGAAGAAATTTTTCAAATCGGACCATTCGTTAAAAAGTTATGCGTGATCAAAGTTTCTATCTCCATCTCCCTCGCACTCCCTTTACCTGAGTAACGGGTATCTGATAGTCGGGGCACCCGACTATAGCGTTCTTTCTTGTTATATTATACGTATTATACAATATTATATTATATAAATAGTTTAACTTTTTATAAAATAATAATATGAGCTTTAAATATTTATTAGGTATACAAAAAAAAAGATGGATAAATAAAAATGAATAACTGAATATTAAATTAAATTTTTCGTTTTATATATTTAAATTAATTATACCTTTTAACACAAAACATATAAAACTGCTTGAGTAAATAAGAATAGATTTAAGTGCAGGTTGATAATATTAGATATGATGTTATTCGTATTTACTTTAAATATTTTAAGTCATTAGATCAAAATTTAATATATTTGAATAAAAATTAAATTTAATATTTCCATTTTAAAGTTAATAAAAACAGCCATGGATAAAAAATAAAGCGACATATATTTAATTTAATATCCTTTAAATATATTCAATTTAAATAAACTTCGCTTTGTTTTTGTTTAACAATCATAGTATATTCAAATATATTAAACTTTGTTGAAATATTTTAAAATTTAATCAAGCAGTTTTATATGTTTTGTATTAAAAGTTATGTTTTTAGCTTTAATTTAAATATGTAAAACGAAACTATGAATTAAATATGCAGATATTAATATTTAAGGTATATAAAAAAGTTTTAAGTCAAGCTTCATTGCCATATAAACATAAATGCAATTTAAATAATCATCCTGTTCAATCATAGAAGTTCTTTTGACACATGTGGCAGCCTGTCACTGCGAGCGTTGCTGACAGCGGAGAACATGCTGACATTCATTGAGTCATTCTCTTACATACACTTGTACAGTGCGGACCGCACCGGAGAAAGAATAAATATTATTCGTGTAATCTAATAATTGCGTGCAGTTGGTTTGTACTTATTTGGGAATTTGCAGGTCATTACATTGGCGACGAGGATGGGATAATGTATCTATTCGTCTGTCAATTGATCCACATGTGAGGCCCGTGAAACAACCAATGCGACGCATCCCAGTCGCCATTGAAGACAAGGTAAAAGGAGAGCTAGAATCGGCTTTAGCTCAGGATATAATAGAGCCAGTACACGGACCAAGTGAAGCCGAGAAATTACTACATTTATAACACCACAAGGACTGTATAGATACAAGCGTCTACTCTGCGGTGTTAACTCAGCACCTGAGATATTTCAAAAACTGCTGGAGGAACGATTAGCGAAATGCCCGAATGCATTAAATTATATAGATGATGTAATTGTCTTTGGGAGTTCATTGGAGGAACACGACAAAATGTTAGAGATGGTAAAAGTTATTTTCAAGGAAAACAATATATTTCTAAACAAAGATAAATGCGTATGGAAAACACAGCGACTTAAGTTCCTTGGGCATATATTATCTGACACAGGCATTTCTGCTGATCCAGAGAAAATAGAAGTAATTACGGCATTCAGACCACCAAAGAACAAAGAGGAACTTCGTAGTTTCTTAGGCCTGGTCACGTACGTGGCAAAGTTCTTGCCAGATTTGGCAGATACAACAGAACCGTTGAGAAAGTTACTCAAAGCGGATGAGAAATTTCTGTGGAACCAAAAAGAACAGCAAGCATTCGACAAATTAAAAATTGGAGTTTCACGAGTTTCGGAGTTGGCATATTTTAACGTGAAATTAAAAACTCGTGTAATAGCTGATGCCAGTCCTGTAGCGCTGGGAGCGGTCTTAATACAGTTTGATGTCGAAAATAATCCATTTATCATATCGTTTGCAAGTAAGAGCCTTTCTGATGTTGAGAAACGATATTCGCAAACAGAAAAGGAAAGTTTGGCATTGGTATGGAGCGTGGAGAAATTTCATTACTATGTTGCTGGTCTGGAATTCGAGTTGGTAACTGACCATAAGCCATTGGAAGCGATTTTTAAACCAACTTCTAAGCCTCCAGCTAGAATTGAGAGGTGGTTATTACGTCTACAGGCATACCGTTTCCAAGTAATATATAAGTCTGGGAAGGAAAACATTGCTGACTCGATCTCATGCTTATGTGACATTTCAAGTACTAAATCATTTGATTGGGGTGGAGAGGAAAACATATTCCATATGATTTCAATTTCTACTCCGACATCTTTAAATATATCCGAGATTTCCGAAATGAGTACAAGAGACGAGGAAGTACTAGATGCCATAACATGCCTGGACAATGACTGCTGGAATTCTGCAACAACTAGCCCATATTATCCGTTTCGCCTGGAGCTGTCGAGTATTGGTAGTATTCTACTAAGAGGAAGCCGTCTGATCATCCCCCAACAACTACGACAGAGAGTTTTAACACTAGCTCATGAGGGACACCCTGGAGAAGCAGCAATGAAAAGGCGACTGAGATCAAAAGTATGGTGGCCAAAAATTGACAGGGATGCAGAAAAATTTGTCAAGGATTGTCGTGACTGTATATTGGTATCTTTACCAGATAATCCAGTCCCAATGAGACGTCATGCATTTCCGAGTAGCCCATGGGTATGGGTAGCCACTGATTTGTTGGGACCGTTGCCAAATAATGAGCACTTGCTAGTCCTTATTGATTACTATTCTAGATACATAGAAGTAAAATTTGTAAAATCAATAGGATCAAAGGTGCTTATTGAAGAGATGTCAGAAATTTTTAGTAGATTGGGGTACCCAAAAAAGTTAAGGACAGATAATGGCAGACAATATGTGAGTGTAGAGTTTAAAAAATATTGTGAGACGAATGGAATTGACCTCATTACAACCCCTCCATATTGGCCTCAAGCTAATGGCGAGGTAGAAAATATGAACAGGTCATTAGTAAAGCGGTTAAAAATAGCACATGTGAATGATAAAAGTTATAAACAGGAGATTCAAAAATTCATATTAATGTACAATGTCACTCCCCATGGTACTACGGGCTCGCCACCATCCGAGCTTATATTTAATCGCACAGTTAGAGACAAGATTCCGGGAGTTCAGGATATAGTTGGGGAAGTGGGAGAATCTGAAGAGAGAGACAGGGACTTTATTAATAAGGAAAAAGGAAAAGAGGTGGCAGATAAAACTAGAAGAGCCACGGAATCTAAAATACAGCTGGGAGACAAAGTAGTGCTAAAGAACGTGATTTTTCCTAACAAGTTAACTCCTAATTTTGATACAACAGTCTATGAGGTAATTCAGATAGATGGAAGCGTAGTAAAGATATCGGGAGGAGGTAAAACGTATTTGAGAAATATAAGTCATGTTAAAAAGATCTCAGGGGGTTCTAGTTTGGACATCGAATCTTCTCAACAGTTGGATGGCAGCGAACAAGGAAATGGTGCCACCACCGCTACCGCCAGCAGAAGCGATTCCCGATATCTCCGTGGAGCAGCCTTCAGATGTGCAGCAGAACTTGAAGCTGAAGCTGAAAAAAAATTGGAGGGATGTGGCAGCCTGTCACTGCGAGCGTTGCTGACAGCGGAGAACATGCTGACATTCATTGAGTCATTCTCTTACATACACTTGTACAGTGCGGACCGCACCGGAGAAAGAATAAATATTATTCGTGTAATCTAATAATTGCGTGCAGTTGGTTTGTACTTATTTGGGAATTTGCAGGTCGAATTTGCAGGTCATTACAACACACAATTAGTTTCTTAGTCCAGAAATGATTTCTGGACGAAAATCGTCTTCTCGAACAAATACGCACACATACGCACTTTTTTATTTGTGCAATTCTATTTTTAGATTTTTACGCTCTCAACTTTGTGCGAGCGGAGAGAGCGGATTTTTCGTCGCCACCAAAAAACGAGCTGCATATTGCAAAACCAATGTATGGGCGTTACGCATCTTAGTGATTATATTGGTCTTTGGTCAAACACTGCTCTGAAGTGGTCTCACGGTTGCGTTTGTTGTACGGAGTGAGCAAACGCGGCACCCATCGCGCCGACACGCGGTCTTTCAGTGCTTTATAAAATTATCCCAGTTCCGGTTAAAATAGACGACCGCATGATCACAGTGCATATAGATTCTCAGTACTTGATTTATAATTTCGAGATCGATACATATCACCTTATGGCAGAATCTACTATTAATAAATGTCAAAAATGGCAGTCAAATAAAAGAGTTTGTGAGGGAAGTTGGCCTTGGAATAGTGCTAACGACAATAGTTATGAGATTAAACCGCTCAAACCAAATAAGGCATCGAACTGCAGGTATAAATCGATTGTAGAGAGTAAGGCATATTGGGTTGAGTTGGAAAAGAAAAGCAGTTGGTTTTTTAAGGTTCAGAACAATTCTAATGCTAGAATCAATGTAGCAAAATATAAATGGTAGATTTACCTGTACAAGGAATAATGACGCTAAGGTCAGATTGGACTGCTCGATCTAATGATAAAATATTGGTTTCTCAACACAGTATTCAGCTAGAAGATCAGGGAACATTAGTTTTGTCTTACATTGGAGAAGTCAACGAAATACTAAGAATATTTGAAACCCGCTCGACATGCCATTAATTAATCTCTACGGACGAAATCAATCAAAGCAAATTCAATATTTAAAAACTCACAAGCTAGAACTAAGAGATTTAGACTTTTATCATTTAACTGGACATGCATCCCTAATTTTAGCAATATAATTTTAGCAAAATAATAACTATATTAACTGTATATATTATAAGAAAGATAAAAATACGATGGCAGTTCCAAGCCATAGCAATACCTAGCGGTATGCTTAATATTTAAATTTGAAAATACAATAGATCAATGATATAAAAATGTTTTATGCTAAAAAAATTATAATAAATATTATAAATAAATATTCTCTAAAATGTTAAATATTAACAATAGCAAGCTGTTGCAAGGTGTCAAATTTATTAAGCAAAATAAAATATATCGAAAAATACAGTCCACTAATTATACCCGTTACTCGTAGAGTAAAAGGGTATATTGTATTCGTGCAAAAGTATGTAACAGGTAGAAGTAAGCGTTTCCGACCCTATAAAGTATATATATTCTTGTTCAGGATCACTAGCCGAGTCGATCTAGCCATGTCCGTCTATCCGTCTGTCTGTCCGTCCGTATGAACGCTGAGATCTCGGAAACTATAAAAGCTGGAAGATTGGCATTTTGCATGTAGATTTTAGGAGTTCCTACGCAGCGCAAGTTTGTTTCAAAACGGTGCCACGCCCCCTCTGACGCCCACAAGCCACAAGCTGTGCCACGCTTAAGCCTGGCTAGCGCCTACATTTCCGCCTTTCGTGGCCCGTGGTACCAATGTCTTGGGGTAGATGGCGCAATACAATAGCGCCATCTAACGGATCACTTTGGAACAGCTGGCCAAGGTGCTAATTCGAGCGGCGAAAAACATACAAGAAGACATATTTATATTAAGTTGTTTAGCTGAGTAACGGGTATCTAATAGTCGAGGCACTCGACTATAGCGTTCTCTCTTGTTTTGTATTGCAATGTTATTGAAAATAAATATAATCAATTGTATTTATGTTTTCGCTCTTCACAGTGAACGGTTGTGTCGCTCTCCTTGCTCTCTCATTAAAATGTTATTGAGCGCTATCGATTTTTTTGTCCTCTATAGTGCACAGTGGTCCGTGGTCAGCGAAAATGGCACGCAAAGTGTTTTGGCTATTCTGACCTGGTTCGCGATGCCATCGATAAGAGGAGTGGCCTACGCTACTACTGCGATGAATGCATCGTAAATGAGAACCAGGCAATATCTATTACGCGGCTCACAAAAACAGTGTTACGGAATTAATCCGGAACTGCCTTAAAAATACGAACCTGCTCGTGGCGCTTTAATCGCAGCTCACTAGCCGCATGCTATCTGAGCCCGATTCCCCAAAGCGCAACAAAGTCGCGGTCGGTGGGCATTCTATGGCAGGTGCCGTGCATCCTGCTGCCCGCGATTCGATTCCAGCTCAGCTGCCAATCTTAGGTGCCACTTAAATGGGACTAAGATCGGGGGAAAAAAGTGATTCGGCACCCGAAGTTGCTGGAACCGATGTGGCGCCGCCAGGTACTTCCGCTACTTCCGCTCTGTCCGATCAAAATAAATTAGTGGCCCCAACACCTCATGTGGATTACCGGCCGATACAGGTAGTATAGATACAAATTCTGTTGTACCAAAAAGAGTTGCATGTGTTGTACCAAAAACGGTTACTTGTGTCCGGGTGCCCCATTTAAAACATGTATTTATTTCACGGCTTGCCCCATACCTCTCATAACTGAATATTACGGCTTATTTCCGTAACAAAATCCAAGTTGATGATTTTAAGGTCGAACAATATAAATTTTCTTATGCTAGGAAAGTATCATCATTTAAGATTGGTATTCCTTGTGTTCTTTTTGCATCTGTGTGCTCCACCAGTTTCTGGCCCGAGGGCATATTTGTAAAAGAGTACGAAGCTAAGAAGAAAAAGAATAATTCAGGGAAAATGGAACCATCCCCAGCGCCCTCCACATCCTCTTCTATCCCAAAAAACTAGCCTGTTCTTTTCTTCTTTGCTATCAGAATACAAGAGGCTTACTTAGTAAGTACTCGGATAGTTTTTCATTCCCATATAATATTATGGTATATACAGAGACCTGGTAAAGGCCGGATATTCTTAGCTCCGAAATTCTCCAGGGTAAGTACAAAATTTACAGGCTTGATCGTCAGTCCAGACGGGGAGGTTGAGTCCTGATCGCTGTTGACTCCACCTTTTCGTCTGAATTGCTAACTTTCGAAGAATTTTAGGACATCGATTACCCCGATAAAAAACTCTTGAGGATGCTGGGCCCGAAGCGACGGAGACAGAGCTGAAATATTACAAGCCAAATCCTGCCACAAATTCACTTTTCCTGCCATTGCTGATTGTTGTATTTCGTATTTTCCAACTTCGTTTCGGCCGAACGAAATCAAAACAATAAAACTAATAAAGGCTCTTGGTGGGTACTTACTAAACCAAAAAATTGAATGGGATCATTAATCTCGGCTACTTCCTAAAGAAGTGGAAAAACACTATAATCATAATAATACCGAAGCCCGGAAATGACTGGTTTGTCTAAATTGATCCCCTAAAAACCATGGAACCAACTAGCAAGTTAGCAGGATAACAACAAAAATACGCTCAGCTTTTGAGTATCGAGAATATTGTAGCGCTATATTACTTGATGTATTACAAGCCTTCGACTTAAGTGTAAACACGTAAAGTTTACTTTTAAAAGATAAACATGCCCTCCGCTATACCCGAAGCTAACGAAGTAAAGTAGATCGGGGTCCAGCTAGACACGCGATTATCCTGGCGTAGACACATCGAATGCAAGGAGCTACACTTAAATCTAAAATCCAGCGAACTTCGCTGGATTATAAACGCTCGATCACCTCTGTACCTGGACTGCAAGATCCTGCTCTACAACTCAACTCTCGGCATATGGTTCCCAGCTTCCCAGACATACAGCACAATCACAAATCATGAGAACTATCACTGGGATACCATGGTATTTTCGTACCGACACAACTACAGGGACCTTGGCATCCTCTCAGTAAAAGACGAAATAAAGAAACAACAATTATCTTAGATAGAAAAGCTATCTGCGCACCCAAATTCCCTCAATCAGAGATTGATTTGGCTTTCCAAGCATAACCCACCTGCGACGCAACGAAAGACTAAAAGTTAGAAATGTGAATTGAGCTGTCAGTACCAAGTTTGCTTGCATGAGGTGGGCGCCCTAATTAATTCTATTTGGGTGGTTCATATAGATCAGTAAGAATACAGCTGTATTTTAGTTCCAGAACGCGGGCTTTAATCGTATAATATCAAGTGCGGCCAAATCAGCACTGAGCAACAATCAGCAATAGCCAAATGTGATCATGCGGACCCTGCTGTGAATCTAGGCCTCTTTTAAACATATTACTCTATTTTCGACCATTTATGTTACTTTCCACAATGGTATATTAACAGTGTCTCTGTATTGACATAAAGGCAACTTAAAACAATGAGATAATTTGGTGTTTTACAAAATAAAGTTGTGGTTACACAGGCATTTTTGGGTACTATAATTTGCTTGACAATGTCATGGATTATAGTAATCTACTGTTGTTAGTTTGCTTGAGGGGTTAAGGTATCTTACCTCCGGTGAACTATTTTACAATTACAAACCCAGCTGCATGTCTCACACTTTTGAATTTATTTGAATTTAGGCACCAAAAACCTTGGCGTTCAATCGGTTCACTTCTGATCTAGTCAACCAATGTGCTTAAAAGCGGAATGTTCGGAGAATTAAAATAGACCTTCGATACCCGGATCTAAATGTCATTGATCTTTATATATACAGGCCCTGATTCCTGAATATCAATGCTATTCAAACGAACACTAATAATAATAAAGTAAATAAAGTAATGACCATACATTTTTATCGGTATGTTAAATTCTACAAGGAGCACTTGTTATCCTTAAGTACAGGCCACTGGAACCTAACCAAATATAATCACTAAAGATGTTTTCCACGCTGCATTTCATGTTAGTTTCCTAAGCAGGGATTTTGAAAAATAAATTCAGATTTTAATACAGAACTCAATTGAAATGGTTTTTTTATTTTAATTACAATCCGTTTCATTTTGGTCCTTCGACAACTATGCAGTTTTTTCCCACCAGTGATAAGAGACATAGAAGTAAGACCAGCACCTTAAACAATCTGTGGTACTTGTAGTTTTTAAAGGTTCCTGAAAATAATTGATTTTTCTCTTCCCCTAACACTGGTATGAGACAAACTATAAATTAAAAAAAATATAATACAATTTGGCATTGAGCATTTTAATTTTTATGATCTCAGCATGCTACATTTAGGTAAAGTCTAATGCAAACCAAAAAACAAAAAAATTCAATGAAAAGGTTAACACGTGTATAATGTCGAAACAAGAGTTGTTAGCTACCGCGCGCCTTCAAATTCAAACCATTGGAGAACGGCGTGATCAAAATTAATGGCCTCCTCGTTCAAAAAACCGATTTTACCGGCAGTACATTGTGTTAATTGCATTTAAAAGTGATGATGTCACATTAGGGGATTCAAAAAAACAGGCAAAGGCTCGTTACATAAATCTGGAGAAAAAATGAAAAAGTAATAAAAAACCAAGTGTAGTCTATACTAAAATAATAAAGGAATATATGGATTTAGAACATGCAGAACGAAGCTAGGTAAAAAAGTAAGTGCAGTAATAAGGAATGATTTCTAAATGGTTGATGTCGATGAAAAAAAAAGTATGACCCTTTGGGATGGCTGGCTCCTGTGACTAGTTTAGAAATATTTTTTATTCTAAAACTTTAAATAAAAAAGAGTGATGCAACCAAGAATTATCCAAGGAAAAAAAAATTTTGTAAAATTATAAAAAAAATTTTCAAACGTAAAATGAAATCCATTGGTAGTAAGGTAGAAATCTATGCTTGCAGTGATTCCAATAACACTTTAGGATCGATAACAATGTTGATAGTAAGGTCAAATTTATTAGCCGATTGGAGTCATGTTAAGTCTGAAGGAAATCCTGCAGATTTATCATTAGTTTTGTTGTTTGGTGGAATTAAGGACCGTAATGGCTATTTGAGCTCAAGAACATTAACCTCAACAGGAATCTAAAACAAGAGAGGAGCTTTGGGCGGAGCCAAAGTTGATATACCCTTGCAGAATACTCTGTAAATTATATTATCCAAAATTATTTATATGATGCATTCTTAATACTCGTAAAAAATCCCAACTTCCTAACTTTACAAACACCAAAGTTATGGCATTTCCGATCGTTCAGTTATATGGCAGCTATAGGATATAGTCGGCCGATCCTTATGAAATTTGATAGGTCGGATTGATTGGCCAAAAATAAAACCCATAGAAAATCCCAACTTCCAAACTTAACAAACACCAAAGTTATGGCATTTCCGATCAATCAGTTATATGGCAGCTATAGAATATAGTCGGCCGATCCTTAACCATTTGGTATGTCGGATAGATTGGCCAAATATAAAACCCATAGAAAATCCCAACTTCCTAACTTTACAAACACCAAAGTTATGGCATTTCTGATCAATCAGTTATATGGCAGCTATAGGATATAGTCGGCCGATCCTTATGAAATTTAATAGGTCAGATTGATTGGCCAAAAATAAAACCCATAGAAAATTCCAACTTCCTAACTTAACAACATCAAATTTATGGCATTTCCGAGTTATATGGCCGCTATAGGATAAAGGAAAGAAGGGTGTGCAAAGTTTCAGTTCGTTATCTTTAAAACTGAGAGACTAGTTTGCGTAGAAACAGACAGACGGACAGACAGACGGACATGGCTATATCAACTCAGGAGGTGATTCTGATCAAGAATATATATACTTTATAGGGTCGGAGATGTCTTCTTCACTGCGTTGCACACTTTTGACCAAAATTATAATACCCTCTGCAAGGGTATAATAAAGAAGGAATCTTATCAATCATTTATATACGCAAAGGAGCTTAAACTAGCTGAAAAGATTATTATCAAGAAACAAAAGAATATCATTTCGTTCCAGAGTCCAAAAACTAAATTGGTTTTCAGTACAAAACTCAAAACTCTTTGACAAAAACCATTTAATAAACTTGTTGATTAAAAATGCTCATAAAGAAATTTTGCATACGGGAAGAAACTTATTGCAAAACAAGAGAGAACGCTATAGTCGGGTGCCCCGACTATCAGATACCCGTTACTCAGGTAAAGGGAGTGCGAGGGAGATGGAGATAGAAATTTTGATCACGCATAACTTTTTAACGAATGGTCCGATTTGAAAAAATTTCTTCTACATTTCGATAGGTATTGATAAACACAATAAAACTGCATTTTTACTTTTCCGAAATATTTAAATTTTTAAAATCGTATATAAGCGATTGTGGGCGTTAAAGGGGGCGTGGCACCATTTTGAAACAAACTTGCGCTGCATAGGAGCTCCTAGAATCTGCTTGCAAAATGCCAATCTTCTAGCTTTTATAGTTTCCGAGATCTCAGCGTTCATACGGACAGACAGACGGACAGACGGACAGACAGACGGACAGACGGACAGACAGACGGACAGACGGACATGGCTATATCGACTCGGCTAGTGACCCTGATCAAGAATATATATACTTTATAGGGTCGGAAACGCTTCCTTCTAGCTGTTAGATACTTTTGCACGAATACAATATACCCTTTTACTCTACGAGTAACGGGTATAACTATATTCAAAGGAACTATTGGATTTTCGGGTTAAAGAATTCTTTAAAAAAATATTTGAGAGAATGTGTCAAGTGTGCGTGGTACAAACAAAATACAGGAAAAAAAAATTTTGTAAAATTATAAACAAAATTTTCAAACGTAAAATGAAATCCATTGGTAGTAAGGTAGAAATCTATGCTTGCAGTGATTCCAATAACACTTTAGGATCGATAACAATGTTGATAGTAAGGTCAAATTTATTAGCCGAATGGAGTCATGTTAAGTCTGAAGGAAATCCTGCAGATTTATCATTAGTTTTGTTGTTTGGTGGAATTAAGGACCGTAATGGCTATTTGAGCTCAAGAACATTAACCTCAACAGGAATCTAAAACAAGAGAGGAGCTTTGGGCGGAGCCAAAGTTGATATACCCTTGCAGAATACTCTGTAAATTATATTATCCAAAATTATTTATATGATGCATTCTTAATACTCGTAAAAATCCCAACTTCCTAACTTTACAAACACCAAAGTTATGGCATTTCCGATCGTTCAGTTATATGGCAGCTATAGGATATAGTCGGCCGATCCTTATGAAATTTGATAGGTCGGATTGATTGGCCAAAAATAAAACCCATAGAAAATCCCAACTTCCAAACTTAACAAACACCAAAGTTATGGCATTTCCGATCAATCAGTTATATGGCAGCTATAGAATATAGTCGGCCGATCCTTAACCATTTGGTATGTCGGATAGATTGGCCAAATATAAAACCCATAGAAAATCCCAACTTCCTAACTTTACAAACACCAAAGTTATGGCATTTCTGATCAATCAGTTATATGGCAGCTATAGGATATAGTCGGCCGATCCTTATGAAATTTAATAGGTCAGATTGATTGGCCAAAAAATAAAACCCATAGAAAATTCCAACTTCCTAACTTAACAACATCAAATTTATGGCATTTCCGAGTTATATGGCCGCTATAGGATAAAGGAAAGAAGGGTGTGCAAAGTTTCAGTTCGTTATCTTTAAAACTGAGAGACTAGTTTGCGTAGAAACAGACAGACGGACAGACAGACGGACATGGCTATATCAACTCAGGAGGTGATTCTGATCAAGAATATATATACTTTATAGGGTCGGAGATGTCTCCTTCACTGCGTTGCACACTTTTGACCAAAATTATAATACCCTCTGCAAGGGTATAATAAAGAAGGAATCTTATCAATCATTTATATACGCAAAGGAGCTTAAACTAGCTGAAAAGATTATTATCAAGAAACAAAAGAATATCATTTCGTTCCAGAGTCCAAAAACTAAATTGGTTTTCAGTACAAAACTCAAAACTCTTTGACAAAAACCATTTAATAAACTTGTTGATTAAAAATGCTCATAAAGAAATTTTGCATACGGGAAGAAACTTATTGCAAAACAAGAGAGAACGCTATAGTCGGGTGCCCCGACTATCAGATACCCGTTACTCAGGTAAAGGGAGTGCGAGGGAGATGGAGATAGAAATTTTGATCACGCATAACTTTTTAACGAATGGTCCGATTTGAAAAAATTTCTTCTACATTTCGATAGGTATTGATAAACACAATAAAACTGCATTTTTACTTTTCCGAAATATTTAAATTTTTAAAATCGTATATAAGCGATTGTGGGCGTTAAAGGGGGCGTGGCACCATTTTGAAACAAACTTGCGCTGCATAGGAGCTCCTAGAATCTGCTTGCAAAATGCCAATCTTCTAGCTTTTATAGTTTCCGAGATCTCAGCGTTCATACGGACAGACAGACGGACAGACAGACGGACAGACGGACAGACGGACATGGCTATATCGACTCGGCTAGTGACCCTGATCAAGAATATATATACTTTATAGGGTCGGAAACGCTTCCTTCTAGCTGTTAGATACTTTTGCACGAATACAATATACCCTTTTACTCTACGAGTAACGGGTATAACTATATTCAAAGGAACTATTGGATTTTCGGGTTAAAGAATTCTTTAAAAAAATATTTGAGAGAATGTGTCAAGTGTGCGTGGTACAAACAAAATACAGCACAACAAACAATGGACAATCAGCCTAATTATAGAGTTACGATGTCGTTCTCAAAATACTATAATAAATTACGGAGGAAGGGTCTTTGTTAAATGTTCAAATCGTGGAACATATAAAGGATATATTGCCATATTTGTGTGTGCAGAAACGCATTAGGCACCATGAGTTGCCATCATTTGCAACAGCCGGTATACAAGCTACATCAATCCACATCGATACCAGAAGCGGTTTCTTAAATTTATCCGCTGTATACTGCCCTCCACGCTTTTCCATTTCCGAAGATGAATTTGTACTTTTCTTTGACCTATTAGGTGACCGTTTTTTAGCGGCTGGTGATTACAATGCAAAACATACCCACTGGGGATCTCGACTCATCAACCCCAAAGAAAGGCAGCTGTACACCGCTATAATAACACCAAGAAACAAGCTTGGTCTTGGTAAGCCTATATTTTGGCAAAGATATCCTAATAAAAAGTCTGACTTGATTGATTTTTCCGTAACAAAACTGGTGGTGTGTCCACGTGGAACACTTAACAGATCTGACATCGGATCACTCGCCAATTTTACTTCATCTCTCTATGCTTTCAGAACGCATATATGTTGTAACCCCCCGTTAAACAGATTGGCTTAAATACAGAAAGGACGTAAGCACCCATATTGATGACTTCCCAAACATGTACCAAAAAAAAAGAGATTGACAGCTCAGTTAAAGAACTAGTGTCTGTTATGTCCGAGCTACACAACACGCCACCCCTATTATAACGGCTTGTAATCCTGATAACAACTGTCGGGCTTCTGGGCATATTAACGAACTGCTACGCAATAAGCGAAGGCTTCGGAGGGAGTGGCAAGGCCATAGATCGACTGCCTCGAAAGAGCGGCTTAAAGCAGCAAACTATCTTCTACGCACAGCCTTCGAGGATGAATATAATCGATCACAATTATCCTATTTGCAGCATCTCTCCCCAAACAGCAAACGATATCCACTGTGGAAAGCTAAATCAGGATATGTCCACCAATCGAAAGTGAGTCGCCATTACACACACAAACAGGAGAATGGGCTCGCAGCAATAAAGAGAGGGCGAATGTATTTGCCGCACATCTTGAAAACGTTTTCAAACCACTCCCACCAACAAATAGCTTTGTGCTTCCAAAAAAAATCTTTCCAGAGGATACCCTGCCTATCATATTCAAATCAAGAGAAGTGATAAAAATAATAAGGGCTCAAGAAAAAAAAAACGCCAGGACACGATTTAATCTCCCCTAAAATGATTATATAATTGCCGAACTGTGCAGTAAGTCTTCTCACCACAATATTCAACAGCATAATGAAATTAGGCTATTATCCACAACAAAGGAAATCACTATGATCCACAAGGCCGGAAAGGACAAGTCCCAGCCTTCATCATATAGGCCAATCAGTCTCCTGCCGTGCCTATCAAATTTGAAAAGCTGCTCCTGAATCGTATAAAGCAACAACTACAGTCCCATAATGTCATTCCAAACCACCAATTTGGTTTTGGAAACACGGAACCATTGAACAAGTAAACCGAATAGCCTCCGAGGTACGAAATACATTTGAAAATCGAGAGTATTGTTCCGCAGTCTTTCTGGATGTCGCCCAGGCCTTCGATCGCGTTTGGCTGGACCAACACTGTAAATGATTTACACAGCAGACCTTCAGACAACCAGTCTTACAACAACCTCAACATTTGCTGATGATACTGCCATTCTAAGTGCCCCATAAGAGCAACGCAGCAGTTATCAGCTTATATCGGGCTTCTAGAGAAAAGGCTAGCAGATTGGAGCATAAAGGTTAACGAGCAAAAGAGTAAACACGTCAACTTTACCCTAAACAGAAAAACTTTCGTCCCACTATCTCAGAACAACAATTATATTCCACAAACAACTGAAGTAACATATCTTGGAGTCCACCTTGATAGACGGCTTACTTGGCGAAAGCACATCGAAGCTAAAAGAACACAACTTAAATTAAAAGCAAGAAGCCTACATTGGCTACTGGGAAACGCATGCGTTAGTTACCTAGAAGTAATACAGCGAGCTTAATCAAAGATACTGAGAACTATAACTGGTGCACCGTGGTACATACGGAATGCATACATTCTCAGAGATTTAAATGTGGGATCTGTTCAAGATGAAATCGACAATGAAAATGCAAAGCATATGATCAAGCTACAGACTCATCCAAATAGGCTCATCCTGGCTCGCTGCTGCGCTGCTCCTGGTGTGCTGCTGCGACGCTCCTGGCTTACCGCTGCGTCGCTCCTTGCCTGCTACTGCGTTGCTTCGGCTTGCTGCTCCGGGTGACTGAGATCGGGACGGCTCCACCAAAAACCCTGGATGTTATGCGAGCTTCTCTACCGGGGCCGGCAAGGTGTATCGCCCAGCAGGTGAACTTAAGTTTCGCCTTATCGCCTAGCCACCGTTAATTCACGGCGTGTCCTGTTTAGGCGGGTCCGAAGTCCGCCAATTTACCGTATGACCTCGTTGCCCTTGCCGGGCGCGGGTCCAAGGTCCATCGAGGTACCGTTAATTCACGGTGTGTCCTCTTTAGGCGGGTCCGAAGTCCGCCAATTCACCGTATGACCTCGTTGCCCTTGCCATATGAGGGTCCAAGGTCCGAATGTTTCCCCTTTGACCTGAATGCCCTTCATTTCTCCGGCTTTCTCGTTCCTCCGCTGTTGCTAGGCCGATCTCCTGCATCGGGATTTGTGGGGAGTTTAAGACTCCTCACATTTCCCCCTTCTTTCGGAAACGTAATGAAAGTGGTGACTTTCCCCGCTTTTGATGTGCAGACTACTCGAATTCCCCGCCTGAATTGCATGTTAGATGTACCCCAGACAGTTCCCCGAAAGACTTAACCTTTCCCCAGACTGTTTTCCTAAAAGACTTTACTCGTACAGCTCTTTGGAAGACTTGAACTTTCCCGCGACTGTTTCCCTAAAAGACTTTTAAATACAGCTCCTTGAAAGAATATTTCCCCAGACTGTTTCCCTGTTCCCCAGACAGTTCCCCGTTCTCCAGACAGTACCCAGTTCCCCAGATAGTTCCCAGTCCCCCAGACAGTTCCCAGTTCCCCAGATAGTTCCCAGCTCCCATTTCCCAGACAGTTCCCAGTTCCCCAGACAGTTCCCTGCGTGGAATTCGAATTTTCCCGCCCAGACATTTCCCCAAACTAAAAGTTGTACCAGGAATAGTTTGTCTCTTTATTTTAATTTAATCTCTCACACACGTTGTCTTTACTTTCTGGTTCGATCGAGACTGAGCTTCGCTGCACGCAGGCAGCTCTCTCTGGCGTTCTCTTGAGAGAGAGGGATAGCACCTCTCTTGAAAGAGATAGCCACTGCTCTAATAATGTGGCCAGCTTATCTATATTATACTTGGCCTGTTACAACTCGGCCATCCTGGCTTTGAGATAGCCCACTATCTCGGCGTTAAAACATATCTTACGTTAAGTCTTAGAAGTAGTTAACAATTTTGTACAATTTTTTCTTACAATTTCAGTCTTATTATTAGTATTTTTATTCTATTTAATTGATTAAGATTTATTTTCATCTTTTATCCAATGCCGAATATTACTTGCGCTCCAAACACCTTGGTATGGATTCCGAGATAACTGAAACCCGTCGATGTCCTTTAATAAAAATCTGTCATTTCTTAAAACTTTTCCTATAATGTATGGTCCTTTGTGCTTCGGTATAAGCTTTCTCGAAACCCCTGCAGTACTATCAAAATTCTTTACCATGACATAATCTCCTTCTCTATATTCTGTATTAATCTTCCTTTTCGCATTGTAATAGGCTTCGTTTTTTGTTTGAGATTTTATTTGATTTTCTTCCGCGTTCTGCCTAATCTGTTCTAAATTTTGTCTATTATCCTCAATCCTTTCTTCCTCTCCTAATTTTTCCTTTAATTCATCACTATTTTCTCCTCTCTGAGCTATTCCAAATAAAGTTTCACTGGGAAGCTGTTTGATGCTGCTATGAAGTGTATTGTTTAACGAGTACTCCACTTTTTCAATAATTACATCCCAATGTAATCCTCTCTCTGGTTCCGATAGTTTTGCAATCATCGGTCCCAAACTCCTATTTACTCGCTTAACTTGCTCATTAGCCTGTGGTGACCCTGTAGCAATTTTAATGTGTTTTATGTTTCTTTCCTCGGTAAAGTTTGTAAAATCCGTTGACGTAAAACAACTCCCACGATCCGAAATAATACACTTTGGTCTGCTGTATGACCGAAAGTAGTCTGTTAAAGCACTCATAACTTCTTTTGTATTCGTTGTTTTTGTTGTATAAAGCCTAACAAACTTCGTGAATGCATCTATTACCACTAAGATATGCTTTTTTACTCTACTATTATCTACTGGCCCATAATGATCAATATGAATAACATCAAATGGTCTATTCCCTTTGGGGATACTGTGCAGCGCTCCCTCTCCTTTGCCTAATTTAGGAGAGAAAGCTATACACTTCAAACAGTTCTGAATGTGATCACAAACCTTTTGTTTCATGCCCGGGAACCAATAACTTTTACTAATCGTATCTAACATTTTATCCCTTCCAATGTGACCTAATTCGTCATGATATTTATACATCACGTGTTCCTCTATTCTATTTGGTACATAAAACAGTAACTTGTTATTATTATTCTTTCTATATATAACCCCGTTCCTCATTTCAAACCACTTATGCTCTCCGTTTTCTAAAATTTCCCTAATTTCTTGTACCTTACTATCTCTTGACTGACAAATTACCAAATTATTCTCAAACGTATTTGCCTCTATTATCATTACATTATTACATCTGCTAAGTGCATCAACATGCTGCATTTGTTTTCCTGTTCTGTGTTTTAATTCATAATCGAATTCTTGTAATTCTAAAGCCCACCTTCAATTCGTGGGTTTAAATCTATTTTATTCAACGTTAATGTTAGAGAATTACAATCTGTAACAATCTTGAAACGTTTCCCTTGTAAATATATCCTAAACCTTCTAAGTGCATAAATAATGGCTAACGTCTCTAATTCAAAGCTATGGTATTTAGCTTCAGTCGATGTTGATCTTTTCGAAAAATAAAAAATCGGATGCAACTTCTTGTCTTCCTTTCTCTGAAACAGTACAGCCCCAAACCCTAACGCACTCGCATCGTAGTGGAGCTCAATTTCATCCTTGTAATCGTATAACGCTAACACCGGGGCTGCAACTAATTTATCTTTCAACAGTGTGAAACAAGCTAACTCTTCATTTCCAAATTCAAACGTCCTATCTTTCCTCAGTAAATCATTTAATGGTTTCGCCAATATCGAAAAGTCCTTTATAAAGCGGCGAAAGTAAGAACAAAGACCTAAGAAACTTTGTACAGCTTGCACTTTATTTGGCATAGGAAAGCTCTTTATAGCTTCTAATCCCCTCTCATCAGCTTTTATTCCTTCATTTGAAATTAGAAAACCTAAATATTTTACCTTATTTTGAAGAAACTTGCATTTATCCATTCTTAGTTTTAATTTATTCTCCACTAATCTCCTAAATACTTCTACTAATATTCCTAAATGTTCTTTAATACTCTGGCTTGCAATTAAAATATCATCCATATAAATTATCACCTTATTATCACGTATCATATCAGAAAAAATATCATTTACAAATCTTTGAAATACCTGGGGAGCCGTCTTCAAACCCATTGGCATTCGCAAAAACTCAAATTGCCCTAGCGGCGTTGTAAAAGATGTGTACTTCACTGACTCCTTGTTCACGAAAACGTGGAAGTACCCATTCTTTAAATCTAATTTTGTAAAAACCGATTTTCCCACCAATTTATCTAACAAATCGTCAATTAAGGGGATAGGATAATTATCTTTAGCCATAATTTTATTCAACCGTCTGAAATCAATGCACAACCTAAACTCCCCAGTCTTTTTCTTCACTAAAACGATCGGAGATGCGTATTCCGATTTACTACTCTGAATAATTCCTTTTTCTAAGTATTCATCTAACAATTTCTGTAATGCCTCTTTTTCATTATAAGACAGTCTTCTAGGTGCACAACTAAATGGTTTTGTGTTCTCTAAAATAATATTCAACTCACATTTAACTCTAGGACTTTCAGGTCGCAATACCTTAATATAATTTTCCTCTAACGATTCAATAAACTTCATTTGATCCTTATAACTAACCTGATCCCCGATATTGTAAGCCATTTCTTTAGTCTCATCTTCTAAAATGTTTATTTCTAACATTTCACTCTCAAAATTATCCTCTATGCTCTTTCCTAAACTACCTGAACCTAAAGCTTCGTCATCTAAAATATTACCTAAACCCTTCTCACCTAAATCTGTACCTGAATTGTTCTCGCCTAAATTTTTATCTAAACTTTTACCTAAATTCTTTTCACCTAAATGTGTACCTAAATGTTTCTCACCTAAACTTTTACCTAAACTCTTTTCACCTAAATGTGTACCTAAATTTTCCTCGCCTAAACTTTTACCTAAACTCTTTTCACCTAAATGTGTACCTAAATTTTCCTCGCCTAAACTTTTACCTAAATTCTTTTCACCTAAATGTGTACCTAAATTTTTCTTGGCTAACCTCTCCGAATTGGTTTTAAATTTCCTAATTTCCATACAATTATTAGAAAGTATTTTTACTTTTGTTTTCTTCTCGACTTCGGGTTCAATACACTCTACAGTAACCATTTTCAGCGCTTCTAAATCCATTTTTAAATCGCAAGCATCCATAAAATCTCTACCCAGCACAATATTACAGCCAATAGATTCGTTAGCCACTACAATTAAGTTAAACCAAATCTTTATTTTCTTTTTGTATATGAAACATAATATTTTGCCATAACTTTTCAATAAGCTTTTATTTAGACCAAAGTAACTCTTTTCTTGAGGTTCTAATTTTATGTTGGCTGGTAAGTATGAAATTTTTATCAATGACACAGGGCTTCCCGAATCTATTAGGCACTCTGTGATAATGGGCTGGTTAGGGTTTACAACACTAAAAATTTTGAATAATCTTACATATTTGTTCTCAACCTTCTTCTTGTTCTGAGGACATTCAGTCAAACGGTGATCTTCTGCGCCACAACCATAGCATGATCCAGGCGGCCTATTCGGCTTGGTGCATTCTCTCTTCCAGTGCCCCTTTGCGTTGCAGTTGAAACAACGCGTCTCTCTGCTTGTTGAACCCGTCTTCGATGTTGCCACTTTGGTTGTTGTCGCCCTTTTCGGCAACATGATGTCCGCAAAAGCTTGAAGCATGCGCTCCGGGCCATCAAAACATTGAAGCTTGGCCTGTGTACGCAAGCTTAGAGCTGGAATGCCCTCCACGAGTCCGTCCAGTAGTTCATCCGCCTCCATGGTGACATCTCGAGCGAGTCTGCACTTTTCCTCGAAGTAGACTGCGAATTTTTCCGTTGACGACCAAATTCGCTCCTTAAACTTGCGCCTTAATGTAGCCTTTGATTCGAAGCCTCCGAAAGCTAGCTGCAGTTGTTTCAGCAGCTCATTTGTGGGCTTCAAGAACCGCCCTTCATCCGCATGCAGCCACTGCAACGCACTGCCCTTTAACTTGCTGATCAGCAAGATACGTCGTTGCATGTATGAAAAGCTAAACAAAGCCGATACGTTGGCCCATTGAGCGATCCATGGTAGAATAGCCACTTTATCTGTGAAGTCCATCAGCATTTCCTTCGCCATGTTAAATCGTGATGACGAAAACCCACCACCAAACGATGCCGTTTCGTCATAAACGGCGCTGCCGACGCCTCTGCCTCTGTCGCCATCGCCTTCTCTGCCACCGCTGTCTCTGCCGCCGCTGTCTCTGCCGCTGCCGTCTCTGTCGTCGCCGTCGCCGTCTCTGCCGCCGCCTTCTCCGTCGTCGCCGTCTCTGCCGCCGCTGTCTCTGCCGCCGCTGCTTTGCTGAAACGCATTTTCGTCTCCTAAGCCTCCGCTTTTTCGCCGTTGCTCGTTCTGCTGAAACGCATTTTCGCCTCCTCTGCCTCCGTTATTTCGGTTGCCACCAGCGCTGTTGATCTGGTAGTTTAAGTTCTCTAGAATTTTCTGAGCCCTCGAAATTTCGGCTCGCAAATTTTTTGAAGTCTCAGCTTGCTCCACAAGGTTCTCGGGCGCCCTTCCGCGAATTTCTTCCGGAACGCTGCAAAGCCGAGCAAAAAGTTCCGATTTGGTGCCCTTCGTCGACAGATTTAGAAGCTCCAACCACCTTTTTAATTGGATAACTGTCACTTCCGATATGTTTATATCCATATTTTTATTTATTATTATAGGCGTTTTCGGTTGATAAAAAAAAGTTTTTTTATGAATCCCACTTCTGAGATTGTACCAGGAATAGTTTGTCTCTTTATTTTAATTTAATCTCTCACACACGTTGTCTTTACTTTCTGGTTCGATCGAGACTGAGCTTCGCTGCACGCAGGCAGCCCTCTCTGGCGTTCTCTTGAGAGAGAGGGATAGCACCTCTCTTGAAAGAGATAGCCACTGCTCTAATAATGTGGCCAGCTTATCTATATTATACTTGGCCTGTTACAAAGTCACCATTTCGTTTTCCCTCGGTCCGGCAACTCCCTGGAATCTCATCACGATCGCGTTTATCGACTGTGGGTTCCAGTGTTGCCATTGTCGTTGCCTCTTCGTTGTCTTAAGTTGCCATTTGAATTTTCGAACATAGAAATAACCAATTTTGTAAACCCATCGATCGCAACTATCGATCGACCGCCTATCTCGGCGCCCCCGCCCCAGTTTTTTCGGTTTCAAACCCTTCGAAGGCTTTTATTGGGCCTTAAGGACCCTCACCACCGCACCCGCCACCCGGATACGATAGCGGACGCAACCTACCACAAACAGCTTGGCCCAGCGACTGCGGTTCACAATTTGCCTTCCTCCGATTTTACCTTGCTTAACGCCCGGTGTTCTAAAAGCTATCTGAATCGTTGTAGGGTCCAATTTTCACAAGATCCAAAACAGTTTTATAATTTTGTTAACACTAAGCGTAAATCAGCCTGATCAGGCAATTGTCGATCTATTTGCCCAGTTTTTCCAGACAACATATTCTGTTTCACCCCGACCAAATCCGTCTTATTAAAATGCCATACCCAAGTCGAACTTGATTTTTTGTCCGAGGTTAAGCGAAAGCTCCCTTCTTTTGGATCTTCATAAAGTTAAGCCTGTGTTTTCAACGGGTCCGGACGGAGTTCCAGGCTGCGTGCTGAGGTACTGTGCTGAAACTCTGTGTAGACCTCTGTACAAATTGTTTACCTTGTCTTTAAAAACATCTCATTTCCCACTTATTTGGAAGGAGTCATTTGTCATTCCCCTTCATAAGAAAGAAAATAAATGCAATACAAGTAATTACAGAGGCATATCCAAATTATCCGCCATCCCAAAGCTTTTCGAAAACACTATTACACCCCATTTGCAACATCTTTGTAGATCGATTATATCTCCATGTCAACATGGATTGAAAAAACAAACAACAGCCGGAGAGTACAGACGTGTTTTGCGCGAGCTCCGGAAAAAAACCGCTCAAAAGTGAAAAACAATAACTAAAAATACTAGAGTGGTGTAATAAAGGCAATCTTATTGCTAAAAACAGTAAATAATAATTAGTGCTATGTAAGAAACTAGTGCAAAGTTATTATAAAAACTAAGAAGTGCCACGAGTGATAGCTCAATGAGCGGCGATTCAAAAAATGAGCGTAGAAGCTCCGTAGACCAGAGAAACAGTTATATTTCTTATTTCTCAACCCGCGATACAGAAGTAGAAAGAACTTCTTCAAAGAGCAACTCAGCCCTACTGACCATTGACAGTGCGAGAGCACGGTCTTGTTCTCCCGCCCTACTCACACCAACTCCCACTTCATGGAGCTTGCAGTGTAGAACCAAAGACCAATATAAACTCCAAGATGCGTAACGCCATACGATTTTTTTGCACACGAATTTTTTGTGCTGGCTTTTCAACTGGCTTTTCGCTCTCTGCCCAAAAGCCAGCGAGAGAGCGCTCAAAAGCCAGCCGCTCTTTGCACGCATACTGCGACAGCCGACGAATGTATGTGTGCACATGTATTCACAAGCGAAGAAATTCGCTGCAGCGCGCTGTCGAAATATACTCTTTATTTTAAAATTATAACATTATTAAAAATACTTATTTTGTATTGCCTTTATATTAACTTTATTTACTAATTATTCGAATGTACAATATTTTTTAGTAATGACCAAATATATCTAAGTATAAAAAAATAACATAATTTATTTCATACATGACTTCACATTGGAATAATTGTCATTAGGGTATTCAGCATGCGACGTGTGAACGATTTTTAGGAGCCTCAGAAATTTTGCGATTGAACAGGATGAATATTTTTATATTTATTGTATTAAAAAATATGTGGTATTTTTATATTATATGTATTATAATAACATTATATAAAATTATTATCATAATATAAATTAAATTTATATAAATATTTGTAAGTTAACTATTTTAATTATTTAGAAAAAAGAGACCCCCAAAGGGGAAAAATTAAAAAAAAATGGCACCGAAAAAACATTATAAAAAATATAACAAAACGCTTTCGACAACTTGGAAAAAAGTTATAAATATGTACATATGTACGTAATATTAAATATAAATAGGATATCCTGTAGCTTAGTTTTATAATTAAGCATTCAATTCGTGTTATTATAAATAGTTTAACTTTTTATAAAATAATAATATTAGCTTTAAATATTTATTAGGTATACAAAAAAACGATGGATAAATAAAAATGAATATCTGCACATTAAATTAAATTTTTCGTTTTATATATTTAAATTAATTATAAAAACATAGCTTTTAACACAAAACATATAAAACTGCTTGAGTAAATAAGAATAGATTTAAGTGCAGGTTGATAATATTAGATATGATGTTATTCGTATTTACTTTAAATATTTTAAGTCATTAGATCAAAATTTAATATATTTGAATAAAAATTAAATTTAATATTTCCATTTTAAAGTTAATAAAAACAGCCATGGATAAAAAATAAAGCGACATATACAAATTTAAATATCCTTTAAATATATTCAATTTAAATAAACTTCGCTTTGTTTTTTATTAACAATCATAGTATATTCAAATATATTAAACTTTATTGAAATATTTTTAAATTTAATGAAGCAGTTTTATATGTTTTGTATTAAAAGTTATGTTTTTAGCTTTAATTTAAATATGTAAAACAAAACTATGAATTAAATATGCAGATATTAATATTTAAGGTATATAAAAAAGTTTTACATCAAGCTTAATTGCCATATATACATAAATGCAATTTAAATAATCATCCTGTTCAATCATAGAAGTTCATTTGACACACAATTAGTTTCTTAGTCCAGAAATGATTTCTGGACGAAAGTCGTCTTCTCGAACAAATACGCACACATACGCACTTTCTTATTTGTGCAATTCTATTTTTAGATTTTTACGCTCTCAACTTTGTGCGAGCGCAGAGAGCGGAATTTTCGTCGCCACCAAAAAACGAGCTGCATATTGCAAAACCAATGTATGGGCGTTACGCATCTTAGTGATTATATTGGTCTTTGGTAGAACCCCACCCCCAGCTTCGACTAACAGCTCACCAGCCACGAGCACTGCGACCTCGTTAATTTCTGCAACCGCAGCCACTGCAACAACAACATCAACGGTCGCCGTTAACAACAACGCGATTTCGAATGCGCTTGCAACCGAATAAAACTACAAAGCCAAGTGTAAGTACGAGTGCCAATATCGGCAATATCAAACAACAACAAGTGGGTCCGGCTATACAGACTGGCATGGACCGTTACATCCAAATCAAACGGAAGCTAAGCCCGCAAAATAAAATGGTTGGAAATAAACCAAAACAAAATTGCCCTAATAAAGGCAGCGAACAACCAGGGGCATCTAGTAACAACAGATTCGCCCTATTGTCGGAAATTGATAATAATCAATCCGAATCTGGACAGGCTGTTCAAAAGAAACCAAAGCCCCCACCAATTTACATAAGGGAACAGAACTCAAATACCCTAGTAAAGAAAATTGTTGCGCTGGTCGGGAATGACAACTTTTATGTTACTCCCCTTGTTAAAGGGAATATTCATGAAACAAAGCTTCAAGCTAAAACAGAAGATCAATTCAGAGCTGTAACAAATTACCTAGACGAGGCTAGGAAACCCTACTACACGTACCAGCTCAAGAGTAGCAAGGGCTTGCAAGTAGTGCTAAAGGGCATAGAGCCCGACGTATCCACCAATGAGGTAAAAGAGGCACTGAAAGAAAAATGATTCTTCTCCAAAAATATTATTAATATTATCAACAAAAATAAAAAGCCGCAACCACTCTTTAAGGTCGAACTGGAGCCTGAAAGCAGAGCCTTGAAGAAAAATGAAGTGCACCCGATCTATAAACTGCAATACCTGTTGCACAGAAGGATTACTGTTGAAGAACCGCATAAGCGGAATGGCCCGCTACAATGCACAAACTGCCAAGAGTATGGACACACCAGAAACAACTGCGGGCTTCGTTCAGTCTGCGTAGCTTGTGGTGGCTTCCACAAATCCGAACCTTGCCCTGCAAGCAAAGAAGACCCAAAGACAAAGAAATGCGCTAACTGTAGAGATAACCATACCGCAAACTACAGAGGCTGCCCGGTCTATAAAGAGCTAAAGAGTCAGTTTCAACAAGCAAAACAAGCACGCTCCCAGAATGCAGAAATGCGTACGTGCAATCCCAAACCACACCTAATGTTTTCTTTGCGAAAGCAGCCAGATCTTCATTTGGGCCCCTCAACACAAATGGGGGAGTTTCATACGCCAGTGCCCTAAAATCAGGACTTGCCAATCAGACGGGGTTCCCACAAGCTCAATGCTCTGAGCAAAATATAATAACACCTCAGCAAGCAATAGGACAAATACCAAACAGCATGGAAACCATGATGCTGACTTTACAACAGGGTATGATGGAATTTATGTCCTTCATGAAAACAACAATGACAAACCTTATGCAAAATCAAAACATTTTAATAAATTTGCTCACATCCCAACAATCTAAATAATCGATGTCTTGTCTTCGAATATCCATGTGGAATGCCAATGGCGTTTCACGGCACAAACTTGAAATAACTCAATTCCTCAATGAAAACCAAATAGATGTAATGCTGCTGGCAGAAACGCATCTCACAAGTAAATACAACTTCCAAATAAGAGGTTATACTTCATACTGCACAGATCATCCGGACGGTAAGGCTCACGGAGGAACTGGAATCCTAATCAGGGAACGCATTAAGCACCACTTTCACCAGAGGTTTGCAACAAATTATTTGCAGGCTACATCTATAAAACTACAAGCAGGCAACGGCAGTATCACTATAGCCGCTGTCTATTGCCCACCGCGTTTTACAATAACTGAAGAGCAATTCTTGGACTTCTACAATTCACTCGGAGATCGCTTTATAGCAGGAGGAGACTACAACGCCAAGCACACGCACTGGGGATCAAGACTAGTGACGCCCAAAGGAAGACAACTGTATAAAGCAATCATAAATTTGAGCAACAAACTCGACTATGTCTCCCCTGGCAGCCCCACATATTGGCCAGCTGATCCCAGAAAACTCCCGGACTTAATTGACTTCGCTGTGACCAAGAACATCCCAAGAAATTTAGTCAGCGCCAAATCGCTATCGGACTTATCATCGGACCACTCGCCTGTTTTAATAACTCTCCTTCAAAGCCCGAAAGTAATCGAGCACACCTTCAGGCTGACCTCGACTAGAACTAACTGGCTAAAGTACAAAAAGTACGTAAGTTCCCACATTGAACTAACACCACAGTTAAACATAAAGAACGACATCGACTTCTGTGCTGATGCCCTGGAGTCAGTACTCGTGGCAGCAGCCAAAATCTCAACACCAGAAGAGACAATCATGCGTAGCAACCAATACAAAACTAATCTGCAAATCGAACAACTGGTTCGGGAAAAACGACGTCTACGACGCGTTTGGCAATCCTGCAGATCGCCCCATTCGAAGCAACTCTATAATGATGCCACCCGCAGACTCACCAAAACCCTCAAGCAAAAAGAGGAGCTTGCGCAGCGCCGGTACATCGAGAAACTGTCGCCGACCAATACAAAGCATCCTTTGTGGAGAGCTCACCCAAATTTAAGCTCTCCGATAGAATCAGTCACTCCGATTAGAAACTCCTCGGGTACTTGGGCCCGCAGTGACGAAGACAGAGCCGAAACATTTGCTTTACACCTACGAAATGTATTTCAGCCGAACGCCGCCACAAACTCTCTTCAACTACCGCCGTTTAGCTCTGAAATTGCAATTAACCCGATTTTGCTTCAAACACCTGAAATTGCTAACGTCATTGGGAAGCAAATAAAACCGAAAAAGGCTCCAGGGGCCGACCTAATAACCCCAAAAATGATAATTGAACTTCCAAACTGCGCAGTGGATGTTATATGCAAGCTATTTAACGGGATCGCAAAACTTGGCTACTACCCCAAAAAATGGAAAAAGTCCGTGGTTATAATGATACCGAAGCCTGGCAAAGACCACACAATTCCCTCATCGTACAGGCCAATAAGCTTACTATCGTGCCTGTCCAAATTACTGGAAAAATGCCTGCTCACGCGCATTACACCATATTTAAGAGAACAAAACTTAATCCCGGCACATCAATTCGGGTTTCGTGAAAGCCACGGAACCATCGAGCAAGTCAACCGGATAACTTCAGAAATTCGTACAGCCTTCGAACATCGGGAATATTGTAGTGCGATATTCCTCGACGTCTCTCAGGCATTTGACCGAGTGTGGCTTGAAGGCCTTATGCATAAAATCATAACATTACTGCCAGAAAACACTCATAAGTTACTTAAGTCGTACCTCTACCACAGAGTCTTTGAGGTTAGATGCAATACAACGACATCCAACGAGTATAACATTGAAGCCGGAGTCCCACAAGGTAGCGCCCTGGGCCCTACCCTGTTTATTCTATACACAGCAGACATCCCTACGAACGAGAGGCTGACTACGTCCACATTTGCTGACGACACCGCAATCCTGAGCCGCTTGAGATGCCCAACTAGAGCAACAGCTCAACTGGCTGATCATTTGGTGGTAGTTGAAAAGTGGCTATCAGACTGGCGAATCAAAATTAATGAACAAAAGTGTAAACATATAACGTTTACCCTTAACAGACAATCGTGCCCGCCGCTAACTTTGAATGGTACGCAGATTCCCCAAGCCAGCGATGTAACATATCTCGGCGTCCACCTCGACAGACGCCTAACCTGGCGGAGGCACATTGAATGCAAGAAAGTACATCTCAGACTTAAAGCTAGCAGCCTACACTGGATTATAAATTCTCGATCACCCCTGTGTCTGGACTTTAAAGTTCTTCTCTACAACTCCACCCTCAAGCCCATTTGGACCTACGGCTCCCAGCTCTGGGGGAACGCGAGCAACAGCAACGTTGACATCATACAGCGCTCACAATCAAAAATCCTGCGAACAATCACTGGGGCACCATGGTATGTTCGGAACGAAAACATCCACAGGGATCTGGGCATACCACCGGTCAAAGATGAAATAGCAAAGCAGAAAGCGGCCTACCATAACAAGCTTACACTGCACCCAAATAATCTCGCAAGGAACCTAAGACGGGTTTCGAACAGAACTCGTCTGCATCGTAACGATCTTCCAGCCCAGCAATAAATATTAGGGCCCGTTAAGTTAAGTTATATTCTTAAGATTTGATGTACTTATTGTTAGTCTCATATAGAGAAGATTCAATAAATAAAGCATATATTTACAAAAAAAAAAAAAAAAAGATTATTTCCCCAGACTGTTTCCCTGTTCCCCAGACAGTTCCCCGTTCCCCAGACATTTCCCAGTTCCCCAGACAGTTCCCTGCGTGGAATTCGAATTTTCCCGCCCAGACATTTCCCCAAACTAAAAGTTACCATTTCGTTTTCCCTCGGTCCGGCAACTTCCTGGAATCTCACCACGATCGCGTTTATCGATTGTGGGTTCCAGTGTTGCCATCGTCGTTGCCTTTTTGTTGTCTTAAGTTGCCTCTTGAACATAGCAATAACCAATTGTGCTACCCATCGATCGCAACTATCGATCGACCGCCTGACTCGGCGCCCCCGTCCCTTTTGCCTATGTCCGGCAACTCCCTTACTCCCAAATGTAAATAAACAAAGATTTTTCGGTTTCAAATCTTGTATGCCTTTTATTGGCCCTTCAGGACCCTCACCACCCCGCCCGCCTCCCGGAAACGATAGCGGCCCAGCGGCTGCTCCGGGGTCTCCTCCCTGCCTGCTGGCTTCGGCTGCCACTCTGGGCGGCCACCCTTCCTCGGTCACCCTTCCTCGGCCACCTCCTCCCAGCGGCTGCTATCCGCCGACTGTTGTCGACTTATTGACGGCCTTGCTGGTGGGGACGCGGCTCCGGACAAAACGACAGCCTAGCGAAGTTGGGCGGCCGTGCGGCTAGCTCTCCCGGTGACAGCCACACCCAGGGCCCCTTCTCCCAGACCTCCGGCTCTCCGCCGAGCCGTTTTGCTGGCCGCGGTGATGGGGTTGGCACCCATTGCGGCGGTGGAGGCGGTGGCGTCTCCGCTCCATAACGACATGCCTGGGATGGCGGTGGCGGTGTTGCTGCCTGCGGCGGCGATGGTGGTGGCGGCGGTGCTTCCTGCGGCGGCGACGGCGGTGGCGGTGGCGGTGGCGGTGGCGGTGGCGGTGGCGGTGGCGGTGGCGGTGGCGGTGGCGGTGGCGGTGGCGGTGGCGGTGGCGGTGGCGGTGGCGGTGGCGGTGGCGGTGGCGGTGGCGGTGGCATCGACGGTGGTGGCGGCGGCTGCCCGTGCCACCGCCCGATGCGCGAACACTTTTCGCACCACGTCCGTGCTGCGAATATCCGCCTCAGCTCCTCCGGGCGGCCCGATGGCGCTGTGTCGCCCAAGCGGATCCGCCTGTATCCGGCTGCGGGCCCTCCGGATCCTCCGAAACGCCATCCGGGCCTTTGCCGCCCGGCGTGGCTCGTCCTCCTCGTCCGAGGAGACTTCCGGACTCACCGTCTCCGTCCTGGTGTCCTCCTTGTCTTCCTCCTCCTCTGACGATGACCGGCACCTCGGTCTCCTGCCCTGCCGGCCTCATCCTCCGCTCCAGCTCCGAGTCGTCCTTCGTCCTCCGTCTCTGGGTTCGGTGACGGGGACTGCGACACTAGGGGGGATGCCAGCAGCTGGAGTGCGGAGCCTGAGTCCCGCCTCCATCTCGCCGCTGGCTATTGCCCAGTGCTGCCTCCTTACTGCTGCTGCTGCTCGTTGCGTTCATGTTGGCGACCTGATTTAAATAGGCCCGTCTTGAGGCGCTCGCGCGCTGACGAAACCTCGCTTTCCGATGGTTCCTGGTTCCGTTGGCCGCGGCGGCCTTTGGACACTCCCTTGCTACAGGGCTCCAACGGGTCCTCTCTTTGGTGTGCGTTACCCGGTAACGGTATCCGCATCCTATGACCCTCCCTCTCCCGCTCTCGTGCTCCTATTGCATCTTTGTGCGTTCGATACTGTGTATCGTCCTCTCCCTCTCTTTGGATTTACAGTGCGCCGTCGCTAAGTCCGACTTTGATCAGACAGAAGAAGCCTTTGACAGAAGGGCCGTGAACTGGTGTCGGACGCCTAATTCACAAAGGAATTTTTTAAACGCCCTGTTGGTGAATTGAACGCCATTGTCTGTGATCAGCACCTTGGGTACGCCGTATCTTGCGAGGATCCGCTCGCGGATCGCCTTTTCCAGAGTTTCAGTTTTGCACATATTTCCTTATGTCGCGGTGCATTCCCGGCCAATGGTATCTTGCTGCGACTCTGGCAATTGTCTTCCGACTGCCCATGTGTCCAGCTTGTGGTTCTCCGACATTACCCGTCGCCTGGACCCCGTTGGCACGCACAGCTTCCATGATATGACATCCTCGTTGCCTGCTCTGTGCGGTATGTGTCGATATAGCTGGTCCGCATATCCCTTATCCAGTTACACTCGCCGGTTTTCTTATGGTGTTCATGTGTTTTTACCCGCCGACACGTTTCTGGCAGTGGCTGTCGCGATAGTGCGTCTGCTACTGTATTCAGCTGGCCCTTTTCGTACGCGATCTCAAAGTCATATTGTTGCAGTTCCAGCACTCATCGTGCGAATCTTCCGGTTGGGCTCTCGATGCTATTCAACCACATCAGTGTCATGTGATCCGAGATCACTTTGAAGTGGTAGCTTTCCAAGTATGGCCTTAACTTGCGTATGGCCCACTCAATTGCCAGGCATTCCTTCTCAGTCGCTGAGAAATTTCTTTCCGATCCATTCAGGGACCTGCTGGAATACGAGATCACCCTCTCGCCTTGGTCGGAATTCTGTGTGAGAATAGCACCGAGCCCGTAATCGATGGCGTCGGTCTGCAGCACAAACGTCTCTGAAAAATCTGGGCATGCTAAGATTGGGTCTGCGATTAGACTGGCCTTGACAGCTTCAAACGCCTGTTGATGGTCCTTTTTTTTTTTTTTTTAAACACTATTCGGACGTTGATGCACTATGATCAGCGCAAACAAGTGGCCCTTACGACACCAAGCAGTGCTTGTTACGCGCGGAGCCTAATAGGCGTAAAAACGAGATCGCGAGAAGTTAAAAGCACAATGAAGAAGCGGACAGACTAAGATTACAAATACGTACGAGACTAATACTAATACTAATTTTGTGCTAAGTAAGATAAAATTAATGATTTTAGGCTTGGCAAAGAGTCGGTAGTAGAAATTATTATAACTTTTACTTATTTAGTTATTTAGGCCAGTAAATAAACGATATTTCTCGAAACTCAAACTCTTGTTTATTTACTCTCTTCGACAGCTTTTTGGTTAAGTGTTTTTGTTTTCATATCGATACAATCGATATGATATTTAAAGCGCCCTCTGACTTGGCGGGTAATTTTGAATTTGAAACATTTATCTTCAACACTTTCCCTTGTGAGAATTCAAAAATAACAATTCAATTGACAAACTTGAAAATTTTATGACTCTATATAAAGCAAAAATAAATGGTGTTTTTTCTCCTTCAGAAGAGTCCAATCTTGTTGCAAAGAATCCGGAGACGAGTATTGAGGATCGGCTTCGTCATCATATCTGCGAGTTGTTCCTCAGTCGGGATTTGTTCGATCCCAAATTCTTCCTCAGCAATTCTTTCCCTGATAAAGAAATGCTTGTTGGCTATGTGCTTGGTCCTGCGATAGAATTCGGGGTTTTGGGCCAGCCTCATGGCAGCAGTATTATCGACCTGGAGAATCGGGGCTCGGTCCAATCTGTCGATTTCCTGAAACCATCTTTTAAGCCAAATTATTTCTTTTGCAGCTTCATTGGCTGCTACGATCTCAGCCTCTGTAGTAGAAATGGCCACCATGGCCTGCCTTTGACTTTTCCATGAAATGGCTCCTGAGGCAAACATGATGATGATCCCTGATGTAGATCTCCCAGTCTTCGTGCAGCCACCAAAGTCAGCATCGCTGTAGCATTCGAGGATTCCCTTCTTCTGTTTCCGATAGACTATCCCAACGTTGATTGTTCCGGAAATGTAACGGAAAACCCTCTTTACTTGTGCAATGTTTTCTTTTGTAGGATTTTCAAGCGTTCTTGAAAGAAATCCGATGCTGAAAGCCAAGTCTGGCCTAGTTCCAAGCATGTGGTACATGAGAGCTCCGATGGCTTGGCGATAAGGGAACGCAGTCGTCTCTGATTCTTTCCCTGCTGTCGTAATTTCCAAATTCTTGAGAAGTGGGGTTGAAACAGCTTCGCAATCCGAGAATCTGAATCGCTCCAAAATCCTTGTGGCATATCCTTGTTGACTAATTTTTAGTCCATTTTCTTGTTTCTTGATTTCGAGTCCCAAGAAGCACTCAGCCTTGTTTGAGACAATTTCGAACTCTGATTTTAACTCGTCCAAAAATTCTTCCAAATCTTGCGTATCTGTTGCTGCGGCGAGTCCGTCATCTACGTAAACAACGAGTAGAATCTTTTTGCCATTTCTTTCCCTGATGTAGAGACATGGATCTGCCTCGCTGACCTTGAAATTGTGTTTCCGCAGGAAACCTCCGAAGCGTTCTTGCCAACATCTCGGCCCTTGCTTAAGCCCGTAGAGACTCTTCTTCAATCTGCAAACAAGCCCCTGTCCTTGCTCGTATCCCTCAGGTTGTTGCATGTAAATTTCCTTGTCGTCCAATTCACCGTATAGAAAAGCTGTCGAGACGTCAAACTGGAACAAAAACATATCATTTTTGGCTGCAACGCTCAACACTGAGCGGATTGTTTCCATTCTTGCGACAGAGCTAAAAGTTTGGTCGTAATCAATCCCTCGTCTCTGGGCGAATCCTTTGATGACCAAGCGAGCTTTGTATTTGTCGATACTTCCGTCGGGGTCAGTTTTGACTCGATAGACCCACTTGCACGGAAGTGCTTTCGATCCTCTGGGGAGTCTTGTCAAGTTCCAAGTTTCATTCTGATGTAAGGAATCAATTTCCCTGTCCATTGCCTTTTTCCACTCGACGTTGCTGTTGATGGCTTCATGGAAGGAATCTGGACTCTCCAGCACAAAATTCTCGGCTGCTGCTACGTAGTCATCCAGATGCTCCGGTCTCTTCAACTTCGAACGATCCCTCAACCGCATTGATTGCATTTTTCTCTTGTTGTTTTCTTCGTCAAAGCTTGTTTCTACTCCAGTTTCGTAATTGTCTTCGCTTCCTGTTTCGGCTGTGTCTTCTTTCAAGTCTTCGTCCTCGCTCTGGTGCAAGCTCACGTCTTCTTCTTCCTTGTCTTCTACGACGTCCTTGGATCCAAAATCTTGGAAAGGTAGGTTGACGCCTGGTTCACAGTTGCTGAATTTCTCTTGAAATTTTACATCCCTCGACACGACTACTTTGTGCTTCTCTGGTAAGTAAATACGATACCTCTCATCGCCGTCGTAACCCACCAGGTACCCCTTTTCAGCTTTTTCGTCCATCTTCTTCCTTTTTTGGCATGGAATGTGTACATAGCACGTCGATCCTACGATTCGAAGATGTTTGATTCTTGGTTTCTTGCCCAGCCAAAGTTGGTAAGGGCTCAAGACCCTTCAACAAAGATTTGCCCGTCCTATTGAGAACGTAGACTGCTGTGCCAACCAACTCGGCCCAAATTGCTTCTGGAAATTTTATTTCTGGATTAGAATACTTGAAAGTTCTCGCCATTTCGACTATTGTTCGATTCTCTCTCTCGACACCACCGTTTTGTTCTGGAGTATACGGAGCGGTGAGTCGAAAAGTTATACCAGCTTCCTGAAGAGTTTCTCTCACTCCTGCACAGTCGAATTCTCCTCCATTGTCGCTCAGGAATTCTCGAATTGTGTGCCCTTGTTGCTTGGCGTGAGAAACCATGTGTTGCAGCACGTCCTTGACCTCTGATTTCTGCTTGACGATGTACCCATATCGAAACCTGGTGAAATGATCCTTAAAAACTACCAGATACCTCTTCTTCTGGAAAGAATCCTCAAATGGGCCGCAAACATCGCCTGACATCAGTTCCCCTGGCTTCATCGCTGGTTTCCTCGTTCCAAATGGCAATCGATGCGTCTTTCCAAGGATGCAAGGCTCGCTAAAGCTACTCTCGAGCTTGACTTGAATGCCCATTTCTCTTTTGAGCAAGTCCTTGATGTGGTTCTTGTCCTGATGTCCCCACCTCTCGTGGTAGAGTTGGAGAATTGAAGTTCCTGAAGTTGCGACGTTGACATCGACGTTTCGTTCTGGAAGTATGGGCTCGATCGCTGCTCTGTAGAGTGTTCCTCCAACTTCTCTGGCTCCAACGAGGACAATCTTGTCGTTTATTCTGAGGGTGCACTCGGTTGCTGACGACTCGAAACGACTACTTGGATTATTGTCTTGGGCAGCCAAAACTGAAAACAGGTTTTTCGTTATATTGGGAACAAACCATACATTTTTCAAAGAAAGAAAAAGAATTTTTTCATTGACAATCGTTTTGACTTTGATTGTGCCCTGGCCCAAAGCTGACAAGGTTTCATTTCCAGCTGCTCTGATCCAACTCGGATTCTCAAACTTCTCAAAATGCTCGAAATACTTCGCAGTCTTCACAGCGTGTTTTGTTGCACCGTTGTCTATCCACCAGTCGACCTCTGAGTTTGCCTCTGTTGCAAACACGCCATTGTGGACTGAGACGAGAGTTAACGTTGGTTCTGCACAATTTCCTTGTTCAGCATTCTGGTAGTTCGGCATCGGACGTTCATCCTTTTTCCATTTTATGCAGTTCCTGATCCAGTGCCCCTTTTTCTTGCAGTAGCGGCAGGTATCGAATCTCCGACCAGATGCTCCTGAATCCTGGCGATGCTCCTTTTTTGCTGTGGTAGAAAAAGCCTCCTGGCTTTCCTTTTCGTCATTTTCTTTTGTTCTAAAATTTCTCTCAAACATGACAATTTGATTAGTTAATTCGTCAAAAGTCTTTTCTTCTTCTTTTGTCAAGAGCATCCAACTTTGACGGACCGTTTCAAAGGTTTTCGGCAAAATATGTAGCGTTTTACAAACAAGTATCAAATCTGGCAGCTCAGTTTCATTTTTAGCCTTCAAAGCTTGATTTAAATCGTTCCATAGACTACGCAATTTTGCTATGTGGGTTGATACATCGTTACCTGGATTCCAAGAGAAAGCGAAAAACTCGTTGCATATCCTGAATACCTGGTCCTTCGCTGTTGCTTCAAACTGATTTTTCAGGGCTTCCCACGTATCGTGTGCTGTCTCCTTGTCCATGATCTTCTGGTACACCGAGTCCGTGACCGCAGTGGTAATCATGGATTTTGCATAGCTGTTGGCCTTACGAAAAAAGTCGCTCTTCTCCTTGTACTTCTTTTCATCTGCTGTTGAGGCACCTTCTGGCAATGGATCCGGTTTGACGATCTTTCCGTCCAACGCGTCGAGAGCACCGTCGTGATAATCTATCAGGTCCCTAATTTTTCTTTTCCAAATCGGCCAATCGGTCGCGCCTGAGAGCTTTGTGACGTGCTTCGCCAAATCCATCGTAATCGAGCAAAATTTACCTTTTTTCTTTTACTTTAAACTGAACAAAACGTTACTGCGCCCATAACCTATTATAACTTTTACTTATTTAGTTATTTAGGCCAGTAAATAAACGATATTTCTCGAAACTCAAACTCTTGTTTATTTACTCTCTTCGACAGCTTTTTGGTTAAGTGTTTTTGTTTTCATATCGATACAATCGATATGATATTTAAAGCGCCCTCTGACTTGGCGGGTAATTTTGAATTTGAAACATTTATCTTCAACAGAAATAATGTGGTATAGTCTATTATAGTCGTTACACAGTACTCTAAACGGTTCATGCATATCAAAGTTAGATCTACAAATATTTAATGTAAGAGGAACATAGTTCCTGGTAATTCTATTAGGCACGGAGAAGCTTATGCGACCCAGTAACTCGGGACTCTCCACATCCCCGTGAATAAGTTTATAGATAAAAGTTGTGCCAAGCATCGTTCTACGGTTTACTAAGGATGGTAGATTAATTAGGAGAAGTCTACTAAGGCTTGCATTCCAGTTAAGGCCCCGTAGAGCCAATAATAAAAAGTTCTTTTGCACAGACTCTATCCGGTCTATATGTACACCATACTGAGGACTCCAAACTGCAGAACAGTACTCCAGGATTGGACGGACTAGTGAAATGAACAGAGTCTTTGTAACATAGGGATCATCGAATTCCTTTGACCACCTTTTAATAAATCCAAGTACTCCCCTGGCTTTATTCACCATAGAAGTAACATGGTCACAAAACTTAAGTTTAGGGTCAAGGAGGACGCCAAGGTCATCAACATGCGTAATTCTAGACAACGCGCAACCACCCAGCGTATACGTTGCATATTGTGGGTTCACCCGAAAAATGTCATTACTTTGCACTTAGCGCTATTTAAATCCAAAAGATTTTCACAACACCATGTTTGAAAAGCGTTTAGGTCAGATTGTAAGTCTGAACTGCTAGAAATTTCGTTATATTGCAGGCATAACTTAACGTCATCTGCGTACATAAGGACACGCGACTTTGTCAAGACTAGAGGGAGATCGTTTATAAATAAAGTAAAAAGAAGTGGGCCAAGGTGGCTTCCTTGTGGGACGCCTGAAGTAACTCGGATCAAATCAGAGATCGAGTTTTTAAAGAGGACTCGTTGAGTCCTACCACTCAGATAACTTGAGATCCATGTTAGAAGATCACAGGGAAACCCTAATAAGTCTAGCTTTAATACAAGTAGCGAGTGATTTACTGAATCAAACGCTTTACTAAAGTCAGTGTAAACTACGTCAGTCTGCATGTTCTTTCTAAAGCCATTTATTACAAAAGACGTTAGCTCCAAGAGGTTTGTCGTCGTAGATCTTCGCCTTATAAATCCATGTTTTTTTTTTTTTTTTTTTGTAAATATATGCTTTATTTATTGAATCTTCTCTATATGAGACTAACAATAAGTATATCAAATCTTAAGAATATAACTTAACTTACAGTCATGTAGACTGAATTTAGACTAACGGGCCCTAATATTTATTGCTGGGCTGGTAGATCGTTACGATGCAGACGAGTTCTGTTCGAAACCCGTCTTAGGTTCCTGGCGAGATTATTTGGGTGCAGTGTAAGCTTGTTATGGTAGGCCGCTTTCTGCTTTGCTATTTCATCTTTGACCGGTGGTATGCCCAGATCCCTGTGGATGTTTTCGTTCCGAACATACCATGGTGCCCCAGTGATTGTTCGCAGGATTTTTGATTGTGAGCGCTGTATGATGTCAACGTTGCTGTTGCTCGCGTTCCCCCAGAGCTGGGAGGCGTAGGTCCAAATGGGCTTGAGGGTGGAGTTGTAGAGAAGAACTTTAAAGTCCAGACACAGGGGTGATCGAGAATTTATAATCCAGTGTAGGCTGCTAGCTTTAAGTCTGAGATGTACTTTCTTGCATTCAATGTGCCTCCGCCAGGTTAGGCGTCTGTCGAGGTGGACGCCGAGATATGTTACATCGCTGGCTTGGGGAATCTGCGTACCATTCAAAGTTAGCGGCGGGCACGATTGTCTGTTAAGGGTAAACGTTATATGTTTACACTTTTGTTCATTAATTTTGATTCGCCAGTCTGATAGCCACTTTTCAACTACCACCAAATGATCAGCCAGTTGAGCTGTTGCTCTAGTTGGGCATCTCAAGCGGCTCAGGATTGCGGTGTCGTCAGCAAATGTGGACGTAGTCAGCCTCTCGTTCGTAGGGATGTCTGCTGTGTATAGAATAAACAGGGTAGGGCCCAGGGCGCTACCTTGTGGGACTCCGGCTCAAAGACTCTGTGGTAGAGGTACGACTTAAGTAACTTATGAGTGTTTTCTGGCAGTAATGTTATGATTTTATGCATAAGGCCTTCAAGCCACACTCGGTCGAATGCCTGAGAGACGTCGAGGAATATCGCACTACAATATTCCCGATGTTCGAAGGCTGTACGAATTTCTGAAGTTATCCGGTTGACTTGCTCTATGGTTCCGTGGCTTTCACGAAACCCGAATTGATGTGCCGGGATTAAGTTTTGTTCTCTTAAATATGGTGTAATGCGCGTGAGCAGGCATTTTTCCAGTAATTTGGACAGGCACGATAGTAAGCTTATTGGCCTGTACGATGAGGGAATTGTGTGGTCTTTGCCAGGCTTCGGTATCATTATAACCACGGACTTTTTCCATTTTTTGGGGTAGTAGCCAAGTTTTGCGATCCCGTTAAATAGCTTGCATATAACATCCACTGCGCAGTTTGGAAGTTCAATTATCATTTTTGGGGTTATTAGGTCGGCCCCTGGAGCCTTTTTCGGTTTTATTTGCTTCCCAATGACGTTAGCAATTTCAGGTGTTTGAAGCAAAATCGGGTTAATTGCAATTTCAGAGCTAAACGGCGGTAGTTGAAGAGAGTTTGTGGCGGCGTTCGGCTGAAATACATTTCGTAGGTGTAAAGCAAATGTTTCGGCTCTGTCTTCGTCACTGCGGGCCCAAGTACCCGAGGAGTTTCTAATCGGAGTGACTGATTCTATCGGAGAGCTTAAATTTGGGTGAGCTCTCCACAAAGGATGCTTTGTATTGGTCGGCGACAGTTTCTCGATGTACCGGCGCTGCGCAAGCTCCTCTTCTTGCTTGAGGGTTTTGGTGAGTCTGCGGGTGGCATCATTATAGAGTTGCTTCGAATGGGGCGATCTGCAGGATTGCCAAACGCGTCGTAGACGTCGTTTTTCCCGAACCAGTTGTTCGATTTGCAGATTAGTTTTGTATTGGTTGCTACGCACGATTGTCTCTTCTGGTGTTGAGATTTTGGCTGCTGCCACGAGTACTGACTCCAGGGCATCAGCACAGAAGTCGATGTCGTTCTTTATGTTTAACTGTGGTGTTAGTTCAATGTGGGAACTTACGTACTTTTTGTACTTTAGCCAGTTAGTTCTAGTCGAGGTCAGCCTGAAGGGGTGCTCGATTACTTTCGGGCTTTGAAGGAGAGTTATTAAAACAGGCGAGTGGTCCGATGATAAGTCCGATAGCGATTTGGCGCTGACTAAATTTCTTGGGATGTTCTTGGTCACAGCGAAGTCAATTAAGTCCGGGAGTTTTCTGGGGTCAGCTGGCCAATATGTGGGGCTGCCAGGGGAGACATAGTCGAGTTTGTTGCTCAAATTTATGATTGCTTTATACAGTTGTCTTCCTTTGGGCGTCACTAGTCTTGATCCCCAGTGCGTGTGCTTGGCGTTGTAGTCTCCTCCTGCTATAAAGCGATCTCCGAGTGAATTGTAGAAGTCCAAGAATTGCTCTTCAGTTATTGTAAAACGCGGTGGGCAATAGACAGCGGCTATAGTGATACTGCCGTTGCCTGCTTGTAGTTTTATAGATGTAGCCTGCAAATAATTTGTTGCAAACCTCTGATGAAAGTGGTGCTTAATGCGTTCCCTGATTAGGATTCCAGTTCCTCCGTGAGCCTTACCGTCCGGATGATCTGTGCAGTATGAAGTATAACCTCTTATTTGGAAGTTGTATTTACTTGTGAGATGCGTTTCTGCCAGCAGCATTACATCTATTTGGTTTTCATTGAGGAATTGAGTTATTTCAAGTTTGTGCCGTGAAACGCCATTGGCATTCCACATGGATATTCGAAGACAAGACATCGATTATTTAGATTGTTGGGATGTGAGCAAATTTATTAAAATGTTTTGATTTTGCATAAGGTTTGTCATTGTTGTTTTCATGAAGGACATAAATTCCATCATACCCTGTTGTAAAGTCAGCATCATGGTTTCCATGCTGTTTGGTATTTGTCCTATTGCTTGCTGAGGTGTTATTATATTTTGCTCAGAGCATTGAGCTTGTGGGAACCCCGTCTGATTGGCAAGTCCTGATTTTAGGGCACTGGCGTATGAAACTCCCCATTTGTGTTGAGGGGCCCAAATGAAGATCTGGCTGCTTTCGCAAAGAAAACATTAGGTGTGGTTTGGGATTGCACGTACGCATTTCTGCATTCTGGGAGCGTGCTTGTTTTGCTTGTTGAAACTGACTCTTTAGCTCTTTATAGACCGGGCAGCCTCTGTAGTTTGCGGTATGGTTATCTCCACAGTTAGCGCATTTCTTTGTCTTTGGGTCTTCTTTGCTTGCAGGGCAAGGTTCGGATTTGTGGAAGCCACCACAAGCTACGCAGACTGAACGAAGCCCGCAGTTGATAATATTAATAATATTTTTGGAGAAGAATCCTTTTTCTTTCAGTGCCTCTTTTACCTCATTGGTGGATACGTCGGGCTCTATGCCCTTTAGCACTACTTGCAAGCCCTTGCTACTCTTGAGCTGGTACGTGTAGTAGGGTTTCCTAGCCTCGTCTAGGTAATTTGTTACAGCTCTGAATTGATCTTCTGTTTTAGCTTGAAGCTTTGTTTCATGAATATTCCCTTTAACAAGGGGAGTAACATAAAAGTTGTCATTCCCGACCAGCGCAACAATTTTCTTTACTAGGGTATTTGAGTTCTGTTCCCTTATGTAAATTGGTGGGGGCTTTGGTTTCTTTTGAACAGCCTGTCCAGATTCGGATTGATTATTATCAATTTCCGACAATAGGGCGAATCTGCTGTTACTAGATGCCCCTGGTTGTTCGCTGCCTTTATTAGGGCAATTTTGTTTTGGTTTATTTCCAACCATTTTATTTTGCGGGCTTAGCTTCCGTTTGATTTGGATGTAACAGTCCATGCCAGTCTGTATAGCCGGACCCACTTGTTGTTGTTTGATATTGCCGATATTGGCACTCGTACTTACACTTGGCTTTGTAGTTTTATTCGGCGCTGCAGAAGTTGCAAACGCATTCGAAATCGCGTTGTTGTTAACGGCGACCGTTGATGTTGTTGTTGCAGTGGCTGCGGTTGCAGAAATTAACGAGGTCGCAGTGCTCGTGGCTGGTGAGCTGTTAGTCGAAGCTGGGGGTGGGGTTCTACACTGCAAGCTCCCTGAAGTGGGAGTTGGTGTGAGTAGGGCGGGAGAACAAGACCGTGCTCTCGCACTGTCAATGGTCAGTAGGGCTGAGTTGCTCTTTGAAGAAGTTCTTTCTACTTCTGTATCGCGGGTTGAGAAATAAGAAATATAACTGTTTCTCTGGTCTACGGAGCTTCTACGCTCATTTTTTGAATCGCCGCTCATTGAGCTATCACTCGTGGCACTTCTTAGTTTTTATAATAACTTTGCACTAGTTTTTTACATAGCACTAATTATTATTTACTGTTTTTAGCAATATGATTGCCTTTATTACACCACTCTAGTATTTTTAGTTATTGTTTTTCACTTTTGAGCGGTTTTTTTCCGGAGCTCGCGCAAAACACGTCTGTACTCTCCGGCTGTTGTTTGTTTTTTCAATCCATGTTGACATGGAGATATAATCGATCTACAAAGATGTTGCAAATGGGGTGTAATAGTGTTTTCGAAAAGCTTTGGGATGGCGGATAATTTGGATATGCCTCTGTAATTACTTGTATTGCATTTATTTCCTTTCTTATGAAGGGGAATGACAAATGACTCCTTCCAAATAAGTGGGAAATGAGATGTTTTTAAAGACAAGGTAAACAATTTGTACAGAGGTCTACACAGAGTTTCAGCACAGTACCTCAGCACGCAGCCTGGAACTCCGTCCGGACCCGTTGAAAAGACAGGCTTAACTTTATGAAGATCCAAAAGAAGGGAGCTTTCGCTTAACCTCGGACAAAAAATCAAGTTCGACTTGGGTATGGCATTTGAATAAGACGGATTTGGACGGGATGAAACAGAATAGGTTGTCTGGAAAAACTGGGCAAATAGATCGGCAATTGCCTGATCAGAATTTGCCGTAGAGTTTTCGAATGATAGTGATGCAGGGTAACAGGCTGATTTACGCTTAGTGTTAACAAAATTATAAAACTGTTTTGGATCTTGTGAAAATTGGACCCTACAACGAGTCAAATAGCTTTTATAACACCGGGCGTTAAGCACAATAAAATTTGACCGAGCCCTTAGGTACCGAGAGAAGGCAGATTGTGAACCGCACATTTTAAATTTATTGAAAAGTCTGGACTTAATATTTTTTAGGTGTGACAACTCTTTATTAAACCATGGAGGTTTATTTGAAATTGACGGATAGTATAACGGAACACACAGATAAAAGAAGGAATTCAATGCATTATAAAAGATATTAACGGCCTTAGCCACGTTAGTGCATGAATAAAATTCGGACCAGTCATAGCCGGATATAAAAGTATTTAAAAGATGAAAGTTTGCCTTACGAAAGCAGCGGATTCGTTTAACCGACTTTTCGGATTTTTTATTCAGCTCTGTTCTTGCGTCTACAGTCAGCTCTAGAGTTGGATGATAAGGATCTTCCGGTTGTGTAACTGGTGACGTTCTTGATAGGCAAACGCCTTCTGAATTTGAAACAAAACACAAGTCCAGTAAACGTCCTAAGGAGTTCTTAACATGGTTCACTTGGGATAGCGCAATGTCAAGCAAGCCGTCAATAAAGTCATGCTGCGCTAAAGGAAGTAAAATGTTAGAGTTTTCGTCAGGGGACCATGTCGCACTAGGTATATTAAAATCACATAATACAATTAACTGATCTCGATCCGACAGTTTTTTGGAAATGGACTGAATAACGGAAAGGTGATTTGCGTAAATAGGGAACTCAGATGATGGTGGGATATATGAACAAGTAATATATACAAAACTACCGGGAAACGATAATTTTATACCTAGGAATTCGATGTCATAAAATTCTTCGAAAGTTAGTAATTCAGACGAAAAGGTGGAGTCGACAGCAATCAGGACTCCACCTCCCCGTCTGGACTGACGATCAAGCCTATAAATTGTGTACTTACCCGGGAGAATTTCGGAGCTAAGAATATCCTTCTTAACCAGGTCTCTGTACATACCAGAATATTATATGGAAAAGAAAAACTATCCGAATACAATTTAGTCAGCTTACTAAGTAAGCCTCTTGTATTCTGATAGCAAAGAAGAAAAGAGGAGGCTAGTTTTTTGGGACAGAAGAGGATGTGGAGGGCGCTGGGGATGGTTCTTTAATGGTGTTTTCCATTTCCCCTGAACTATTCTTTTTTCTCTTAGCTTCGTACTCTTTTACAAATATGCCCTCGGGCCAGAAACTGGTGGAACACACAGATGCAAAAAGAGCACAAGGAATACAGATCTTAAATGATGATACTTTCCTAGCATAAGAAAATTTAAATTGTTCGACCTTCAAATCATCAACTTGGATTTTGTTACGGATATAAGCCGTAATATCCAGTGATGAGAGGTCTGGGGCGAGCCGTGAAACAAATACATGTTTTAGCTGGGGGACCCGAACACAAGTAACCGTTTTTGGTACAACACATGCAACCCTTTTTGGTACTACTGAATTTGTATCTGTACTACCAGTATCGGCCGGTAATCCGGACGTTAAGTCTACATGAGGTGTTGGGGCCACTACTTTATTTTGATCGGACAGAGCGGAAGTACCTAGCGGAGCCACATCGATTCCAGCAACTTCGGATACCGAATCACTTTTTGCCCCCGATCTTAGTACCATTTGAGTGGCGCCTAAGATTGGCAGCTGAGCTGGAGTCGAATCGCGGGTAGCAGGTTGCACAGCACCTGCCGTAGAATGCCCCCCGACCGCGACTTTTTTGCGCTTTGGGGAATCGGGCTCAGCTAGCATGCGGCTAGTAAGCTGAGATTCAAGCGCCACGAGCAGGTCCGTATTTTTACGGCAGTTCCGGATTAATTCCGTAACACTGCTTTTTGTGAGCCGCCTAATAGTTATTGCCTGGTTCTCGTATACAATGCATTCATCGCAGTAGTAGCGTAGGCCACTCCTCTTATCGATGGCATCACGAACCAGGCCAGAATAGCCAAGACACTTTGCGTGATAAATTTTATCACATGTATGGCAGGGAATACTTTGCTGTCCAGCCGAGATAACTTTCTTGCAATTTTTTAATGAACAGAAAGCCATTTTCGCTGACCACGGACCACTGTGCACTATAGCGGACAAAAAAATCGAAAGCGCTTAAGAACTTTTTAATGAGAGATAAAGCAGAGCGACAGAGCGGAAGCGAAACACCGAATAACTTTGATGTTAGGCACCACGAAACGATATAGAAACGAAAAGAGAGAGAGAGCGGGATTATTAACCGATTAACTCCGGTATAAAACACCTCTGAGAGATTTGACCGTTGGAGTGCGTGCCGTTCCAACAGCGCTCAACGACGAAGAGAAAGACTGAAAAGAGGGGCAATAGAAAACAATAACAACAAACCAGCACCGAATTAAATTATGATAAAAACTTTTTGTTTACTAAACACAAGTTAATCACGATGCACTCGCGAAGCGAACGGAAAGTTGTTAGAAAACACTTAAAGGTGTAGCTACGATGAAGAGATTTAAGTAAACCCCGGTGGTTTTAATAAGAAAAATGAAAATTCGGAGCGCAAAACAAAAACACGACCGTTCTCTGTGAAGACGCACAATTATATTTGTCCACTCCCATTTTGTGCTTTTTCAATGGATTCAATGGATGCACCAACGTTGCAAAATCTGTCACAAAACGCCTGTACCACGACGCCACTCCCAAGTATTGTCGCAACTCCATAACGTTGGCCGGGGGTTTTATTAAGGCAATTGCCGATACTTTTTGGATTTGGATCCGCCACGCGCATCGGAACCCGCAATGATCCTTGGATCCGACAAACGAGGCTAGCTCCGTCGTAATCTTTGGCCACCACGCGGTCCGACCACGATCGGCAGAAACAGAAACTGTCACCCAGAGATGCCGACCATGGGCCGAAACCTGCAGCGGATTTAGATCCGACAATCGAGAACAAGTGTAGTATGCATGTATCATTGTAGCGAGTATCCACTGTACCGACACCAACATTGTATTACAGTGTTTAAACAAATACAAAAGTGCTGGCCGCTAAACTTTTGCGGCCAGCCGAAATATGAATGCGCCTCAGAGCCCAACTTATGGGAAGTGCTAGTGTCAGCATATTCCCATGGCCTGAGTGCAGACACATTCAAGGCATGCATGAATAACTTTCCTCGCGCTCTCAGTGCTACCAGCACAAATACAATTGCGAGCATATACTTCGATATATAGCTAGCTGTAATTCATCATTAATTTGACGATTCAATAATAAAGATCTGCCCATGGCAATTAAAATAAAGTGACTATTCTTTTAACAATAATATGATGACCTTCTTTATAGCATGGCGACCGTGACACTGGTCCTGGAGGACCTAGGAAGGAACAACTGCACGAAAGGAAAATTTGCAGCTACAAATCTGGATACCAAACAACCTGAAACGCAGCGGCGATAAGTACCAGTTATAAAATTTCATAGAGTGACTTGGCGGAGCGGAGCACATTTACGGACAGAGGACCAGGACATTGATGACGACTTTATACAAACTGCAACTGGAATCTGGAAATATAAATCTGAGTGAGTAGAGATGGAGTTATGGCAAAACGTAGAGACGTGCAAAACAAAACAAAAAATAAAAAAAGTGGCTATTATATAAAAACAAACCAGCACCGCCCTGGGCAACAGCCCAAAAATTACAAAAGAACTTGATTTTCTTAATTCAAGTCTTGTAAATAAAAAGTCAATAACTCCAGCTCACTCAGTGATTAAGAAAATTAATGACGACACAAATTAACACCTCCACCTCCGAAGCAGTTTCCAAGAAGAAACAAAGTGTGCCCGAAAGACGACTGCCCTGGACGACTGGAAAGCCCATTTTGCGAAGGCACCTGCGAAAAACCTGTGCGATGACCGGCACCGGTACCGCCTGAGCCCATAGGCCCAGGACATCAGCAGCTGAGACAACAAGTGTGAGAGGTAGGCCGCCCCTTACGCCAGCGAAGAAGCATCAGCGAGCCCAGCCGGACCCTGGAGAAGTGAACCGACAGCGCTTCCAAGAGCGCACATCTTAAATTTTTTTTATTATTTTATATGCATCTGCGATGCAAAAACTTATAATTAACAATAATTGTACAGACCAGGCACTTTCTAGCTGCGGGTCTTAATTTTTTTTACCTAGTTAGGTTTACATGTAAAAATTTTATACACATATACCAGAAAATTTTAACAAAAAAAAATTTTTAATTAATTAATTAAATACACATAAATGCCTAAGACAAAAAAAAATAATAAGAGAAAAAGAATAGGAAGTCAAAAAAACTTCCTGAATTTAAAAATAAAAGAATTAAATAGGCAGCTATATGCTGAAAAATCTACCCCTACTGGGATGAAAATGTAGAAATTAAGATAGAATTAGAGAACACGTATAGGGAATTAGACGCCTACAAAAATAAAAATGATATGAAGAAGGCTAGAAAACCAAAGTGCCCTGCAGATTGTAAAGGGCCTTTCGAAAATTCAGCTTGCAAGTATACGTGTCATAAGAAAAATTAAAAGATATAAAAATAAAAAGAAAATATTTAAATATGAATGAACATTTTTTGTTATGAAAAGTAACGCAATATCTAAAACAGATTTTGAAAGCGTTACAGAAATAATACCCAAAATGGGTTTAATTGAAACTAAAACAGTGGACTCCACTGCCAATGTTATTAATAAAATCGAATCAAAAACTATTGATACCGATTTAACAAACATATTATTATCAATAATTGTTTTTATAATGAGTGAACACATTTTGTATAAAGCCTATATGTACCACAATAAGTGTGTATCAAAAAGAGCTATAAATAGAAGCCAGGCCAACGATCTGGATAAGATTTAAATTTATAAAGAGCAAACAATTATTATAAAAATATGTTTAAAAATAAAAATTAAAATCAAAAATTTGTAAATGTATGCAATGATATACCAAAAAATAAGAGAATTAAAATTTTGAAATAAAAATAAAAATAAAATATATTAACACACAAAATGAATACCACAGATTGCATCAGAATTACTCTAGCCAATCAACCAAATTTTGAGAATAGGGTATTAGCCATACTTAGAAACATAGCAGAGCCTCTATTAATTTCAGATTTTGAAGACGAATATATGAATAGGTACGACCTAGCTTTTTCCCCGTTTTTTCATTGCAGCGGTACGCCAAAAGCAATAGTACTGTCTACTGTAAGAAACTGTAAAGTATTTTCGGAAGTAGACATACACCCAGTCCTAGGACATATAAATGTGCTAAAAATTATGCACAACTAGGTTAGGTTAGGTTAGGTAAGGACGGCTGCCAGACTATAGCCAGGCACACTTAGACCTCTGCGGGTCCATTTTGATACCGTATGATCTCTATATTTTTGGGTCCCCTATCCGTTAAGAGTCAGCCTGTAGGTTGGTCGATCAGCAAGTCCCCCATCCGGAGGATTTAATAAAAGAGCTTAGACTCTTCAGGTTAATCTGCGATATTTCGGTCAGGTCATTTATGAAAGGATATCCTAAGTGTTTCAGTCTAAGCCTGCATAGGGCTGGGCATGAACAGAGTAGGTGTTCCACCGTTTCCTCTTCTTCCTCATCCCTGCAGCCTCTACAAAAATCATTTTTTGGGGCTTTTAGCCTGCCGGCGTGTGCGCCAACGAGCCAGTGGCCTGTGAGTACTCGAATTAGCATGAATTAGCATCTCAGTGCGGCTGAAATTGAGTAGTTCTGATGTTTTCTTATTGTTTATTGCAGGCCATGTCTGGTGTGAGATTCGGCATTGCGGTGTGTTTTGCCAATGAGTGTTGGCTAATTTGTTGAAATGGTTTTTAATAATTAGCTTGCAAGTAGCCATAGGCATGCCAACATTCTCCTTTCCTGGAAGGAGAGGTATGGTGGTGCCTTGCCTGGCTAGCTCGTCTGCTATACAGTTGCCTACGATATTCCGGTGACCCGGAACCCATATAAGGCTGACAGTAAACTGACTAGCCATCTCGTGGAGAGATTTGCGGCAGTCTGCTATTGTTCGGGAGTTTGTAGATTGATTTAATAGCCGCTTGGCTATCACTATATATGTTTATGAGTCTGTTCTGGGTGTTTAAGTCCCTTAAACAGACGAGTGCTTCCATTATAGCATACACTTCCGCTTGGAAGACACTGCAGTGGTCAGGAAGTCTGAATGACTGCCTGATCTCTAATTGCTCGGAGTATATGCCTCCACCTACGTCTTCGTCTAGTTTGGAGCCGTCTGTATATAAACAGATTGCGTCTATTGAGCCCGGTCGGCCCAGATCCCATACTTCCCTGCCTGGGATCAGAGCTTCGAAGGGCGTGAGACTGTATTCACGGGTTTTACATAGATCCGTTTTTGGCGGGATCAATTTGTCATGCTGAAGAATCTTAGCGTGACCATACAGTTGGGCTTTCCATTGCCAGTATCCCTTAGTCGAATGGCTGCCGATTTCGCCCTTTCCATGCCTGCTAAGTCCAGGCTCTGGAGGTTCAAGATCGCATTCAGCGCTTCGTTTGGGGTAGTTCGAAGGGCTCTACTAATACACAAAGCCGCCATGCGCTGTACTTTGTTAGGGGGAGTTAAGATACATTGTTTGTGTAAAGCGGTCCACCACAGAGCCACTCCATATAGTAGGATTGGCTTGACTACCACTGTGTATATCCAATTGACGATTTTAGGGGACATACCCCATCTTAGCCCGATTGCTTTTTTACAAGAGTAAAGTGCAATGGTCGCTTTCTTGGTTCTCTCTTGGTTGTTTAAGCCCCATTTAAGACGCTTATCTAATACTAACCCCAAGTATCTTGCGTGCTCGCTAAAAGAGAGATTACGGTTGTTTAAAGTGGGTGGGTTAAGTTTTGGGATTTTGTATCTATTTGTAAAAAGGACTAGTTCCGTTTTTGAGGGATTTACCCCAAGTCCGTTCTTTGTAGTCCATTCCGATAGTGTTTTTAGTTTTGCGGTCATAAGATCGCGTAACGTTTGTGGATACTTACCATTAAAGATGATAGCGACATCGTCTGCGTATGCCACTATTTTACAGCCTCCTCCTTCAAGAATCCGCAGTAGTTTCTTTACTGCGATATTCCATAAGAGGGGTGATAGTACACCTCCTTGCGGAGTGCTTCTATTCACTAATCTAGTCTGGGTCGAGGTCCCTAGTGTGGCCATGACCAGTCTGCTTATCGGCAATTTGTGGATCAGGCCCACCAGCGGTGGCTCAACCCCTAGTTCAGTGAGGGATTCTGTTATTGCCGTGGGAAGCACGTTGTTGAAAGCTCCTTCTATGTCAAGGAAGGCGATCAAGGTGTATTCTTGTATACTGAGTGATTTCTCGATGTTGCTTACTACCAAGTGTAGCGCCGATTCGGTCGACTTACCTTTGGTGTATGCGTCTTGCGCCTCTGATATCTGCGTCGGGTCAATGATGTCTCTAATGTGTAGACCTATCAGTCTTTCTAGGATTTTTTTGCAGGAATGATGTCAGACTTATCGGTCTGAAATCCTTCGCTGTAGTATGGGTGGCCTTCCCTGCCTTAGGGATGAAAACGACTTTCGTTTCCCGCCATGCTGTAGGTAGTTCTCCTACTGCAAGCTTTCGCTGTGTTGAACAGGTTTCTGCATTTGGCTCTGAGGATTGATAATTGCTGGGTCCACCAAGGAGGTTTTTTCTTTCCTCTTGGTTTCCCTAACGGGCATGCAGCTGTGAATGCCGCGTTGCATGCTTCTGTGAATTTGTTTACTATATTATCTAGCTCCTGAGTGCAAAGAGTGCTTTCTGGTGGCTCCCTGGGGAGGAAGCTCGATAGAATTTCTTTGTATTTATTCCAGTTTGCCCGCCTGGGGTTGGCAAAGCTGACCGGCGCAGGTGACACTAGGGACAAAGTTGTCTCTATAAACTTGTGTTCTAAAAATGAGTGCTCGTCGGAGGCAGCCCAGTTTGTGACTGTGCTTATGAGTGAATCTGATGCCAGGGTTAGATCTATTAATGGTTGGCACGTTTTTGTTATAAAAGTAGGGGTATTGCCCCTGTTACAAAGAAATAAGTTCGAATTTAGAATGAAATCAAATAAAGACTCACCTCTGTCGTTGTTGATAGGGCAGCCCCACTGAGTATGGTGGGCATTTGCATCGCATCCTATCACCAAACCCTTCTTAAGCTCTTCACATTCCTGTACCAGTCCTCTGACTAGCGCGTCTGGGGGTCTACCTTTTTAAAAGCCATGTAGGCCGATAGCATCCTAATAGAGCCGCTTTGCAGCTCCAGGCTTATTGCTGTGTTGTCTCCGTTGCTGTAATTGCGAAGCAGAAATGTACTAAAATGCCGTTTGGCTATAATGCAGGTTCGAATTTGACCTTGTTTGGGGTCAAGCATAAGCTTGTAGTCTTTTGTTCCTAGTCCAGCAACCCTGCCTCCTGCTACTTAGGGTTCCTGAACTAAGACCACGTCGGCTTCGCCTTTGGCCAGGCGAAGCAAAAGAGCAGCGGACGCTGCTTTACTGTGATGTAGGTTGATCTGCAGGAGTCTTAGCGACATCCCCAGCTGCAACCTGCACCACAGTAACGTCGGCCTCCGAATCGCTCAGGTCCACTTCGTCGATTGCCGGTCTCATCGCTCGCATCTCTCTGCTCAGCGACGAGTCGGTTGAAAAGCCGTCCTCCGGCACACCAGGGGCCTCCACTTCCTCCGCAAGCACCTGCTCAGCTGGGTTGCCGGCAGGACTTCCCGAGGAATTAGAGTCCCCTTTGTAAATCTTTATATGTATGGCACTGAAACCATAGTTGAGCGTTCCCCGAGCATCCTCTATGGGAGCGACCGACTCCTTATTCAGCACCACGATCGCTTGGTTCACGTCACCTGCGTGCTCCTCCACCTTAACGACTTTCCAGTCTTTTGTGGGGAGATGTGGGTTGCATTCTTGCAACATATAAAGGATGTCCTCCGGTGATACGATTGCTGCTGGGAGCCAAATTCTGGCTCGTGGTCTACTGGGGACGTCACACCAATCTAGTGCGACTATGTTCGCCCCTTCGTAAACTGCTCCGAGCTGTGCTACCGCCTGTTTGTATAGGTCAGCTGATCGCTGATTATCGCAGGCCACCACTTTTACACTGCCCTGGTACCAGCCCGCGTCCATACAGCAAGGCGATGAACCGGGCTTCTCGCGTACCATACGCAGGCAAATAAGAGACAGCTTGGACTCAACCGCCTTCCATTTATTTCTGGGGATCCTGTTCTCCGGATTTCCCCTGTCTATAAGTCCAAGTAGGACCCGATCTTTGGTAATCTCGGCAAAGGAGACCGACGGCTGGATCTTCGATCTCTTCGCCGACGGACCGGGCAGCTCTATGGAGCGTTGCCTCTTTGCCTGAGCACCTTCTTGCTGGGGCTTCTCTTGCCCATAGTTAGGAAACACCGTCCTTGCCCACTCTACCTTCTTTAGCCATTCGGGCGAAAGCGTGGCGACATTGCTTCTGGCATGCGAGCGCAGGGTTTGGGCGGCAGTCCGTCTCTCTGCGTATGTGAACTTCTTTTCACCAGCGGGTGACCCGATCGACTTTGCTGCGCCTACCGCTGGTTTTGGCGCAGATGCGCACATAGCGGAGGCGTTAGCGACAGTCTTTCTGTCCCCCGACATCCCTAGTTTGGGATGGGGCCCTTTCTGAGCCCTACTGGTGCTTGCAGTGGAACCATCGTTTATCTTTGCAGCGCCGTGTTTTTGTGAAGTTCCCGTCTCCGTCTCCGTTTTCTTATTTGTATTTTTATTTATTGTTTCCATAATTGGTATTGTTTCCATAATTGGTCCCACGAGCTGCGGAGAAAGGGGAAAGGTCCGCCCGGGCAGAGATCCGCGGTACCCGGGTAAGGCGGTAGATAGAACAGGGGGTCGCCATCTCCCTGAGCCCACCGTTTGAGACTGAGCTAGTTGTTTATCCGGGCCCCCAGCCAGGCTGACTCTTGGCACGGTCCGAATTACACCGTAGTCCGGCCCGAAGTGAGATGTTGTTTGGGAGAGGAAGTGGGTAGGTGGTGTATGGGGATATTGGGTTTGTGTAAAGCAACTGTTTAGATGCGGCTGAACAAATCGCATCGTCGGTACTGCCTCGTTGCAAGATACCCGCTGGTTGTCCGGGACTGCTTATTTGCTGGGGTTTCCATCCACGATTCCGTGTTTGACTTCCACCGCCAGCTTATTCGCTGTTGGCCTAGAGTGAGTTCGTCCGCTATCCGCAACCTGCGACTCGCTCAGTCGCCCCAGCTAGGCGGCTTCAGAACCATCTCACAAGTTCCTCAGACCGAGTATGCACAACTAGTACAAAAAAAAAAAAAAATAAGTCCTTAGTATGGAATAAGAGCAATTAACTCTCCTCATACGAGAATTAAAGGACATGTATAAGCCAAAATAGGCCAATACAAAAAGACACTATTAATAAACATGCAAAGATTCTTGTAGATTCTTTCAATACTGCAAGAACTTTAGTACATGAAAATAGGGCAGCGAAAAATAAAACGAATTGGTCAAAATTATCTAAATTATTGATCAAATTACGTTCAAATCTAATAACTGTCAAAGATAGGTATAATTTAAATATATCGATACCGACAATTTTAAATACACCTTTGACAATAGATCAAGACATAAAACTAACGGAAAATGAAGATTCCGATTCGAGCGAAGGAATCGAAATAAAAGAAAAAGATCTACATGATCTAGCAATTCCTGCAGTTATAACAGTAACAGAAGCAGAAGAAGAAGAATATATAGAATCAGATGTAAGCGTGCCAAACACAAAAGAAAACATAATGGCAGATCCAGCAGCCCAAAGGGCATATATAAAAGATATCTCGAATGCCATCCCGGAATTTAACGGGCAAAAGATACATCTTCAATGATTCATAACAGCCTTGAAGTTGGTTAACTTAACTAAAGGCACATTCGAAGATTTGGCTGTAGAAGTCATTAAATCCAAAATAATAGGATCTACACTATTCAAAGTACAGAATGAAACAGCAATAAATTCAATAATAAAGAAATTGCAAGACACTATAGTCGGCGAAACATCCGATGTAGTCAAAGCGAAAATGGCGAAAACAAGCCAGAAAAGCCAAACAGCCGAGAAATTTACATCAGAAATAGACAGCTTACGAAAGCTCTTTGAAGCCTCGTACATTAACGAAGGCCTACCAGCCGAACACGCTGACAAATTCAGCACAAAAGAAGCCATTACCACAATGGTTAAAAATTTTTATTTTTAGACTTCGTACCGCCGAGGTCTTTACTGAGTCCGACTTATTTACCGCCCGAGCACAGTATAAGCGTTGTGTACGACTTCGCCCATTGGGCTTGGTCTTGTCTCTCGCTTGCGCTTCCACTGCCCACCGAGAGATAAGAAGTAAACACTTTTGAAAATTTCGATTTTGATTTCTATTATTTTCGCAAACGAAAACTATAGTAATTAATAAATCGATGACAACACACCTTCTTATCCGCCGCTCCCGAAAGAGCTGCCCGGATATGAGAAGATGAAGGGAATCGCTGGCCAATCTCCAGCGGAACTTCGAGCTAAGCTTGCAAGAGACGCAACTGGCATCTGGCATGTAGATGCTGTTAAGACTAGCGCAGCAACACCTGTAACTAACACCGTTACAGCTACGAGTGACAGTTCTGGCACCACCACGTACACCGTTGCAGCTTCCTCATATACCAGCCCAGTTTCTACAGCAGGAACGCCTCTGTCTTTGGGAGCTAATAATCACCCGATATTACCCGCTATGGGGTGCTCGTTTCAAGCACCAAGTACGTCTCGTTGCAGGAAACGAAACCCTTCAAACAGCGGCAAAGAAAGAGACGAAGTAAAGAAAACTAAGGCAAATGTGAGCAATGCTAAAATTGGCAATTTAAACCAAGCTTCGACCTCCAATGGACTTCGAAACAACCGCTTCGCACCTTTAACTGAGGAAACGAACCCCATTGAGGAGATGGAGACAAATGAGGAGACGTCTGATCCTATTGGCCAAGCGCAAATTTCAAGTCAAAAACCTCCACCCATATGTGTTCCAAAGGTTACTGACATCCTCACTCTGGAACGAACCCTAGACGAAATTATTGCTGCAAATAATTATGAGATTCGTACATCCAAATTTCGAGTTACTCTCATTTACACTGACAGTGCAGAGTCATTCCTCAAGGTGGTTCGTAGCCTGACTGCTTTACATTGCGAGTTTTGGCATCACCAACTCCGTGAGGACAAGCCATTTAAGCTTGTGCTAAGGAACATACATTCTACAGTTCCAAAGGAGGAAATAGAACGTTGCTTCACGGACAAAGGTTTCAACGTAGTGAATATTTACTGTCCAAGAAAGCCTGGCACGCCCGGCACTACGGCCGACGTTAATGTTGTGTTTATTTCAGAGCTCCCGTATTTAAAAAAAAAAAAAAGAAAAGTTTTATACAAAATTCTGTTTTCCTGTGTCTTTACGATTTTTCTTTTGACTTTCTTAACAAAACATTTGCCGGCCTTGCCTTCGGTTGGCAGGCCGGCTGCTGCGGTTAACTTTCTTTTTCTTTGTTTTCTTAGTTCATTACGCAAGTACAATGTCAGATGCTGGTGCAGTTCCCAAAAAAGATGTCTTCCAATTTCAAGCCATCTCGACGAAAGTTTGTCGGGAAACCAATTATGACTCTCATGTGGCTAAGCACTCGGTCTTTGCTAAGGACCAAGTTACGCGACCACCAGTCAATACAGATGAAGCTGCTAAAGTAGCTGTTATGAATGCCTCTAGGAATGCCAAGGCGACTGCCTTTGATGCCAATAGGTGCCTCTCTGATACTTCGGATGAATTTGATGATTCCAATTATTCAGACACCTCATCTGTCCCGACTATGACCATTTTTACCCCCAAGTGGATTAGTAAAAATGCTGCCGATGATGAACGCTTTACTCATGTAAATAACCTAAGGAAAAGACGAAATCTTGACATTCTCGGAGGTAGTAATATCAACAAATCATCGCTGCCAAACCCTGTTGGCGACCATAAACGTCCTCAAGCTCCATCCTCTGGCATGACCATACAATCACATTCTTTAAGTCAAGAAGGCTCTACCTACTTAGGAAACAACAATAGCTTTGCTATTTTGTCTGACGATGATGATGATAATACAATGACTTCCACTCATAATAATGAATCAATCAGCACCTCTAAACTTGGTCATGGATTGTCTGAGCCTGTTGAAGCTAACTTGCATTCGGTGTCCCCACGCAATGCCTCTTCTCAAGCTAAAACCAAGAAACGTGATCCCCGTCCGCCACCCTTCCTTTTGAGGGGAATCACTGATTTTAGGCAACTAATTTCATTACTATCTTCTGTGACCAATGGTTTTCGCCTCAAGACAACTGGTAAATCTTCCTGTAGGATTACTGTGGATGACGGCAATGTTTACCGTGTAGTCCAGAAGCTTTTCAAGGATAATGGAATTCCTGTCAGCACTTTTCAGTTTAAAAATGAACGAGCCTTTCGAGTCGTCATCAAGGGACTTCACGCTTCCACTGAAATAGCCGAAATCACTGCAAAACTGAAAGCTCTGGGACACAACCCTCGGAATGTATTCAACCCCCTGGTGAAAATGGGAAGGCGAACCGGGATATATTCTTTGTGGAGCTGGAACCAGCTAGAAACAACAAAAATGTGTATGATATCCAGACAATTGACTACCAGGTGGTTAAAGTAGAACCGCAGCTTCAGAGAAAGGGTCCTTTAAGGTGTTTCAGATGTCAAGAATTTGGACATTCTAAAAATTTTTGTTCACTCTTGCCAAAGTGTGCCAGATGCGCTGGTGACCATGAAACAAAAGACAAGGAGCGGTGCTTGGCCATAAATGAGGAACAACTCAAGTGCATTAACTGTGGTTCTAATCATAGTGCGTCTTCCCGTCGATGTCCTGCCTATTTAGAGGCTATTGAAAGACGTAAGCCCACTGGTTCTGTAGGGCGTTGACCCACTGAAAAACGTACTTTTAAGCCTGCCATGCCCCCGGCTCAAAATGCTTGGTTTTCTACGCGTCTTCCTGCATCCTTAAGTCAGACTTCGCCAACGGTAAATTCACATCCAAGTGAAAAGACCTCCTTGATTGAACAACCTTCTCAGGACAGGCTTCTGGAATTTATTAATGGATTAAGGAAGCAACAAGAGGCTGCTGCGATAGCCCAAGCGGCTGCAATTGATAAATTGTTGTTACGCTTTGATCAAATGATGTCAGTAATGACGACCACACTACAAATGTTACAGAGCGTGATTTCTAAGCACGCCAATCTATCAGGGTCAACGCAATGCGATGACTAATTACGGTATAAATATCGTTATTTGGAACGCCAACAACTTAGTTGGCAAATCACTCGAGATTGAGCATCTCCTCCAGGAACGCAACATTGACATTTTATTGATCTCAGAGACACATTTTACCAGCCGTTCATTCTTCCACATTAATGGATATGCTGTTCACTCTGCCAACCACCCTGATGATCGACATCGTGGTGGTGCTGCTGTCATCATCAAATCCTGTTTAGATTATCACCTAAGTGCCACAATATCGGAGCCTCACCTGCAAGCAGTTGCCATAAGTTTGGTCACTGGGTTTGGCAGAATTTCATTTGGTGCTGTCTACTGTCCACCTGGTCACCGCCTTTCTTGGACGACTGAGGAATATCTGCGTCTGTTTGGCTCTGTAGGTAGCCGCTTTCTCATTGGAGGTGATTGGAATGCGCACCACAGTTTCTGGGGGTGCAGGCGATCATGCCCTCGGGGAAACACCCTGATGTCAGTTATTGCTGACTCAAATATGCAGATTTTGGCTACTGGCGGACCCACTCATTTTCCTTGCTGTGTACAAAGGCATCCCGTGCAACCACCTTACAATCTCAGAGTGTCCGGGACTTTCCTCTGATCATATTCCGCTCCTGATATATTTTTGCGTGGCTGCCTATACGATCGTCACCAAATCCAGGCTTCTTCCCCGGGGCTCGGATCTTAAAAGATTCAGTGCGCAACTTACTGCTCTGACTCAGGAGCAACCTTCTCTTCTTTCTGTGGACGACGTAGATTCCTTTGCTGAGGTCTTAGTTGAACAGATCCATCAAGCTGCCCCTCCTCCTAGAAGCATACCTATTCCTCCTCCATCTTGGGCTTATTCAAAGCCAGAAATTGCTGCCTTGGCCAGAAAAGGTCATGCACTTCGCCGTGTCTGGATGAGGACGAGGCATACCATCGATATGGCAAGGTGGAAGGCTACTGTATCAGAGCTAAGGAAAGTCCTCCGTTCGGCCAAGTCAGAATTTTTTATAGACAAGCTCAGTGCAATTGATCCTAACCAGAATCACGGATTTGCGCTCTGGAAATGCACCCGCAACCTTAAAAGACAGCCGCTTCAGAGGTTTTCCCTTAAACGTGGTGATGGGACTTGGGCCCACAGTGATTCCGAGATTGCTGAAGTATTTGCTGATGATCTTGAAAATCGCTTTACTCCATTTGAATTTGCAACAAGCGATGAAGTCCAGACAACAATCTCTAGGCTAGGACTTTCATTTGGTCCTCCTGTTACTGTCCGTCCAGTAGACGAAGATGAAGTACGTGGTCATATAAAGCGACTGGTTACTACTAAAGCTCCTGGCATGGACGCGATTGATGGAAAAGTAGCAAAGGCTCTGCCTAGCTCTGTCATTGCACAGCTCTGTCTCCTCTTTAATGCTTGCCTGGACCTTGGTTATTTTCCATCACCTTGGAAACGAGCATTAGTTACAATGGTGGCAAAAAAAGGAAAAGACCCATGTTGCCCGGAATCTTATAGGCCGATTAGTTTGCTGTCCACTTTCTCCAAGATTTTTGAGCGGATCATGCTTGGTAGACTTCTAGCTATTAACGCCTTTGAAGACGCACTTCCAAACCACCAGTTTGGTTTCCGTAGTCGCCATAGTGCTATCGAGCAAGTGCACAGAGTAATTAACCATGTCCTGGGGGCTTTCGAAGACCACAAATACTGCTCAGCCGTTTTTCTCGATGTTCGACAGGCCTTTGACAGGGTTTGGCACGAAGGACTGTTCTACAAGCTAATGCCGCTTTTGCCTGAAAGGCTCTGGAATCTCGTTGTATCGTTTTTAGATAAAAGGGAGTTTGCTGTAGACATTCGTGGACACCGTTCTGGACTTCGCCCAATTCGTGCTGGTGTCCCGCAGGGAAGCGTCCTTGGCCCGGTCCTGTATACAATTTACACTTCGGATCTTCCAAACCCAGTTGCTCGTGGTACACTCCTGGCCACATATGCAGATGACACTGCATTTCTTGCAGCTGGTAGCACCACTACGTCTGCGTCCCGACGTGTCCAGACATTCTTAGACGAATTTGAGTGCTGGGCCTATCGATGGAACATTGCGCTTAATGTTGACAAAACGCAACATGCCACTTTTGCTCTCCGCCCTGGCCGTTCGCGTAGCCTTTACATTGATGGGAATAGGCTCAAGCACGAAGATAAGGTGACGTACCTCGGAGTTACCTTAGACCGTCGCCTTTGTTGGAAGGGACAAATTGATCGAGTTTGTGGATCAGCAAGAACAAAACTTGACAAAATGGACTGGCTCCTTCGTCCAGGCAGCGGCCTATCCCTTGAAGCTAAGGTGCGGCTTTTTAAGGCCATTGTCCTCCCAACCTTAAACTGGGGAATCACTTGCTGGGGCACGGCCTGTGATTCGTCACTAAAAAGGGTGCAAACATGCATTACAAAGGCTCTCAGGCGGATGCTAGGGGTGAAGTGGCACCATTATGTAGAAAACCGAGTTATGTTCCAGGACACGGGAGTGCCGACGGTAACAGAGACGATTTGCAAATCCTCAAGTCGATACCGGGAACGTTTGCTCACACATGCAAACTGTCTGGCAAGACATCTTGCAACACCACTGGGTCGACGGCGTCTCCGCAGACGACACCCGGCAGACTTATGGATTCTCGGCCGTGACAGACACGGTCGCCTTCTGTAATAACACATCTTGATTAACTTTTGACCGGCTATGACCACACCTGATTTGCTCAAGAATGGAGCACCCGTTACCCGCATTTTTTGGGATCTTTAGAAATAATTAGTCAATACACGAAAACAAGGTCCATCCTTGTGTGGCGTGTTCAATAAACTATAAAAAAAAAAAAAAAAAGACAAAAAATGTTCTACGTCAATCTCAAGATGACTACGAATGTCGCTGAGTCGCTTAAAATAAAACAAATTTGAAGGCACCGAGTTAATGTGAAAAAGGCTACTCGAAATAAGGACCTCGTTCAATGTTTTAAATGCCAAAATGTTGGCCACACTCAAAATTGTTGCTTCATAAAGCCGGTGTTTTGGTATTGTGCCGGAGATTATCCTACTAACTCCAAATCGTGCGAGTCACTTCTCAACAATCAATGTATGTGTGCGAACTGCGGAGAAAATCACCCTGCAGGTTTTAAAGGCTGCAAAGTCAGGATGGAACTAAGCAGGAAACTAAAATCTGGGGTAAGGCTAAGCAACTCAACGAGCAGCAGGAGCAATGAAAGCCGACACGGTCAACTTTTCTCCATGTCAGCCACCAGAGATGGCGTCTCGTACGCAGGTATGGCAAGGAAAAACCTTCCGAGCAGTACCAGCGCTGCAGCTACGCAGCCTGCCGCACATATACCTGGAGGCGACCGCAACATCAACAAGAATTTGTCTACTTTAGAGAAGGCAATCTTCGATATTAACACTAGGCTGGATCAACTCTTCAAGCTAGTCATGGAAACGATTGAGTCGAACAAGGCCTTTCTCGATCTAGTTCAGGTTCTAATTGCTAGAAAATGACAGTCTCAACAGGAAAAATCGGATTATGGAATGCCAGAGGTATAGTACAGAAAAGTGAAGAACTTCGTCTTTTCCTTATTGATAACTCTGTAGACATAATGCTCATTACCGAGACACATATGCGTCCCGGTCTTAAATTACACATTCCTGGATATGACCAATATTTTGCCAATCACCCTAGCAATACAGCTAAAGGCGGCTCTGCTATCCTCATCAAGACCAGCATTATCCACACGCAGTGTGAGCCCACAACGAGAACAGACTTACAGCTAGCCTGTATTAGTATTCTAACAAATGAAGGTGTACTTAAAATAGCTGCCTTGTATCTTCCTCCCAGCGAGCCTTGGACACAAAACGATTTCAACCAGCTTCTGTCTCTCTAGGCCCAAAATTTTTGGCTGGAGGTGACTTTAATGCCAAGCATCAATGGTGGGGAAATTTAAAGTCCTGTTACCGGGGAAAGCGTCTTTAGGAGGCCATAGTCTCCAGCTCAAGCCAAGTTCCAGCTACTGGGGAGCCTACTTTTTATTCCTCAAATACCAGACTCACACCAACAGCACTGGACTTCTCCATCGTAGATGGGATTCCACTCAACAAACTTTCGATCGAAACCAAATACGAGCTATCCTCGGACCATTTGGCAATTGTCGCAACATTAGGTCATATACCGCAATGCAAGGCCAAAAGGAAATCTGTACTACCGCCCGGCTCCTTTGTTAAAAAGTTTAGGCAATCCCTGGAAAGAAGCATTAACCTCAATGCTGTCATCAACCATCCAGACGATCTCGAAGCTGCGGTAGCAGCCTTCATGGAAAATATATTCACTGTAGCGACAGCTGCTAGCCCGAACCAAAGACACCTTCCGGACCAGAATAGAAGCAATCTACTCCCACAAAATGCTCTAGTTCTCATACAGCTTAAAAGAACAGTCCTCCTTGTGGAAACTCACAAGCCTATTTAAAAAACAAGTTATCCCAAAAGCTCCTCTCAGAAATCCCGCTGGTGGTTGGTGTGGGTCAAGTCAGCAGAAGGCGGATATCTTTTCTGATAATCTAGAGAACAGATTCAAGCCGCTGGACTTAACTCCGATGGAAAATCGAATGCTTGTGGAAATGCGACTGAACAGACCTTTTCAAATGGCTCTTCCCTGTAAGCCTGTAACCCTGGAAGAAGTCAAGGCACAGATCGGAAAGCTCAAAAACAAAAAAGCACCAGGAAAGGACCTTCTAGACAACAAAACGCTGAAGATTCTTCCCATCAAGGCACTGCTATTTATAGTCCTGTTGTTTAACAGCGTCCTAAGGCTGAGTCATTACCCAAGTGCATGGAAGAATGCTATCATTACGATGATACCCAAGCCTGGTAAGCAACCCACAGAAGTTGATGCATACAGGCCAATTAGTCTCTTACCTGCATTGGGCAAAATGATGGAAAGGGTTATACTGGATCGGATCCTTGGACAAGAGAGAGTAAGCAGAGCTATTCCAAAGTGGCAGTTTGGATTTCGAAAAAGTCATAGCACACCTGAACAGCTACATCGCGTAGTCAATTTCGCTCTGGAAGCCATGGAAAACTGTATTCATGGACATATGCTGTATTCATGGACATTCAACAAGCCTTTGATAGGGTATGGCACGACGGTCTTCTAAGCAAGCTGAAGAACCTTCTAACGCCTCAGCTTTTTCTCCTCATTCAGAGCTTCTTATCTGAAAGAAAATTCAGTGTGGTCGTCGATGGAGAAAAGTCGCCAAAACGCCCAATTTCAGCCGGTGTACCCCAAGGCAGTGTGCTAGGTCGGATTCTGTACTCTCTGTACACATCAGATATGCCAAATTCCTGGGGCTGTACCGAGGGCGACGACGATAATATGCTGATCGCAACTTACGCCGTCGACACGGCTGTTATGGTCAGAAGTTCAAGCATAGACATCGCAACCTTGGGCCTGCAAGAGTACGTGACACGTTTCGAAAAATGGACTACAGAATGGAACATAGGTATCAACTGCAACAAATGTGCTTGTGTCACATTCTCCACAAGGCCAAAAGACTGTCCTGGCATCTCCATGCTTGGCTCTGTACTTTGTCACGAGGCCTACTACAAGTACCTTGGTGTGATTTTGGATAGAGGGCTCACTTTCCAGAGACACACAACGATGATCAAGCAGGCTGTACTTTCCAAGGCAGCAAGTGTGTCCTGGCTATTATCGCCAAGAAATAAGCTCTCACTGTCCAACAAAGTAAGAATCTATAAATCTATCCTCAGCCCAATCTGGAAATATGCATTACAAGTCTAAGGCATAGCGACTAAGACAAACCTTAACAAAATTCGAGTAGCGCAAGGTAAGATTGTCAGATCAATTTGTAACGCCCCTGGTTCATGAGAACTAGAGACATAGAAAGAGATCTCAAAATTCCAAAGATTGGCGATGTAATACGTACGCACGCAGAAAAGTACTATACACGACTTGGTTCTCATCCTAACTGCCTAGCGAAGAGGCTTATATGGAGACCTAGAAAAAGAAGACTGAAAAGATATCACCCACATGACCTTCCTTTAAGATCGTTTGAAGCTTAAAAATTAAAATGTAAATAATATAGAATTAATGTATAATCTTGTATACCTAAATTTTGTTATTCCCCTGTAATTTACAACTTGCTCAAGCTGCCACATAGGTAGCAGTATACCTGTTATTGTTAAATAAATATACACATTAAAAAAAAAAAAAATAGATAAAATAAAAAAAACCCAGTAAATAATACGGTTCATACTATCAATCTTAATTTCAATCTTTTCGTTTCTCTCAAAAATTAATGTACAAATAAATTATATACATTACTAGTTGATACAGGTGCAGACATATCTTTAATAAAAGAAACTTCGGACTCGTTAAACAATGTTGATTATAAAAATATTACCCAAATATCAGGTGTTGGTGAAGGAACAACCAACTCAAAGGGATTAGTATCAATAGCACTTATTTCAAGCAACTATGCTATACCACATACTTTTCATTTAGTAACATCAAATTTTCCTATTCCATGTGATGGAATCATAGGCATAGATTTAATGAAAAAATACAATTGTCAAATAGATTTAAAACCAGAAAACGATTGGCTCATACTGAGACCAGATAACCTCTATAATCCGATTAATATTCCAATAAATCATACACTAGAAAATAATTTGACAATTCTACCAGCAAGATCCGAAGCAGTCCGAAAAATTGCTATAAATTCAGCAACCAGGTATGTATTAATACCAAACCAAGAAATCCAAAATGGTGTATTCATTGGAAATTCCATTGGAGATTCAAAAAACACTTTTGCCCGAATTTTGAGTACAACTAATAAAATTGCAATTATTCAGTTAAATACACTGAAAATTGAACCATTGGATGATTACGACATAATTGAATATAATAAAAATGTAAACAACGAAGAAATTATAGAGAAATTGATCAAAAATTTTCCACCTCAGTTCAAGGAAATTCTTAACGAATTATGCACAAAATACACAGATATATTCGGAAAAGAATCCGAATCAATACCAACTAATAATTTTTACAAACAAAAAATAAGAATGTAAGATGATGAACCGGTATACATAAAGAATTATAGAATTCCCCACAGTCAAAAAGACGAAGTAGAAAAACAAGTAGACAAATTAATTAAAGACAAAATAGTAGAACCTTCAGTTTCTGAATACAACAGTCCTATTAATAAATAGTCCCGAAAAATTCATTACCAAATTTCAATACAAAAAGATGGCGTTTAGTAACTGATTACCGCCAAATTAACAAAAAATTTTATCAGATAAATTTCCACTACCAAGAATAGACGATATTCTTGACCAATTAGGTAGAGCTAAATACTTTTCATGTCTAGATCTAATGTCAGGATTTCATCAAATAGAACTCGAAGAAACGTCTAGAAATATAACATCCTTTTCAACGAGCAATGGCTCCTATCGCTTCACGCGAATACCTTATGGTTTAAAAATAGCGCCAAATTCTTTCCAAAGAATGATGACAATTGCATTTTCAGGTATCGAACATTCACAAGCATTCTTGTATATGGATGACCTAATTGTCATCGGTTGTTCAGTGTTTAGGTCAGTGGCCCACTGCATTGGCGCTGGACACTGAGCTCTCCGAGCTTTCGCTCTCGCCCCTCTTGCGCTCCCTCGCTCGCCTCTCGCAACGTCCGCGCTCCAGAGTGCGAACTTCGGGTTTCGCATCCGAACTCCTCGGACGGCCGCTGCCGATCTCCCGCTCTCGCTTGAACGGAGTAAAGCGGGCGGGAGCGCGGTTTTAGTTTTAAGTTTTAATTAGTCTCTTGTATGCAGCTGAACGAAATACATTGAATATATACCACGACGCCCCCGACTTCGTCATTTTTTCTCGTCTTCCATTACGTTTGCGCCGTGGGAATCTTTGCTGTGCCTCAAGTGTTTTTTGTGGAAGGATCGCCCCCTACAAACATTTTGGTCCTTCGAGCCGGATAAGGATATCCGTCTGCCATTCGACCAGCAGCTCCTGTGATTTCTTCCGCAAAAAAGATAAGTACGAGCATTTTCCGACTCCCTCTCGCTGCCGGTCTTTAGCAGTGGTTCGAACATTAAATTTCGTTCACACTGCATTAAGATTTTTTTCGTGTCAACTCCACGTCCGAGTTTTCCCGACACAACGGCAGTCGAGAAATTTAACATTCCTTCAATTCCAAAAAATTTTCTATCCGTCTCCGCTTTGTGTGCGTCGCCATACTCCTTGCCGTTTTCCTTTCGTTCCCCGTTGTACATCAACTTGCCAACGGTCAAGGTATACATATGTGCATCCAGACATACACATACACGCGCGTGACAACTTGTGTACATAGTGCAGTGCAATTCTGCCTCCAAAAAAAATACGACAAAAAGTGAAATTGTGTGGTGGAAAATAAAAAGGCATAACTAATATCAGTAACTCGGTGTGAAGTAATTTCGGGAGTTTCCCTGTTCGCCGTACAATCCGCCGCTGTCGAGATATTTTTTTTTGCCTTGTGTTTTTTTTCTCTCCACATAATTTTATCTGTTCCGTCACTTCAAATACAGTCCACTCTTCGACGCTCTACTGTACCGATATACACTTACACATAAACGCATGCCTGCCCATATCTACATAGAACTATTTTCTGCCTCCACATACAGGAACATACACATATCCATAAACGCATGCATGCCCATATCTACATAAATATATTTTCTGCCTCCACATACAGGAACATAAAATAAAATAAATTCAAATCCACACGGGTGCGACCGTGATTGTTTTTTCTCCAAATTGCCGCAATTAACCTGTAGTGTGCATACATACAGAGTACACACTGTACCATCGGCAACAATGTTAGCCAAGTCTGCAGGATCAGCACTCTTCAAGTGCAAACGTAATTTGACCACACACGCCATCAGCGAGTGATAAGTCGCGCCAGTTTATTCCCACAGCTTGGCGACTGCAACAAATATATCCATGTATGCACATAACATTCCATTCTCTCTCTCTGGGCACCGTTCTCAGAGATAAACATAAGCTAATATATAAGGCGGTTGCGTCGCTGCCGGCTTGACCGACAGCGCCGACCGCGCAACATAGAGCTAAGCCCAAATAGAATATAGGCCAGAGTCTAGAAACGACGGCAAGACAACGAAGTATCAATAAAAATAAATTATAAATTAAAATAAAACCAGTGCGTTTATATTTCTAACTAAAGTGCTGTGAACCATAAATTATATCTTAACATGGCGACCGTGACATGGATTTATGTCAAGCAATTAAAAACACTGTTAAAAAGTGATAAAAAATAAACAACAAAAAAAAACATTTTATTACAAATAAAAAACACTATTGTTAAAAAAAAAAAGAGAAGAAAGAAAAAAAATCATCAACAAAAATTAAAGAAAATGGTTATGGTTGTGTTACTACAAGATTATGAAATGGAATAATATATGGTACACAAAAAGCTATGAAAACTGAGTTGAAACGATTATGATAAAATATATCGAAAAACTTTAACGTTGAGAAAAGAAAACACCCTGATTAAAGGAAAACGGCCTGGAACCCTTCTTTTATCCTGCGACACATCAAATAAAATAGCTTGTGCGATGACCAGCACCGGCACCGCCCGAGTCCAAAGGGCCAGGAATATCTAAAAAAAAAAATAATAATTATAAAACAATTCAAATCATCAAAATAAAAAGGAAATAACCTGTGCGAGGACCAGCACCGGTACCGCCCGAGTCCAAAGGGCCCGGAACATCAAAAAATAACAGCCTGTGCGAGGACCAGCACCGGTACCGCCCGAGTCCAAAGGGCCCGGAACATCAAAAAAATAATAGCCTGTGCAAGGACCAGCACCGGCACCGCCCGAGTCAAAAAGGCCCAGGACCTTGAAGACGAGAAGATACTAAGGACAAGGATGCAGAAGAACAATTTTTTTTTGTATATATAAATATATTATAAAATTGTAAGTTTGAGCTGTACAAGAAGACGGCCCGAATTAGAACATTTTTTTGAAAGGCAGGAAAAATAATTTGTAAAAAGAATGGAAAATAATATAATAACGTACAACCAATTTTATTTTTAAAATATTTGTGTTATTTTGAACTTTAAAAAGAAGATGGCCCAAAAAGATTATAAATAGGCAGGGAATTTTGAAAAAAAAAGTAGTAAATATATTAAATATTAAATGCGAATATATGTTTGAAAATTAATTTTTTTTAAAAAAAAAAAAAAAAAAAAAAAATTTTATAAAAAAAAAAAAAATAAAAATGTAAAATAAGTAAACAGAATATAAGAATTAAAAAAAAAAAAACTATAAACTTTAACAACATTTTTTTTTAAATTACAATATTAGCATTGTCTTCTATTATTCTTTTAACTCCCCATGCAAAATTAAAAAATTACAATGGGTTGGTTCGGCTCAGACGACACCCAGTCTACGGGAAATAAAGCTAATGTTGTTAATAATGTTCAAATAGTTGATCATACGGATGCTATTAAGTCAATGTGGATACTACTTTTGATCCTGACAATTAGTAGCGTTGCTCAATTCGTGCTCGCATTATACGTTAAACATAATAAAATAATTAAAAGACGTTATATAAGCAGAGCTAACGACTTGGACAAGGTTTAAATTCATTTATCTTTTTTTTACCCTATTGGAGAAACACTCATTTTTTTTGCATCTTTCTATAAAAGACATACATTTAAATATATTGTCCACCTAACAAGGATGGACCGTAAAACGAAAAATAATAAAAGGAAAGGAGGATTAAGAAAAAGGCATTTAAAAGAATAGCCGCCATTCGAAATGAATTAGCAGCCAGTGATAATACATCATGGGAACAAGCATGTGAACTTCACGCAGAGCTAGACTCCCTAAAAAAATTTGTAAGCTCTAAACTAAAGAAAAATCAAGAACCCGAAAAATGTTACAAAAATATTGAAATCATCGGGGAAACTGTTGACAATAAATCTCCTCCAAAAGATAAATTTTTGCCAGTTCTTAAAAAGGAATGCCCGGCAGACTGCCCAGGCCCTTTATTGTCACCATACTGTGAATACACATGCAAACACACAAAGCCCCAAACATACTGGTCTGTTGTTAAGATATAATTTATGGTTCCCAGCACTTTAGTTAGAAATATAAACGCACTGGTTTTATTTTAATTTATAATTTATTTTTATTGATACTTCGTTGTCTTGCCGTCATTTCTAGACTGACTGGCCTATATTCTCTTTGGGCTTAGCTCTATGTTGCGCGGTCGGCGCTGTCGGTCAAGCCGGCAGCGACGCAACCGCCTTATATATTAGCTTATGTTTATCTCTGAGAACGGTGCCCAGAGAGAGAGAATGGAATGTTATGTGCATACATGGATATATTTGTTGCAGTCGCCAAGCTGTGGGAATAAACTGGCGCGACTTATCACTCGCTGATGGCGTGTGTGGTCAAATTACGTTTGCACTTGAAGAGTGCTGATCCTGCAGACTTGGCTAACATTGTTGCCGATGGTACAGTGTGTACTCTGTATGTATGCACACTACATCTCCCTCCTTTTAAAAAATAACGTAATATATGAAGTTATTTTATCATAATATATATATATATTCTTAAAGTCTTAAAAGAAATTATATTTTTATTTTTTCGTTTTGTTTGTTTGTCTGTTTTTTTTTTTTTATGTTTTGATTTGATGTTTTTTTTTTTTTTGTTTAATGCGAATATATATTTGTATTTATATATGACATTACAATGGTCATACTAAGTATCAAAAATGGTTTATTTGAAAATATAAGAATATAAAATGTCAATAAAAATGTAATAAAATTTGATAAAAATTATAAAATTGTAGTTAAAAGTAAAATTAGGAAATATAAATTGGAAATATAATTGGAAAATGTTGTTGTAATGTTCCTTCTTCTTCCTTTTTTTTTTTTTGGGTACCCGTATGGTTGATCAGGCCATACGAGATAACAAAGTATTTATACGTGAAAAATCTTAAGCCTATCTTTATGAACAACTTGTTTTTTATTTTTATCGCTCATTACTACTATGTTTTCATTTTCTTTTATTTCTACCACTTTGTAAGGGCCTAAATATTTGTTATCTAATTTATGACCGGTTTCATTTCTTAATAAAACCTGGTCTCCTATCTCTAACTTAAAATCAATAGTGTTTTTGTCGTAATTAGATTTTTCTTTTTGTTTATTTTTATCTAGCATAATTCTTGCTCTTTTGTAAGCATTTTCTAGTCTAAATTTTGCTTCTTTAGTATAGTCATCTATGTTATATAAAGGGTCTATTCTATCTGTTGAATTAAAAGATGTACTTAAATTTGGATGTTTGCTAAAAACCAATTCATAGGGGCAATAGTTGTGTGTCATAGAAGGTGTTGTATTGAAACAATAGACGAAGTATTGTAGCCATATGTCCCAATCTGTTTTATCAACGGATGTATAGGATCGAATGTATTCGTTAAGTGTTCGGTGACTACGTTCTATTGTTCCTAATGTCTGGTGGTGGTGCGCTGTAGATGTTATGTTTTTTATACCAAGGTATTTACATAAATCTTCAATAATTGAATTTTTATATTCAGTTCCCATGTCCGATATGAACGTCTTCATTGGACCGTACTTTAGAATACAATTTTCAAAAATAGCTTTAGCTACTGATTTTGCGCTTTTGTTTGGTATTGGTATGGCAATTAAATATTTCGTTAAGTCGCATATCAAAGTTACCGCGTATTCATTGCCCTGATCCGATTTTGGTAATGGACCTATCGTATCAACAATTACTCTGTCAAATGCCATAGTTGGAGTCTCTGTTAAAGTTAATGGGGTTTTTGTGTGTTTAGTTATTTTAGATTTCTGGCATTTTGGACATGTCTTTACGTAGTTCGTTATGTCCCTAGACATGTTTTTCCAATAGAAATGTTGTCTTATTTTTGACAAGGTTTTGGCTATTCCGGTATGGCCGCCTTGTAGTGGATCGTCATGGTTTTCAGACAGTATAGCTTCTTTTTCTTTCTTATCTTTTATTATGGTCACTGGTTTGAGTAGCGCTACTCTTAATTTTTTTAATATTTTATTGCCCATTTTTTTAAACGAATCAACTGAAATATTTTCAAAGATTTTTTCACACAGTGCCATTTTAAGTTGGCTGATCTTGTATATACCGGCTTCTTTTTCAAGCCTTTGGAAAAATTGACCTAAATCAAATGTACCATTGGTATATAGATCGCTAACATTTATTCTTGCAATAACTTTTTTACCATGCTTAAAATAGCATTTGAAATTATTTAAATGCAAGGTCACTACTTTCTTTACTTCGTCGTTGTTAAGGACGTCGTATATTTTGGGCATAGAAGCTTTTTCAACACACTGCCTAGGCAGCTGTGCTTGATTTTTCCCTGCGCAGGGTTTATTCTGTCTGTACTGATTTCTTGTAGTGACTTGTAAAATTTGCTTTTGTATGTTTTTTAGTTCTTTGATGGTTATTCTAGATAACGCATCAGCAACGTAATTGTCCTTTCCCTTAAGATACTCAACTGTAAATTCGTATTCTTCCAAATCTAGTCTTATTCTTGTTAATTTAGAGTTTGGATTAACCATGGAAAAGAGGAATGTTAATGGTCTATGGTCTGTTTTAACTAGGAAATGTCGCCCATAAACGTAAGGTCTAAAATGGTTAATTGCCCAATGTATTGCTAGTAGTTCTTGTTCCGTTGTGCTTTTATTGGATTCTCCTTTAGTAAATGATCTCGATGCATAAGATACAGGAAGCTGTATGCCATTATGTTCTTGTGTAAGGACTGCTCCGCAAGCTTGCTTACTTGCGTCCGTGATTATGCAAAATTCTTTAGAAAAATCGGGGTATTGAAGTAGTGTTGGACTCATTAATTTTTTCTTTAAGTAATCAAAAGCACTTTGACACTCTGGTGTCCATTCGAATTTAACACCTTTTTTGCATAATTTAGTTATGTGACGGGAATAATCTGCAAAGTTTTTAATGAATCGACGATAATAATTGCAAAATGCAACAAATCTGCGGGCGCTATCAGCGTCCGTGGGGACTGGGTATTTTTCAATGACCTCATATTTTTTGTCATCTGGCATTATACCTTGATCTGTACATTTGTGACCAAGAAAGGTCACTTCATGCATGAAAAATGAGCATTTCTCTGGATGTAGTTTAAGATTGTTTTTTCTGCAAAGTTCAAAGACGTTTGTTAAGTTTTTCAACATATGATTTTCGGAACATCCTACAACTATTAGGTCGTCCATGTAGAGGAATGCCTGGGATGGCTCCAAGCCGGAAAATGCAATTGTCATCATACGCTGGAAAGAATTTGGGGCTATTTTTAAGCCATAAGGTAATCGTGTAAAACGATAAGAGCCATAGCTCGTTGAAAATGAAGTTATATTTCTGGACGATTCCTCCAATTCAATTTGGTGGAATCCGGACATAAGATCTAAACAAGAGAAATACTTTGCTCGGCCCAATTGATCAAGTATATCATCGATTCTAGGTAGTGGAAATTTGTCTGCTAAAAGTTTTTTATTAATTTGGCGATAATCAATTACTAAACGCCATCTTTTCTCTTTTGAGTCAGGTAATGGTTTTTTTGGAACAAGTAACAGAGGGCTATTATATTCTGATACTGAGGGCTCTACTATTTTATTTTTTATAAGTTTGTCCACTTCCTTAGTTATTTCCTCTTTATGACATTGTGGACTTCTATAGTTTTTTATATACACGGGTTCATCATCTTTTACTCTTAATTTTTGCTTGTAGAAATTGTTAGTAGATATCGGTTCGGTTTCAAGACCGAATATGTCACTATATTTTGAACAAAGATTTGTTAAGACATTTTTAAATTGAGTCGGAAAATTTTGTTTTAGTTTATTGATGACTTTTTCGTTTCTATTTGTGCCATTTAAATGGACAATATTATAGTTGTCGATAGATTCGTGTTTAATGTTCTTAAGGTTAACTATTTTGTTCTCATTTGTAGTGTTTAAAATTCGGACGAATGTGGTTTGGGGATCGGAAATTGTATTTCCTATGAATATACCATCTTCAATTTCTTGATTTGGTATTAGGAGGGTTTTATTACTTTCGGTTAAATTTATTTTTCTAATTACTTCGGAGCGGGCTGGTATAATTATTTCGTTAGTTTCTATGTTATGAAGAATTGGAATTTTTATTGGAAATTTTAAATTATCAGGTCTTAAAATGAAAAGGTCATTATCTTGATTGAAGTCCAATATACAATTAAATTTCTTTATGAAGTCTATTCCAATTATTCCGTCTACCGGTATTGAAAAGTTATGGGGAACTATATGAAAGTTATGTGGTATTATATAATTGCTTGTTCTTAATTCAATAAATGATAGTCCTATTGTAGTTATTGAGCCTTTGCCTATTCCCGATATTTGTATAGTGTTATTGAAGTCCGTATCAATGAAGTTGTCGGAATTTTCTTTAATGAGAGAAATATCCGCTCCGGTGTCTATCAAAAAGGTGAGTGATTTTTGTGTAAGTTCATGTTTTACTTTTACAAATATATTTAAATTAAGAGTAATAGAGTGAACTGTGTTGTTTTTTATTGTTGACTTCTTAAGGAGCTTCCTCGTTTTCCGAGTTAGTTTGAGCCATTCTCACAGTGTTATTTCTGCCATTTTGATTGGTGTAGTTTGTGTTGTTGCCTCCATTACCGCGGTTTTGACCCCGATAGTTTCCTCGGCCTCGGTTATTGTAATTATTATCATAATGATTATAGTTATTATAATTATTTTGGTGATATCCTCGGCCATAGCCTCTTCCTCTATAGTTTCCTCTATAGTTTCCTCTATAGTTATTACCACGGAAGTAATTATTTTTATTTGTATAAAATATGTTGTTTGCATTTCCTGTCATTTCCGTGCTGCAATGAATATATTTTGTAACAGCTTCATTCATTGTTTTGAATGTGCCTGCTTCCAGAATGGTTTTTAATTTGACATTTTCACAATTTTTTATCATTGTAGAAATGGCTTCTTTTGTGCTGAACGTATCTGCATGTTCGGCACTTAATCCTTCGTCAATGTAAGAAGCTTCTAATAGTTTCCGTAGATTGTCTACTTCAGTTGTAAATTGCGTAGCCGTTTTTCCCTTTTGGTATATGTTTAATAATTTCGCTTTTACAACGTCAGAAGAATCGCCCACTATAGTGACCTGGAGTTTACTGATTATGTTATTAATAGTTGTTTCGTTTTGTACTTTGTACAATGTTGTTCCAACTATTTTGGATTTGATTACCTCAACAGCTATGTTTTCGTATGGTCCCTTGGTAAGGTTGACCAATTTCAATGCTGTTAAGAATCTTTGCAGGTGGATTTTTTTTTCATCGAACTCTGGAATTGCCGAGCTGATTTCCTTCATGTAAGCTCTATTGGCAATCGAGTCGTCCGTCATATTGATTATATTATTTTCCAAATTTTCGTATGATATATTTTCTTCGGAATCCGACAGTTCGGTCAGCGTTAATACCGCTGGAATAGTCAGGTTGTGTATGTCCTCGGTTTTTGGGAATTCTGTTTCTTTGTTTGTTTCGACTAAATTTTCCGTATCGGAATCTTTATCTTCTATTTCTTCTAATTTCAATTCCTCCTCAAATGTTAATGGTGTATTAAGGATAGATGGAATTAAAATGTCTAACTTATATTTTTCTTTTATATTTTTAAGATTGTTTTTAAATTTAGATAATAATTTTGAGATATCTGTCCAGTGTTTACTGGATAATTTATCTCTGTGTTCGTAAATTATAAGGCGTGCTTCATTAAAGCTGTCTACTAGAACTTTAGCGTGTTTTTGTATGGTTGTTCCCTGAACATTTCGGTTTTGCGAAAGACATTTGTATGACTTGTCGAAATTTGTTCTTATTTCTTTTAATTTATCAGAAATAGTTTTCCAATCCATTAGGCTTTATTTCATAATAATTTTAAAGATTATTATATTGCCAAGCAATGCATTTTTGTCAATGACGGAAAAAACCTTACAGTTTTGTATTGTTGATAATACTATAGCTTTTTGCGTATTATTACAATGTATTAATGGGGAACTACTTAGGTTGAATTTTTCCATATATTCAATTTCTAGTTCATACACTGAGATGGGGTTCCAAAGTGTTTCGAGGATAGATCTTACTCTATAATCGAACATGGGTTCCCTTTCCCGTGTTTTTTCTATACATCTGTTTGTATCCATAATAAAAAAACAGATTTGTAAATAAAAAAAATTTTTTTTTGTTTTTATTTTATTTTTATTATTATTTTATTATTTTACAGACCAGTATGTTTGGGGCTTTGTGTGTTTGCATGTGTATTCACAGTATGGTGACAATAAAGGGCCTGGGCAGTCTGCCGGGCATTCCTTTTTAAGAACTGGCAAAAATTTATCTTTTGGAGGAGATTTATTGTCAACAGTTTCCCCGATGATTTCAATATTTTTGTAACATTTTTCGGGTTCTTGATTTTTCTTTAGTTTAGAGCTTACAAATTTTTTAGGGAGTCTAGCTCTGCGTGAAGTTCACATGCTTGTTCCCATGATGTATTATCACTGGCTGCTAATTCATTTCGAATGGCGGCTATTCTTTTAAATGCCTTTTTTCTTAATCCTCCTTTCCTTTTATTATTTTTCGTTTTACGGTCCATCCTTGTTAGGTGGACAATATATTTAAATGTATGTCTTTTATAGAAAGATGCAAAAAAAATGAGTGTTTCTCCAATAGGGTAAAAAAAAGATAAATGAATTTAAACCTTGTCCAAGTCGTTAGCTCTGCTTATATAACGTCTTTTAATTATTTTATTATGTTTAACGTATAATGCGAGCACGAATTGAGCAACGCTACTAATTGTCAGGATCAAAAGTAGTATCCACATTGACTTAATAGCATCCGTATGATCAACTATTTGAACATTATTAACAACATTAGCTTTATTTCCCGTAGACTGGGTGTCGTCTGAGCCGAACCAACCCATTGTAATTTTTTAATTTTGCATGGGGAGTTAAAAGAATAATAGAAGACAATGCTAATATTGTAATTTAAAAAAAATGTTGTTAAAGTTTATAGTTTTTTTTTTTTAATTCTTATATTCTGTTTACTTATTTTACATTTTTATTTTTTTTTTTATAAAAATTTTTTTTTTTTTTTTATTTTGAAAAAAAAATTAATTTTCAAACATATATTCGCATTTAATATTTAATATATTTACTCCTTTTTTTTCAAAATTCCCTGCCTATTTATAATCTTTTTGGGCCATCTTCTTTTTAAAGCTCAAAATAACACAAATATTTTAAAAATAAAATTGGTTGTACGTTATTATATTATTTTCCATTCTTTTTACAAATTATTTTTCCTGCCTTTCAAAAAAATGTTCTAATTCGGGCCGTCTTCTTGTACAGCTCAAACTTACAATTTTATAATATATTTATATATACAAAAAAAAAAATTGTTCTTCTGCATCCTTGTCCTTAGTATCTTCTCGTCTTCAAGGTCCTGGGCCTTTTTGACTCGGGCGGTGCCGGTGCTGGTCCTTGCACAGGCTATTATTTTTTTATTGTCCTGGGCCCTTTGGACTCGGGCGGTACCGGTGCTGGTCCTCGCACAGGCTGTTATTTTCTGATGTTCCGGGCCCTTTGGACTCGGGCGGTACCGGTGCTGGTCCTCGCACAGGTTATTTCCTTTTTATTTTGATGATTTGAATTGTTTTATAATTATTATTTTTTTTTAGATATTCCTGGCCCTTTGGACTCGGGCGGTGCCGGTGCTGGTCATCGCACAAGCTATTTTATTTGATGTGTCGCAGGATAAAAGAAGGGTTCCAGGCCGTTTTCCTTTAATCAGGGTGTTTTCTTTTCTCAACGTTAAAGTTTTTCGATATATTTTATCATAATCGTTTCAACTCAGTTTTCATAGCTTTTTGTGTACCATATATTATTCCATTTCATAATCTTGTAGTAACACAACCATAACCATTTTCTTTAATTTTTGTTGATGATTTTTTTTCTTTCTTCTCTTTTTTTTTTAACAATAGTGTTTTTTATTTGTAATAAAATGTTTTTTTTTTGTTGTTTATTTTTTTATCACTTTTTAACAGTGTTTTTAATTGCTTGACATAAATCCATGTCACGGTCGCCATGTTAAGATATAATTTATGGTTCCCAGCACTTTAGTTAGAAATATAAACGCACTGGTTTTATTTTAATTTATAATTTATTTTTATTGATACTTCGTTGTCTTGCCGTCATTTCTAGACTGACTGGCCTATATTCTCTTTGGGCTTAGCTCTATGTTGCGCGGTCGGCGCTGTCGGTCAAGCCGGCAGCGACGCAACCGCCTTATATATTAGCTTATGTTTATCTCTGAGAACGGTGCCCGAGAGAGAGAATGGAATGTTATGTGCATACATGGATATATTTGTTGCAGTCGCCAAGCTGTGGGAATAAACTGGCGCGACTTATCACTCGCTGATGGCGTGTGTGGTCAAATTACGTTTGCACTTGAAGAGTGCTGATCCTGCAGACTTGGCTAACATTGTTGCCGATGGTACAGTGTGTACTCTGTATGTATGCACACTACACTGTAAAATAATAAAATAATAATAAAAATAAAATAAAAACAAAAAAAAATTTTTTGTATTTACAAATCTGTTTTTTTATTATGGATACAAACAGATGTATAGAAAAAACACGGGAAAGGGAACCCATGTTCGATTATAGAGTAAGATCTATCCTCGAAACACTTTGGAACCCCATCTCAGTGTATGAACTAGAAATTGAATATATGGAAAAATTCAACCTAAGTAGTTCCCCATTAATACATTGTAATAATACGCAAAAAGCTATAGTATTATCAACAATACAAAACTGTAAGGTTTTTTCCGTCATTGACAAAAATGCATTGCTTGGCAATATAATAATCTTTAAAATTATTATGAAATAAAGCCTAATGGATTGGAAAACTATTTCTGATAAATTAAAAGAAATAAGAACAAATTTCGACAAGTCATACAAATGTCTTTCGCAAAACCGAAATGTTCAGGGAACAACCATACAAAAACACGCTAAAGTTCTAGTAGACAGCTTTAATGAAGCACGCCTTATAATTTACGAACACAGAGATAAATTATCCAGTAAACACTGGACAGATATCTCAAAATTATTATCTAAATTTAAAAACAATCTTAAAAATATAAAAGAAAAATATAAGTTAGACATTTTAATTCCATCTATCCTTAATACACCATTAACATTTGAGGAGGAATTGAAATTAGAAGAAATAGAAGATAAAGATTCCGATACGGAAAATTTAGTCGAAACAAACAAAGAAACAGAATTCCCAAAAACCGAGGACATACACAACCTGACTATTCCAGCGGTATTAACGCTGACCGAACTGTCGGATTCCGAAGAAAATATATCATACGAAAATTTGGAAAATAATATAATCAATATGACGGACGACTCGATTGCCAATAGAGCTTACATGAAGGAAATCAGCTCGGCAATTCCAGAGTTCGATGGAAAAAAAATCCACCTGCAAAGATTCTTAACAGCATTGAAATTGGTCAACCTTACCAAGGGACCATACGAAAACATAGCTGTTGAGGTAATCAAATCCAAAATAGTTGGAACAACATTGTACAAAGTACAAAACGAAACAACTATTAATAACATAATCAGTAAACTCCAGGTCACTATAGTGGGCGATTCTTCTGACGTTGTAAAAGCGAAATTATTAAACATATACCAAAAGGGAAAAACGGCTACGCAATTTACAACTGAAGTAGACAATCTACGGAAACTATTAGAAGCTTCTTACATTGACGAAGGATTAAGTGCCGAACATGCAGATACGTTCAGCACAAAAGAAGCCATTTCTACAATGATAAAAAATTGTGAAAATGTCAAATTAAAAACCATTCTGGAAGCAGGCACATTCAAAACAATGAATGAAGCTGTTACAAAATATATTCATTGCAGCACGGAAATGACAGGAAATGCAAACAACATATTTTATACAAATAAAAATAATTACTTCCGTGGTAATAACTATAGAGGAAACTATAGAGGAAACTATAGAGGAAGAGGCTATGGCCGAGGATATCACCAAAATAATTATAATAACTATAATCATTATGATAATAATTACAATAACCGAGGCCGAGGAAACTATCGGGGTCAAAACCGCGGTAATGGAGGCAACAACACAAACTACACCAATCAAAATGGCAGAAATAACACTGTGAGAATGGCTCAAACTAACTCGGAAAACGAGGAAGCTCCCTTAAGAAGTCAACAATAAAAAACAACACAGTTCACTCTATTACTCTTAATTTAAATATATTTGTAAAAGTAAAACATGAACTTACACAAAAATCACTCACCTTTTGATAGACACCGGAGCGGATATTTCTCTCATTAAAGAAAATTCCGACAACTTCATTGATACGGACTTCAATAACACTATACAAATATCGGGAATAGGCAAAGGCTCAATAACTACAATAGGACTATCATTTATTGAATTAAGAACAAGCAATTATATAATACCACATAACTTTCATATAGTTCCCCATAACTTTTCAATACCGGTAGACGGAATAATTGGAATAGACTTCATAAAGAAATTTAATTGTATATTGGACTTCAATCAAGATAATGACCTTTTCATTTTAAGACCTGATAATTTAAAATTTCCAATAAAAATTCCAATTCTTCATAACATAGAAACTAACGAAATAATTATACCAGCCCGCTCCGAAGTAATTAGAAAAATAAATTTAACCGAAAGTAATAAAACCCTCCTAATACCAAATCAAGAAATTGAAGATGGTATATTCATAGGAAATACAATTTCCGATCCCCAAACCACATTCGTCCGAATTTTAAACACTACAAATGAGAATAAAATAGTTAACCTTAAGAACATTAAACACGAATCTATCGACAACTATAATATTGTCCATTTAAATGGCACAAATAGAAACGAAAAAGTCATCAATAAACTAAAACAAAATTTTCCGACTCAATTTAAAAATGTCTTAACAAATCTTTGTTCAAAATATAGTGACATATTCGGTCTTGAAACCGAACCGATATCTACTAACAATTTCTACAAGCAAAAATTAAGAGTAAAAGATGATGAACCCGTGTATATAAAAAACTATAGAAGTCCACAATGTCATAAAGAGGAAATAACTAAGGAAGTGGACAAACTTATAAAAAATAAAATAGTAGAGCCCTCAGTATCAGAATATAATAGCCCTCTGTTACTTGTTCCAAAAAAACCATTACCTGACTCAAAAGAGAAAAGATGGCGTTTAGTAATTGATTATCGCCAAATTAATAAAAAACTTTTAGCAGACAAATTTCCACTACCTAGAATCGATGATATACTTGATCAATTGGGCCGAGCAAAGTATTTCTCTTGTTTAGATCTTATGTCCGGATTCCACCAAATTGAATTGGAGGAATCGTCCAGAAATATAACTTCATTTTCAACGAGCTATGGCTCTTATCGTTTTACACGATTACCTTATGGCTTAAAAATAGCCCCAAATTCTTTCCAGCGTATGATGACAATTGCATTTTCCGGCTTGGAGCCATCCCAGGCATTCCTCTACATGGACGACCTAATAGTTGTAGGATGTTCCGAAAATCATATGTTGAAAAACTTAACAAACGTCTTTGAACTTTGCAGAAAAAACAATCTTAAACTACATCCAGAGAAATGCTCATTTTTCATGCATGAAGTGACCTTTCTTGGTCACAAATGTACAGATCAAGGTATAATGCCAGATGACAAAAAATATGAGGTCATTGAAAAATACCCAGTCCCCACGGACGCTGATAGCGCCCGCAGATTTGTTGCATTTTGCAATTATTATCGTCGATTCATTAAAAACTTTGCAGATTATTCCCGTCACATAACTAAATTATGCAAAAAAGGTGTTAAATTCGAATGGACACCAGAGTGTCAAAGTGCTTTTGATTACTTAAAGAAAAAATTAATGAGTCCAACACTACTTCAATACCCCGATTTTTCTAAAGAATTTTGCATAATCACGGACGCAAGTAAGCAAGCTTGCGGAGCAGTCCTTACACAAGAACATAATGGCATACAGCTTCCTGTATCTTATGCATCGAGATCATTTACTAAAGGAGAATCCAATAAAAGCACAACGGAACAAGAACTACTAGCAATACATTGGGCAATTAACCATTTTAGACCTTACGTTTATGGGCGACATTTCCTAGTTAAAACAGACCATAGACCATTAACATTCCTCTTTTCCATGGTTAATCCAAACTCTAAATTAACAAGAATAAGACTAGATTTGGAAGAATACGAATTTACAGTTGAGTATCTTAAGGGAAAGGACAATTACGTTGCTGATGCGTTATCTAGAATAACCATCAAAGAACTAAAAAACATACAAAAGCAAATTTTACAAGTCACTACAAGAAATCAGTACAGACAGAATAAACCCTGCGCAGGGAAAAATCAAGCACAGCTGCCTAGGCAGTGTGTTGAAAAAGCTTCTATGCCCAAAATATACGACGTCCTTAACAACGACGAAGTAAAGAAAGTAGTGACCTTGCATTTAAATAATTTCAAATGCTATTTTAAGCATGGTAAAAAAGTTATTGCAAGAATAAATGTTAGCGATCTATATACCAATGGTACATTTGATTTAGGTCAATTTTTCCAAAGGCTTGAAAAAGAAGCCGGTATATACAAGATCAGCCAACTTAAAATGGCACTGTGTGAAAAAATCTTAGAAAATATTTCAGTTGATTCGTTTAAAAAAATGGGCAATAAAATATTAAAAAAATTAAGAGTAGCGCTACTCAAACCAGTGACCATAATAAAAGATAAGAAAGAAAAAGAAGCTATACTGTCTGAAAACCATGACGATCCACTACAAGGCGGCCATACCGGAATAGCCAAAACCTTGTCAAAAATAAGACAACATTTCTATTGGAAAAACATGTCTAGGGACATAACGAACTACGTAAAGACATGTCCAAAATGCCAGAAATCTAAAATAACTAAACACACAAAAACCCCATTAACTTTAACAGAGACTCCAACTATGGCATTTGACAGAGTAATTGTTGATACGATAGGTCCATTACCAAAATCGGATCAGGGCAATGAATACGCGGTAACTTTGATATGCGACTTAACGAAATATTTAATTGCCATACCAATACCAAACAAAAGCGCAAAATCAGTAGCTAAAGCTATTTTTGAAAATTGTATTCTAAAGTACGGTCCAATGAAGACGTTCATATCGGACATGGGAACTGAATATAAAAATTCAATTATTGAAGATTTATGTAAATACCTTGGTATAAAAAACATAACATCTACAGCGCACCACCACCAGACATTAGGAACAATAGAACGTAGTCACCGAACACTTAACGAATACATTCGATCCTATATATCCGTTGATAAAACAGATTGGGACATATGGCTACAATACTTCGTCTATTGTTTCAATACAACACCTTCTATGACACACAACTATTGCCCCTATGAATTGGTTTTTAGCAAACACCCAAATTTAAGTACATCTTTTAATTCAACAGATAGAATAGACCCTTTATATAACATAGATGACTATACTAAAGAAGCAAAATTTAGACTAGAAAATGCTTACAAAAGAGCAAGAATTATGCTAGATAAAAATAAACAAAAAGAAAAATCTAATTACGACAAAAACACTATTGATTTTAAGTTAGAGATAGGAGACCAGGTTTTATTAAGAAATGAAACCGGTCATAAATTAGATAACAAATATTTAGGCCCTTACAAAGTGGTAGAAATAAAAGAAAATGAAAACATAGTAGTAATGAGCGATAAAAATAAAAAACAAGTTGTTCATAAAGATAGGCTTAAGATTTTTCACGTATAAATACTTTGTTATCTCGTATGGCCTGATCAACCATACGGGTACCCAAAAAAAAAAAAAAAGAAGAAGAAGGAACATTACAACAACATTTTCCAATTATATTTCCAATTTATATTTCCTAATTTTACTTTTAACTACAATTTTATAATTTTTATCAAATTTTATTACATTTTTATAGACATTTTATATTCTTATATTTTCAAATAAACCATTTTTGATACTTAGTATGACCATTGTAATGTCATATATAAATACAAATATATATTCGCATTAAACAAAAAAAAAACATCAAATCAAAACATAAAAAAAAAACAGACAAACAAACAAAACGAAAAAATAAAAATATAATTTCTTTTAAGACTTTAAGAATATATATATATATTATGATAAAATAACTTCATATATTACGTTATTTTTTAAAAGGAGGGAGATGTAGTGTGCATACATACAGAGTACACACTGTACCATCGGCAACAATGTTAGCCAAGTCTGCAGGATCAGCACTCTTCAAGTGCAAACGTAATTTGACCACACACGCCATCAGCGAGTGATAAGTCGCGCCAGTTTATTCCCACAGCTTGGCGACTGCAACAAATATATCCATGTATGCACATAACATTCCATTCTCTCTCTCTGGGCACCGTTCTCAGAGATAAACATAAGCTAATATATAAGGCGGTTGCGTCGCTGCCGGCTTGACCGACAGCGCCGACCGCGCAACATAGAGCTAAGCCCAAATAGAATATAGGCCAGAGTCTAGAAACGACGGCAAGACAACGAAGTATCAATAAAAATAAATTATAAATTAAAATAAAACCAGTGCGTTTATATTTCTAACTAAAGTGCTGTGAACCATAAATTATATCTTAACAAACCGCCCCAACGGCTGTGTTATTATTGTTGCTGATTCTTTTCATCTGTTCCGTCATTTCAAATACAGTCCACTCTTCGACGCTCTACTGTACCGATATACACTTACACAAAAACGCATGCATGCCCATATCTACATAGAATTATTTTCTGCCTCCACATACAGGAACATACACATATCCATAAACAAATGCATGCCCATATCTACATAAATATATTTTCTGCCTCCACATTCAGGAACATAAAATAAAATAAATTCAAATCCACACGGGTGCGACCGTGATTGTTTTTTCTCCAAATTGCCGCATTAACCACCGCAGCGGCCGTGTTGTTATTGTTGCTGTTTTTTTTCTTCTCTCTCTCTACCGCGCCCTCACGCATGCACTGCGCTGCCGACCGGCATAACCCAGTGAACGCTTCTCCCGAACCAAAGCCAAGGTTTTTTAATTCCACCATTCCGGCTCCGAGAAAAAAAATAAGTATTTATAATTATAATTATTATTTAATTATACAAATTATTAATTCATAATTATAATTACTATTTAATTATAAATATTATTTAATTATTTCCAAAAGCAAAGTAATTAATTTATTTAATGGATTAATTAATTTATTTTTATTGCGGTTTTCCGGATTTTTTTTGCAATCAAACACAAAAAAAAATAAATAAAAACATTAATACAATAAAAATTATTTGGCAACACTAACTAAGGGAAAAATTAAAATAAACAAAAAAAAACAGAAGTCAACAAAGGGAGCAACAAGATATACAAATATATAAACAATCAATACAGTTTCATCGATTTCCAAATATTTTCTTCCGATTCTTCTCGTTGTTTATGGCACTGTGCCTTCTACTCCGCACAAATTAACAGTGTGACCGTTCTCTGTGGCTTTCTTTTCTTTTGCGTGCGTTCATTGGCAGCGACGACCAACTCGTTGGCGACTCAGATCGCGCCGAGAGCTTAACGGTGAATATCCTCACGTTCTGAACGAGACGCCCCTTGCTCAGGTCAGTCGACAAGAGCTGATCCGCAAAGTTCGAGTCCAAGAATGCCCACGGGAGACGACAAGAAACCAAGGTCGATCCCATCTATCCGTTTGGACAGGTCCCAATCCGCGTCTCCGCGGCCGTCTCAATTAACACCAAAGGCGGCCATTGCCATTCCAAGGGCAAAAAGCGACGAGTCCGTCGAGACTATCTCCGGTCCCCCGTCAAGGCTTTCTCGGTCGGTGTCCAAGATGGCTCAAACTGCGATAGACATCGCCCTCAAAAAGTTTATTGCCACAACAGACCGGGTTAGCCAATTTCAAGCGGATATTCATACTCCGAGCGCCGCTGAACCAGAACGACTTTCCCCTGGCATGTGCCAAGTCCATCGGGACCAAATCCGGGCCTTGTGGGAAAAGGTGGAGAAGAGCTATGAAAGTTGCTCCGATCTTCTTTCCGCGTCCACCGACAGTACGGCCACCTCGACAGTGCTTGAATCCAAGTACAGTTACTGCTACTCCGTATATTCGAGATGTTTGGTCCAACTTCAGGACATAATAGACAAGGCCGCCTCCCAGCCCATTCAGGCTGCTGTCAGTGTTCCAACACCGCCGTCTACGGGCTGTCGTTTGCCACCAGTCGACACCGAAGTTTTCCCTGGTGATTACCTGCGTTGGCCCACCTTCAGAGATCTTTTTACCGCGATATACATACACAACTCGCGTCTTACACCGGTAGAGAAGTTGTTCCACCTATTGTCCAAAACAAGTGGCGATGCGCACGCCATTGTTTCCAAAGCCCCGCTGACCAACGAAGGGTTTATCTCCGCGTGGCGAAGCCTCACCGACCGCTTCGAAAATCGGCGGATATTAGTCAATAGCCAGCTAAAAATCCTCTTCAACATTCAGGCAGTACCCCAAGAGTCCGGAGCCGCTCTGAAGGAGCTGCAAGGGACAATCCAATCTTTAAAGCTTCCCAAAATCACGCTTTCGATGTGGGAGCAATCCATTCACAACAAGGCTGAGATTCCAACATGGAATGAGTTAGACTCGTTCTTGACAGAGCGTCATCGCACTCTGGAGGCTATCGATGACATCAGGCCTAGCAGTTCGGGTCAGGTTCCGCCAAGGTCGACACCTGCGAGCGCCCCAGCGCGTAGGCTTAATTCCTACGAGGCCAGAGTGACTCCAGCCCCAAGAGGGTGCGATCTCTGCTCCAGAGAGAATCATCCTGTTCGCTTATGCCCGCGCTTCCTTGAGATGGATGTAAATGGTCGCTCCGACTACATTAAGAAAAAGCAGCTTTGCCTGAACTGTTTTGCACGAGGGCACTTGCAACGGGATTGCACTAGCGCCCATAGCTGCTTCACGTGCCACAGCCGTCATCACACCCTTCTGCACCGCGGTTATCCATTCGCGGCCGCTCCAAGTCCGTCTGCGCCATCCAGGTCTCGACCCGCGCCTACTACAAGAGGCACGAGCCCCACAGAGGATCATTCTGATGTGCAAGTGTGCTTCGCTTCCGGCTCAAGAGCCGTCTTACTGGGCACAGCCCTCATTAACATTTGCCATTTAGGGTGCAATTTCCAGGCGCGTGCCCTAACCGACTCTGGTTCCGAGGCAACCTTTATTACGGAGAGACTTTTCAACCTCGTCAAACTTCCATTCAAGACTATCCAGGCCCAAGTCTCTGGTCTTAATCAAACCGTTGCCGCTCAGTCCACGAAACTCTGTCATTTTTCTATTCGATCGCCTTCCAGACCCGGGCTGCATTTAGAAACTTCAGCTTACGTTCTTCCGCAGCTGGCCGGGAATCTGCCTTCGTATCCAGTCCCTCGAGACCTTCTTAAGGGAATTCCTGACATCCCCCTTGCAGATCCCAAGTTCTTCGAGAGCTCCCAAATCGATGTCTTGATAGGAGCCGATATTCTTCCGTCCATCCTCCTCGGCAACGCCAGGGCTAACATTTGCGGTTCACTTCTCGGCCAGGAAACCATTTTTGGATGGGTGTTGACAGGCCCCATATCTCCTGCGGCCCTCCGCAATTTGTCCGCCTTCTCCACTCGAGTTACCTGCGGACTCGACGACTCGTTGGATAATCTCCTTACCAAATTCTGGGAGGTGGAGGAAGTGCCCACACAGATAGTCCCCGAGTCCGATTCCGTCTGCGAACACAATTTTGTCCAGACTACAAGAAGGGACAATCGTGGCAAATACGTTGTGATGCTCCCCTTGCGCGATCCCGAACATAATGGTTCCGAGCTCGCATCTTCACGATCATGTGCTCTGGCTCAATTTCTGCGTAACGAGCAGCGCCTAAAAAGAGATCCTCCCCTGAAGGCCCGGTATGACTCTGTACTCCAAGAATACCTCGACTTAGGTCACATGGCCGAGGTCCCTTTGACGAGCAGTTCCGCCACGTACTACCTTCCACATCACGCCGTTCTTAAGCCCGAGAGCACAACCACTAAAGTGCGGGTGGTTTTCAACGCCTCTAGCCCTTCGGCAAACGGGACCAGTCTGAATGACATACTTTACGCGGGCCCGGTCTTACAATCCGACCTCACGATTCAAATCCTGAAGTGGCGATACTTTAGGTTCGTTTTCAACGCCGACATCGAGAAGATGTATCGGCAAATTTGGGTAGACCCCCAGCATACTCCTTTGCAGCGTATTCTATTCCGCAATTCCGATGGGGAAATCCGCGACTACGAGTTGAAAACAGTAACCTTCGGGGTCAATTGTGCCCTGTTCCTAGCGATCCGTGTCCTGCAACAGCTCGCCGACGACGAAGAGTCGAGGTATCCGCAGGCGAGTCGGATTATCCGACAGTTCATGTACGTCGACGACGTACTCGCGCGGGCAGACTCCAAAACCGAAGCGCAAGCGGCTATCCGCGAGCTCCAGGAAGCCCTGGATTCAGCAGGATTCCCCCTTAGAAAATGGACATCCAATAGCAAGGCGATTTTGGCCAACATCCAGAGTGACCATCTCCTTCGCGCGGACTTCCTTGAAATCGACGCAGAGAGCACGGCTAAAACTCTCGGAGTGCGGTGGAAGGCGACGTCTGACGAGTTTTTCTTCATTCCGCCCGAATTGACCTTGTCTTCAACATTCACCAAGCGTCAAGTCCTATCCCAAATCGCCAAACTATTTGATCCAGCGGGTTGGCTCGCCCCCTTCATAGTCCGGGCAAAGATGTTCATGCAGGACATTTGGCTCCAAAATCTAGGATGGGACGAGGCCCTCCCTCGAGATTTTTGCCTGGAAAATTACTCCGCTCTTGATCAGATCCACATTCCCCGATGGGTCGCTTTCCGACCACATTTGAAAATTGAGCATCATGGGTTCTGCGACGCCTCGCAGAAGGCGTACGGCGCAGCCCTCTACGTCCGAGTTGAGGCTGGGTCCGCGGTAATGGTGAACTTGCTCACGGCAAAGACACGGGTGGCCCCAGTAAAAACGGTGTCGCTCCCGCGGCTCGAGTTGTGCGGAGCCTTGTTATTGTCCGAAATGGCCAACGCCGTTCTGCCGAAGATGCCCGGGCAGGCGTCCGCCCTGCACTGTTGGACGGATTCTACGATTGTTCTCGCCTGGTTGCATAAGCCAGCGTGCCAATGGACAACGTTCGTGGCAAATCGTGTGACCAAGATTACCCAGCTTACCGAGGTGGAGAAATGGGCACACGTCCGCTCCGAGCATAACCCGGCAGATCTCGCTAGCCGGGGGTGGCGCTTCAAGACCTTGCGGACAGCCAGCTGTGGTGGCATGGTCCTGCCTGGCTGCAGTGGCCTCGCTGCGAGTGGCCCACTCAAGGCTATGAACCCCCTGTGACTGAACTCGAGAAGCGAGCAGTCAAGGTCCATGTTGCGAAGGCCCCCCTGAAGACATTCTGGAGCGTTTTTCCACACTCGACAAGGCGTTGCGAGTCCTCGCTTACGCTCATCGGTTCATCCAGCGTTCGCGAAAACTCATGTCCCCGTTTGAGGATCTCTTGACAGCTCCTGAAATTGCGTCGGCCGAGCGGCTCCTGATTTCCGTCACGCAACGCAGGCACTTTGCCCTTGAGATGGGCTGCTTAAGCCAGAAACGGCCAGTGCCAGCATCCAGCCTGGTCCAAAACCTGAACCCGTTCATTGATTCCCAAGGGCTCATGAGAGCATGCGGCCGAGTCACGGCTTCCGAACTTCTCCAGTATGATGAACGGCATCCTGTCATCCTTCCATACGACTGCCATCTGTCTCGACTCCTCGTCCATTTTACGCATCGTATAACGCTGCACGGTGGCAATCAGCTTATGATCCGTCTGATCCGTTCCAAGTTCTGGATCCCGAGGGTGAGGAATTTGGTCAAGTCCGTCATATATTCATGCAAGGTCTGCATCATCCACAAAAAAAGGTTGCAAACGCAACTGATGGGAGACTTACCCAAAGAACGAACGTCCTTCTCGCGCCCTTTCACATATACCGGTGTGGACTATGCCGGTCCCTTTGACATCAAAAACTACACGGGACGAGCCTGTCTCATTACGAAAGGGTATGTGCTGGTGTTCGTGTGCTTCGCCACTAAGGCCATCCATTTAGAACCTACTTCCGACCTTACGACTGAGAAGTTTCTCGCCGCCTTCGCCCGTTTTGTGTCCCGAAGAGGATGCCCCCGTCAAGTTCAGTCGGACAATGGCAAGACCTTTGTGGGTGCGGCTGCCTTACTCTCCCGCGAGTTTCTCCAAGCTCTCAAGGAAGCTGTGACAGGTGCCTATAGTCACCAGCAGCTGCTCTGGCAATTCATTCCTCCGGGAGCACCCCACATGGGAGGTTTGTGGGAAGCAGGTGTTAAGAGCTTCAAGACCCTGTTCTACAAGTCTACGGCGACGCGAAAATACACATTCGAAGAGCTGTCCACGCTTCTAGCTAGGATCGAAGCATGCCTGAATTCGCGTCCGCTCGCGCCGATGTCCGAAGACCCCACTGACCTGTTGGCACTTACGCCTGGGCACTTTCTTGTTGGAGGGCCCCTCCTCGCCATGGTCGAACCCGAGATAAAGGGGGACACCACATCTATTATAAACCGCTGGCAGCATCTGAAGGCTCTTCATCAACAATTTCGTCTGCGATGGAAGGAGGAGTACCTCAAGGAACTCCATAAGCGGAATAAGTGGCGAACCCCTACAAGAAATCTCCGTGCCGGGGACATGGTGGTAGTCAAGGAAGACAACCTTCCGTCCAATGAGTGGCGATTAGGCAGAATCGCCGCGGTGTTTCCAGGAGCCGATGGCCATGTTCGTGTGGTCGACATCCGCACTGCACGGGGACTCATTAAGCGTCCCATAGCGAAGGTCGTCCTTCTTCCAATGGAAGAGTCCGTCTGCCCGCAATAACCAGTCCAGACCCTTCACTCCGGTGGTTCAATTCATCACTTCGATTCGTAGCGTCAATTAATAGTTCCAACCCGTAGTTCCAATTCACAGTTCTTATCACTACTGATCCAAATTTTTTATTTTGTCCTATTCCGCCAATCAGATCTCACACGATGTCTCCACGTCCGCGCAGCGCCATCGCATTGGAGCACAGACGAACTCGAGGTATGCAATCCTACCGTTGCCGAGTCTGTAGCGGGATCCATCCACTTCGGAAGTGTCGTCGGTTCCTCCGTCTGAGTGCCGAGAAGAGGCTCCGGGCTGTCCTTGCCAACCGGTACTGCCACCGCTGTTTGGCCCACGAGCACTCCGACGGAGCGTGTCGGCGAGGTGATAGCTGCAAAACTTGCGGCCAGGATCACCACACTCTGCTTCATCTCTCGGAACCACCGATGGCATCACGGCAGTCCCGCCCGGCAGCACGCCGGTCGCAGAGATCCGCTGCCACTCCGCAACACTCCTCAGCCGCTCCTCGGCCCTCGTCCGCCACTCCACGGCATTCTACAGCCGCTCCTAGGCCCTCGTCCGCCACTCCACGGCTTTCTACAGCCGCTCCTAGGCCCTCGTCCGCCACTCCACGGCATTCCTCAGCCGCTCCTCGGCACTCGTCCGCCACTCCACGGCACTCATCTGACACTCCGCGGCAATTTTCTGCTACTCGGGGTGCCACGCAGCTTGCGGTCACCGCTCCGTCCTTAACGTCCCTCCTACAGCGGCACAGCGTCAACCTCCTACCGACGGCTTTGGTGCGGTTAGAGACCGGGAGTCGAGTCTTCGACACTGCGGCGCTCATCGACCCGTGTACGCCTATGAGCTGTATCGACGCTTCGTCCGCTTGCCGACCACCAACGTGGGAGGCGAACAGATTTGTTCGGCAACCGTGGGGTCCAAAATCGACAGCGCTGTCCGGCTCGACGCAATTTTTAAAATAGAGCCTCACGTGCGCATCCGCACTCCAATCCGGGAGCTGAGCGACGCGGTAAGGACCCACTTCCGGGACATTACGCTGGCTGATGAGCGGTTTTATCTCCCTGCGACGATCTCCATCATCCTGGGCGCGGATATGTATCCGAGTGTGATGCGGCCGGGCTTCCTGAAAATTCAGGATGGATTGCCAGTGGCCCAGAGCACCGTGTTTGGGTGGGTCGTGTCCGGAGCCTGTCACCAGCCATGAGAAGAGCAACCATACTATGTTGCAACCCGAGTAGTTGCAAGGGGGGCGGAATGTTTAGGTCAGTGGCCCACTGCATTGGCGACACTGGACACTGAGCTCTCCGAGCTTTCGCTCTCGCCCCTCTTGCGCTCCCTCGCTCGCCTCTCGCAACGTCCGCGCTCCAGAGTGCGAACTTCGGGTTTCGCATCCGAACTCCTCGGACGGCCGCTGCCGATCTCCCGCTCTCGCGTGAACGGAGTAAAGCGGGCGGGAGCGCGGTTTTAGTTTTAAATTTTAATTAGTCTCTTGTATGCAGCTGAACGAAATACATTGAATATATACCACGACGCCCCCGACTTCGTCATTTTTTCTCGTCTTCCATTACGTTTGCGCCGTGGGAATCTTTGCTGTGCCTCAAGTGTTTTTTGTGGAAGGATCGCCCCCTACAAACATTTGATTAAAAATCTTACAAACGTTTTTGATTTATGCAGGAAGCACAACCTTAAATTGCACCCCGAAAAGTGCACATTTTTCAGACACGAAGTGACCTTCCTTGAACACAAGTGTACTGATAAAGGTATTTCGCCAGACAATAAAAAATACGATGTAATAGAAATAGGCCATTAACTTATTTTCGATGACAAACCCGAGCTTAAAACTAACGCGAATGAGATAAGACTTAGAAGAATATGATTTTACTGTGGAATATCCTAAGGGAAAAGACAACCATATAGCCGACGCGCTATCAAGAATAACAACAAGAGAGAACGCTATAGTCGAGTGCCTCGACTATTAGATACCCGTTACTCAGCTAAACAACTTTAGATGAAAACTATCGCAATTTCCTTTAATAGAAATCCTTATCGAGAATTAACGTTGACTCTGTTGAGCACCTTGGCCAGCTGTTTCAAAGTCATCCGTTAGATGGCGCCATGAAAGGCGGAAATGTAGGCGCTAGCCAGGCTTAAGCGTTTAATGGGTTTTTGGGCGTTAGAGTGGGCGTGGCAAACTTTTATTAGGCCAATCGATATTTATTGACGAAACAAATACATATCAATTAAAATTTTCATAATATCATCAAAACTTTGGCCACAGCTTGTGGCTTGTGGGCGTCAGAGGGGGCGTGGCACCATTTTGAAACAAACTTGCGCTGCGTAGGAACTCCTAAAATCTACATGCAAAATGCCAATCTTCTAGCTTTTATAGTTTCCGAAATCTCAGCGTTCATACGGACAGACAGACGGACAGACAGACGGACAGACAGACGGACAGACAGACGGATAGACAGACGGACAGACAGACGGACAGACAGACGGACAGACAGACAGACAGACGGACATGGCTATATCGACTCGGCTAGTGATCCTGATCAAGAATATATATACTTTATAGGGTCGGAAACGCTTCCTTCTACCTGTTACATACTTTTGCACGAATACAATATACACTTTTACTCTACGAGTAACGGGTATAATAACGGATTTAAAAAATATCCAGACAAATAATAAAATTCTAAAAGTCACTACCAGAAATCAAAGTAAACAGGAAAATTCATGCGCAGGAACAGAAAAAGAAAAAATAGATTTGCCTAGGCTTATTCTAAATAAAGCTTCTCAGCCCAACGTATACGAAGTCAATGTTAATGACGAGGTACGAAAAGTAGTGACCTTGCGAATAACTGATTCTCTTTGCTTACTAAAGCATGGAAAACAGGTTAGAGCAAGAATTGATGTTAGCGTTTTGTACACCAATGAATTTCTCGACTTAGGTCAGTTCTTTCAAAGGCTTGAAAAAGAAGCCGGTATACTTAACATCAGCCAACTCAAAGTGGCACCGAGCGAAAAGATCTTTGAAACCATTTCAATGGAATCTTTTCAAATTATGGGCAATAAAAAATTACAATCATTAAGAGTAGCGCTACTCAAGCCGGTGACCCAATTATCAAATAATGATAAAGAGAAAGAAGCATTACTGTTTACATTCCCTGACGATCCAATACAAGGAGGTCATACAGGCATAGCTAGAACATTAGCAAAGATAAAAAGGCATTATTATTGGAAAAATATGACCCGATTTATAACAAATTATATAAGAAAATGCCAAAAATCCAAAACAACCAAACATACAAAAACACCTTTGACGATAACTGAAACGCCACAAATGGCTTTTGACAGGGTAAATGTGGATACAATCGGTCCACTACCTAAATCTGAACAAGGAAATAAATATGCAGTAACCCTAATCTGCGATTTAACTAAATACCTTACAGTAAAAAAAACAGTAGCAAAAGCTATATTTGAAGATTTTATTCTGAAGTACGGTCCAATGAAGACGTTCATAACAGACATGGGAACAGAATATAAAAATTTGATAATTGAGGATTTATGTAAAAATTTAAATAAGAAAATCATAACTTTTACCGCACACCATCACCAAACTGTAGGAACCGTGGAGCGAAGCCACAGAACATTTAATGAGTTCATCCGCTCATACATTTCAGTTGATAAAACAGATTGGGATATACTTCGTATATTGTTTCAACACAACACCCTCTATGGCACATGACTATTGTCCATATGAGTTAGTTTTTGGTAAAACTAAAAATTTACCTGAACATTTTAATAGCATAGATAAAATAAAACCTCTATATAATGTAGATGACTACCCTAAAGAATCTAAGTTTAGACTAGAACAAGCATTTAAGAGAGCTAGATTAATGTTAGAATCTTAAAGAAACAAAAAATTTGGTATGACAAAAATACCTTAGATTTTGATTTTTCAATGAAACCTGATCTCTTATTATCAGGTTTTATTGAAAAATGAAACAGGACATAAGCTAGACTTTAAATATACTGGACCTTATAAGGTTGAAAGTGTAGAAGAAAACGATAACATAGTAATATCAAATAACAAACATAAAAAACAAACAGTGCATAAGGATAGGTCAAAATTTTTATTTCATAATCACTTTAATTTTCTTATAAATATATCACGTATGGCCATACATAAATTAAGAACTATAATTTAATGGAAATATAATACAAAATTAAAAAAAATATATACTAAAATAAATAATACTTTCTGATTCGAAAAAATAAATTAATAATAAATTAAATAAATAACACAACACAAAAAAAAAATAATAAATATATATTATTATAAAACAAGATGTTCATTTATATTTTATATACATATAGTAAGAAAATAACTTCATAGAATTACGTTATTTTTCAATAGGAGGGAGAAGTAGTATGCATGTATCATTGTAGCGAGTACCCACTGTACCGACACCAACATTGTATTACAGTGTACTTAAAAAAATACAAAAGTGCCGCAAAAGTTTAACGGCCAGCCGAAATATGAATGCACCTCAGAGCCCAACTTATGGGAAGTGCTAGTGTCAGCATATTCCTATGGCCTGAGTGGAGACACATACAAGGCATGCATGTGCAACTTCCCTCGCGCTCTCAGTGCTACCAGCACAAATACAATTGCGAGCATATACTTCGATATATATGACGGCCGCTGCCAATGTTTGCAGGCAGCGCAGCCGCAAATAGCTAGCTGTAATTCATCATTAATTTGACGATTCAATAATAAAGATCTGCCCATGGCAATTAAAATAAAGTGACTATTCTTTTAACAAAAATATGATGGCCATCTTTATAACACAAGACTCCGTCAAATCCGACAAGCGAGTGCAAGGACCCCGTCGAAATCCTTGGCCACCACGCGGTTCGACCACGATCGGCAGAGAAGGGGCGTTTCCCTAGATGGAGGAAAGAGAAAATAGTTTAATTCCCCTCCTACGTTCACTCACACACAAAACACGGCAGGCGAATAGATTTTGGTTTTCTAACACTTTTGTTTCTTTATTCAGGTTTGTTCGAGGGGCGTACAAAGTCTCTTTGCCACGCTACTCCAGTCTATTCGTTTCAAAAAAATATCTCGAGAAAATATATAGCGGACGCTTACGTTTCCGTCCACAGCAAATCCAGCCAGTTGATTTCCCATGCCTCCGCAGCGGGAACAGGGTCGTACTACACCCCATCAACTTCGCCACTGTCGGTTGACATCGTATTACACGTTTTTCACACACTTGTCGAATTTTCACGGCGGGGCGGTTTCCCGGGTTTTTGCAAAGTCTCACGATTTAAATCTGGCACGTGCGAAGCGTCAAGAGTAATTGCTTTTGCTTCTCTTTGATATCGGCGCACGCACCCCATATTTTGCATTGCGTCGGCGTCGCTGCCGCTGCGCTGGCGCTTCGGCATTTTTCAGGCAAAATTATTTCCCCTTGCTCGAAAACATCGGTCGGGTTAGTTGCAATTTGGTTCGATCGTGCGAAATTATTTCCCCTTGCTCGAAAACATCGGTCGGGTTGGTTGCAATTTGGTTCGATCGTGCGAAATTATTTCCCCTTGCTCGAAAACATCGGTCGGGTTGGTTGCAATTTGGTTCGATCGTGCGAAATTTTTTCCCCTTGCTCGAAAACATCGGTCGGGTTGGTTGCAATTTGGTTCGATCGTGCGACGAAAAGCTTGTGTGTGTGTTAGCTTTGTGAACTGTTCGATGGTTAAGGTGTGTGCAGGTGCTGATGTTTGAAGTGTGTGTTGAAGAGAGCGAGATCGTGTTGGAACTGTTCGAAGAGAGCGAGAGCGTGTTGGTTGCGCTCAGGCGTTCGATTGTTCAAATGTGCGCAGCTGTTGATGTTCGAAGTGTGTGTAGAAGAGAGCGAGAGCGTGTTGGTTGCGCTCAGGCGTTCGATGCAATTTGGCTTAGATCGTGAGAAATTATTTTTGCTCGAAAACATCGGTCGGGTTGATTGCGATTTGGTTCGATCGTGCGAAATTATTTCCCCTTGCTCGAAAAGATGGTGGAGTTGGTTGCAATTTGGTACGATCGAGCGAAGTTATTTCCCCTTGTTTGAAAACATGGTCGGGTTGGTTGCAATTTGGTTATTACGATAAAGCTTGTTGTGTGTTGGCTTTGTGCAGGTGTTCAAACTGTTCGATGGTTTAGGTGTGTGCAGCTGCTGATGTTCGAAGTGTGTGTTGAAGAGAGCGAGATCGTGTTGGAACTGTTCGAAGAGAGCGAGAGCGAGTTGGTTGCGCTCAGGCGTTCGATGGTTCAAATGTGTGCAGCTGCTGATGTTCGAAGTGTTGTGTAGAAGAGAGCGAGAGCGTTTTGGTTGCGCTCAGGCGTTCGATGGTTTGGATGTTGCGGACGTTGATGTTCGCAGTGTGCGTTGAGATGACTGTGACGAGAGCGTGATGGTGTTTGAAGTGTGTGTTGCTGGTTCGATGGTTTGCCGGTGTTTTGTCTACAAAATATACAAAAATATACAATTGTGAGGGCCGTCTTACGGTTCGTATTTGGCGGAGGCTCTCTTCCAACATGGAGGGTCCGAAGGAGGGGAGTCCTAACTCGTCGATTCATTGGCTGACGGCACGTATGGCTGGTTGAGTGGCTTCGTTCCCGGGCTACAGGGCTTGAAGTTGTGCCAGTCGGGTCGCGGTGAGCAGGGTTGAGTCAGCCTGGCTGCAACTTGGGGTGTCATCCCCTAGATGTGGACCTAGTCCGGCTACGTCCATCCAGCTGCTAAGTGGTCGCTATGGCTGCTGACTGCCAAAGAGTCGACGGGGTGTTGAGGGTATTGCCTGACTCGGCGCCAGTGATAGTGGCAACTTCCAAGGCCGGGGACTCATGGGCGGGTCCAAGGGGTCTCGGTAGAAGAAGATCCTCGGCTGGACGGGGTCCATGTTTTCGCTAGATAGGAGAGAAGAACGTGTTAGCGTGAAAAATCAGTGATCTTAGAGATGTTCTTGCCTTCGTCTGTCGTCGTGTTTTCGTCGGTGACTCCCTGGTGGTAACTAGGCGTTGAACCAGCTTGCCTGGGTAATCGGGGCTCACGACCCTGTACTAGGTACGCTGGGCTGAATCCAGTGCTGTTGGAGACACTCGTGTTGATGGCCAGGGTGATTTCCGGCAAAAGGTGATCCCATGTTCGTTGGTCCTCCGTGGCGTATTGCGCGATCATCGATTTGATATTGCGGTTGGCTCGCTCTGTAGGGTTCTGTTGGGGGGAGTATGGAGCAGTATGCTGCACTTCTATTCCTGCTTTTTTGCAGAATGTTTTGAAGGCCCTACTGGTAAACTGGGTCCCATTGTCGCAGATAAAAGTTATTGGGGCGCCGAACCTAGCCAGGACTCGCTCCCGGAAGGCTAATTCCAGACTGGTGGCTGTAGCTCGGCGTAGGGGTATTAATTCGACCCATTTGGTGAAATGATCCAAAAACACCAGTAACATCGTGTGTCCTTTGCGGGACCTGGGCAGAGGCCCTACGAAATCCGCGCACAGGGTTAAGAATGGTCCCTCGGATTTCCTGGTTAGCATCTTCCACACTTGTTTGCGTTGACTCACCTTAAATTGCTGACAGGCTGGGCATTGTCGGACGTAACGAGCGATGTCTCGAAACAAACCCGGCCAATAATATTGTTGGCAGACTCGAGTGGTCGTTTTCCTGATCCCTAGGTGTCCTGCAGTGGGTTGGTCATGACATTCTTCCAGAACCCGACGCTGATGGCTGCTGGGTACGCAAAGTCTCCATGCTCCATGGTCTTCCTTCCTAAACGCGTTGTCGAGGTGTCGGTAGAGTTGCCCGTTCTCTTGGATGTAGTCAGGAAATTTCTCCGGATTGCCCTCGATTTGCTTGATTTTTGCGGTGATCCACTTGCACGGTTCGTTGGTCTCATTCACCTGCTGGATCGTTTCTAGCGGTTGCATCCGCGACGACGTTCTGTTTTCCCCGTCGGTATGAGATGTCAAACTGGAATTGGAGTTCGAGGGTCCATCGTGCGATTCGGCCTGTCGGGTTATCGATTGAGTTCAACCACTTCAGGGCGATCTGGTCTGTTATAACGTCAAATCGGTATCCTTCGAGGTAGCACCTCATCTTCCTGATTGCCCACACTATCGCAAGGCACTCCTTCTCCGTAGCAGAGTAGTTTTCTTCAGCTACAAGCAACCTCCTGCTGGCATAGGCGATGACTTGTTCGGTTCCATCGACTTCCTGGGTTAAGACGGCTCCAAGGCCGAAGTCGCTTGCGTCGTTTTGTAGTTGAAATTTGGGTTGAAGTCCGGGCAGGCCAGTACTGGTGCCTCGGTGAGCTTCCTTTTCAACTCCTCGAATGCCTGTTGCTGAGGGTCGCTCCAGGTCCATTTCCTTCCCTTCCTGAGCAGGGCGGACATTGGTTGGACGATTGTGGCGAAGTTCTCCACAAATCGCCGGTACCAGGATGCTATCCCCAGACATCGTCGAAGTTCCTTGCAGTTAGTGGGTGCCTGGAGTTCTCTTACAGCGGCTATCTTGTCTGGGTCGGTGTGTATTCCGTCTTTGCTGATGACGTGCCCTAGGTAAGTTATGCTGCGCTGGAAAAACTTATACTTCGCTTTATTCAGCTTCAAGTTGGCCTGCCTAAGCCGTCGGAGTACTTCCCGTAGGTTGGTGAAGTGTTCGTCCAACGAGGTCCCGATGACGATGATATCATCTAGATAGGCGAATGCGTGAGGCTCCATATCGGGTCCAATCATGCTGTCCAGTGCCCGCTGAAATGTAGCGGGAGCCGAGTGCAAGCCGAATGGCATTACTTTCTACTGGAAGAGCCCGCGGACCGGCACGGTAAATGCGGTACAGGCGCGGCTGCCTGGGGCCACCGGGATCTGCCAGTAACCGCTTTTTAGATCCAGCGTCGAGATAAACATAGCGTTGCGAAGTCGTTCCAAGATGTGTCCTATCCGCGGTAATGGGTAGGCGTCGGGCACCGAGTGAGCGTTGAGCTGACGGTAGTCCACGCACATGCGCACATCTCCTATCTTCTTGCCGACGAGGACGATGGGTGCGCTGTGAGGACTCCGGGAGGGCTCGATGCGTCCGTCGCGAAGCAGTTCATCAACCTGTTCGTTAATGATTTTCTGCATGGCAGGGTTCTTTGGAAAGTACCTCTGCTTGATGGGCTTGTCGTCCTTCATGACAATCCTATGTTCGGCTATGTGAGAGGTACCGGTCATATGCTCGAATGGAGCGAGTTCCGCTTCGAGAAAGGCTTGGATCCGGGATTCCTCGGGTCCTTCAGTGATGACCGTTGCTAGGCTGGCTGTTACCTCTTGGGTTTGTCTCGGTGGGTGGGTAGTCGTTGGTGACTTTCGAAAGGGGTTGCTTTTCCGTGCTGCGGCGGCGTCGGCCAAAGGTTTTAAATAAAAGGAGTTATTCACTGGTGACGGCGTGGGTCGGTGTTACGGTGGGGTCTCCACTTGTAGAAGTGCCGGTGATCGTCGTGGGGTTACGGTAGGCGTGTTCCACGGGTGGTACCGTGCATCGTGGTGATGGTGTTGGACCGACGGCGCTTGGACTGATAGCAGCTACTCGTGGAGTGACGATGGGTGGCTTGCTTCTGGTTGTTTGCGGCGGGGTGTATTAGGAAAGAGACAACTGGGCTTTCCCACACTGGATAGTGGTCTTGATCCCGCAGAGGAAGTCGATTCCGAGGATGATCTCATCCAAGATGGACGGTAGCACTAGCAGTGTGGTCTTAGTCGTATCCCGTCCTAGGGTTACGGTGGTGGTCAGGGCGAGGGTGACGTCGGTGGTGGATCCATCTGCCAGGGCAATCCTTGTTCGTACATCCCGGCGGTTATTGGTACTCCCAATGTCGTCGGCTATTTTCGCGCTGATAAAGCTCCTGGACGCCCCGGTGTCCAGGGTGGCGTGAAACGTCTTCCCCTCGATGCTGACCGTCGCCACGATGCGCCCCCCTTCAAACCATAAAGGTGGGTCTAGTTCTTGGGTCCTTGGTGTCCCCGGATGGGCGAGGACTCGGTCCGTTTCCCGGGTCTTGGGCCCGACAGTTTCATTGGTTCGCACTCCCCTCCTTCCACACTGCCAGCAGAACAGGACCTGGGGATTGGGGCACTCTTGGCAGAAGTGTCCTGTCTCCCCGCAGCGGCGACAAGCGTTCGATAGGGTGTTCGGGTACTTGCGCCACCATTCGATTGGTCGCCGGGGTGCCTGGAAGTTCCAGGGGGTAACCCACGTTTCCTGTGGATGGTATGGGAGCTGCAAATCGTCTGGGTTGTCGGTGTGGCATAGCTGCTAGAAAGTTTCTATGAAGTGCTCGATCGCGGTCGCGTGTGATCTCATAGGCCGTGGCCCGTTGCATCAGAGTGGCCAGATCCTCGAAGTCTTGCCGCCTCACAAATAACTGGTATTCCGGTCGAAGGTTCTGGTAGAGTCGCTCCAGTTCCTGCGCCGGAGTAAACTTTGCCCGCTGCATCAGGAGTCGGAGCTCAACTACGTATTCCTTGCAGCTCTCGCCCGGTTGCTGGTATCTCGTCCGGATCGTGTCTTCCAATCGTTGGAAGTATTGTGGTGGGAGGAAGAATTCAAGAAATTCTTTCCTGAAGATTTCCCACGTGCGGTACCAACTTTCCGCTCTTCCCGTAAGCAATCCGCAGATTACCCTGGGGAGTCGTGCGGTCTTGAGTCGGTATGCGTCCTCCAGGCGTTCGACAAATGTAAGCGGGTCGGTCTGTCCGTCGAATAAAATGCCCCAGCTCCGCAGTTTTTCCGCCAAGGTGGCGGAGGATATTTCCTCGCGTGCGGGAGGGTCCGCGTTTGTGTTCATTGTCGGTCGGTTGCCTGGCGGTACTTCCAGTCTTAGGGAGGTGCTCCCGGTGTCGACGCCCGGTGTGCTTAGCTTCTGTTCCCGGGGTTCTTGTCCTCCCAGAGGGCTCGGGGATTTGTCCCTGGGTGTGACTGCTTCTGGGAATGTACTAGACAATTCCTTGGTTCGGTCCTGGAGTTCCGGCTTGAGGTCCTCCCGGGTGAGGAAAGTCGCTAGCCGACTGCGCAGTTCCTCGCCGGTTCCCCCATGGGGTAACCCGAACTCGGCTAAGAGGAGTTGTAGTTCCTCTTTGCGGCGATAGGATATCCACCTCACACCCATGGTTTCTGAGCGACAGAGAGCGGAGGGGGGAAAAGAATTTAAAAAAATCGTACCGCTTAGTGGTGCGGGGAAAAATAATTCGGGGCGAGGGTACCGAATATTTATAGGACTCGGGTCCTTGCTGTGCACGGTGCTAGGATTCGGGCTAGGATGCCGAATGTTTACAGGACTCGGGGGTCCTTTGATTGCGTATGCCGAAAAAATAATTGGGGGGAATTTTGGGACTCGGTTTTCCGGGGCGAGGGTACCATTTGGAATGGATTTTTATTGGGACTTCGGGGGGGTCCATATTTTGTGCACTCGGGGTGCTTGCACGGTGCTAGGATTCGGGCTAGGATGCCGAATGCTTACAGGACTCTGGGGTCCTCTGATTGTGCGAGCTAGGATACTAGGATCCTTATACTAGGGTTTTCACTGGTGATCATTGTTCGCGACGATGTTCCCCGCTTGATGGCCGGAGCTTGACTGCCCTCTGGTAGCCCGGTGTGCTCCTCTTATAGTCGCCGGCCACGTGTCCGCCGCGTTCGGGACAACGTGGGAAGCGAGAGAGGAGGAAAAAAAATTACGTATGTGTGGTTTTGCGCAACGACAAAACGAGCTTAGCTCCGTCGTAATCCACGGCCGCTACGCGCTCCGGGACCGGCAATAGCTTCGGATCCGACAAGCGAGTGCAAGACTCCGTCGTAATCCTTGGCCACCACGCGGTCCGACCACGATCGGCAGAGAAGGGGCGTTTTCCTAGATGGAGGAAAGAGAAAATAGTTTAATTCCCCTCCTACGTTCACTCACACACAAAACACGGCAGGCGAATAGATTTTGGTTTTCTAACACTTTTGTTTCTTTATTCAGGTTTGTTCGAGGGGCGTACAAAGTCTCTTTGCCACGCCACTCCAGTCTAGTCGTTTCAAAAAAATATCTCGTGAAAATATATAGCGGACGCTTACGTTTCCGTCCACAGCAAATCCAGCCAGTTGATTTCCCATGCCTCCGCAGCGGGAACAGGGTCGTACACTCCATCAACTTCGCCACTGTCGGTTGACATCGTATTACACGTTTTTCACACACTAGTCGAATTTTCACGGCGGGGCGGTTTCCCGGGCTTTTGCGAAGTCTCACGATTTAAATCTGGCACGCGCGAAGCCTCAAGAGTAATTGCTTTTGCTTCTCTTTGATATCGGCGCACGCACCCCATATTTTGCATTGCGTCAGCGTCGCTGCTGCTGCGCTGGCGCTTCGGCATTTTTCAGGAAAAATTATTTCCCCTTGCTCGAAAACATCGGTCGGGTTGGTTGCAATTTATTTCGATCGTGCGAAATTATTTCCCCTTGCTCGGATACATCGGTCGGGTTGGTTGCAATTTGGTTCGGTAGTGCGAAATTATTTCCCCTTGCTCGAAAACATCGGTCGGGTTGGTTGCCATTTGGTTCGATCGTGCGAAATTATTTCCCCTTGCTCGAAAACATCGGTCGGGTTGGTTGCAATTTGGTTCGATCGTGCGACGAAAAGCTTGTGTGTGTGTTAGCTTTGTGCAGGTGTTCAAACTGTTCGATGGTTTAGGTGTGTGCAGCTGCTGATGTTCGAAGTGTGTGTTGAAGAGAGCGAGATCGTGTTGGAACTGTTCGAAGAGAGCGAGAGCGTGTTGGTTGCGCTCAGGCGTTCGATGGTTCAAATGTGTGCAGCTGCTGATGTTCGAAGTGTGTGTAGAAGAGAGCGAGAGCGTGTTGGTTGCGCTCAGGCGTTCGATGCAATTTGGTTCGATCGTGAGAAATTATTTCCCCTTGCTCGAAAACATCGGTCGGGTTGGTTGCGATTTGGTTCGATCGTGCGAAATTATTTCCCCTTGCTCGAAAACATCGGTGGGGTTGGTTGCAATTTGGTTCGATCGTGCGAAATTATTTCCCCTTGCTCGAAAACATCGGTCGGGTTGGTTGCAATTTGGTTCGATCGTGCAACGAAAAGCTTGTGTGTGTGTTAGCTTTGTGCAGGTGTTCAAACTGTTCGATGGTTTAGGTGTGTGCAGCTGCTGATGTTCGAAGTGTGTGTTGAAGAGAGCGAGATCGTGTTGGAACTGTTCGAAGAGAGCAAGAGCGTGTTGGTTGCGCTCAGGCGTTCGATGATTCAAATGTGTGCAGCTGCTGATGTTCGAAGTGTGTGTAGAAGAGAGCGAGAGCGTGTTTTTTGCGCTCAGGCGTTCGATGGTTTAGATGTTGCGGACGATGACGTTCTCAGTGTGCGTTGAGATGAGTGTGTTTGACGAGAGCGTGTTGGTGTTTGAAGTGTGTGTTGCTGGTTCGATGGTTTGGCGGTGTTTTGTCTACAAAATATACAAAAATATACAATTGTGAGGGCCGTCTTACGGTTCCTCACAACCTGATCCAATGCCCGCTGGAATGTTGCCGACGCGGAGTGTAGGCCAAATGGCATCACCTTCCATTGGAACATGCCCTTTCCTGGTACAGTAAACGCCGTGTACTGCCTGCTGTCTACCTCCAAGCAGATCTGCCAGTAACCGTCCTTTAAGTCGAGACTGCTGATGAACTTCGCCTCCCGCAGCTGGTCCAGGATGTAATTTATCACCGGCATTGGGTATGCGTCCTTTACAGACCTCGCGTTTATTTGCCGGAAATCCACACACAGCCTCCACTTTCCAGTCTTCTTCCTCACCATGACTTTTGGTGAGCTGTAGGGACTCCTAGACGGCTCGATACATCCTTTTTCCAGCAGCTCGTCTTCTTTGGCATTTATCTCACCCTGCATTTTTGGATTTTTAGGGTAGTACCGGTGTTTGACTGGTTGGTCGTCCTTCATGGTGATCCTATGTACGGCCACGTTGGATGTTCCTTTTATGCCTTCTAGTTCGTCCAACTCGGCTTTTAGATATCCCTCCACATCCTTTTCCGCAAATCTTTTGGGTATTTCAACTATTGCCACTGACAGTTTCTCCTCCAGCCATCCTCCTCGTCTATCCTTTGCCGGTATCGACGCGCTGTGTCCTGCGCACTCGACTTCGGCCCCGATTCTGGTGCGGAAATTCCATTCCAGCACCAGGGCGTCGATCAGTCCTGGTAAAATCAGCTGTGATTTTATTTTCCCGCAGCGACCGTCCGCCAGCTCTTCGCTGATGAAGCTCGCCGTGGCGCCGGTATCCACCGTGGCCTTAATTTTACTTTCACCTATGAGCACCGTGGCGGACAGTTGCATTTCTTCCGCCTGCAGGTCGCCTAATTTCGAGAGGCAGCACCTTGCGATCCCTGGCCGCCCCTCGGAGGCTGGGGTCGCTGGGCGTTTCCCGACCCGGAACAGCACTAAACCGTCCGAACACCTATTTTTCCGCATCGCCAGCAGAACGTAAGCCGTTGGTTTCGGCATTCCTTCGCCCAGTGGTCTGGACCCCCACATCTGCGGCAGGCCTGGGTAGGATTTGCTACGTATCCGCCGCGATTGTTTGCTGGTTCGTGGCCGCGCGGCGTATTTCGTGGTTGTGCGTCCGGGTCCTCCTGGCACCGCCTGCACACCGCACCCTGGTCTGTTCTTGGCCTTGGTACTGGGACGCCCTGCCCTTGCTGCTTGCGGGGAGCTCTTTAAACTCGTCTGCCAGCGCCATCAAGGTATCCAAATTTCGACATTCGTATGGGCGAACGAACATTCGGAGTGCCGGCGTGCTGTTCTCTTTTATCCTCTCCAGCGTTTCTTTGGTCGACATATTCAGTGGCCGCATCAGGGTCTGCATGTCCACCATGAAATCTTTGAAGCTTTCCCCGTAGGCTTGCTTCCTCTGCCTGACCTGGAGAGCAAGTTATGTTAACTTTAGTACTTACTGTGGATATTAAATGTACATGAAGACCAAAATGTGCGAGTGAGTTGTCGCTGTGGGGGAGATGGAGCTGTCCTAGTCGCGAGGAGTGACTTGGACCAGCTGATTATGGGTGATGCCTCCGCAGAATCCTCCGGGGCATCCTTGGTTGGGTTGGCGTGCTTGGCTAGGTCACCAATAGCCACCAAAACGCCATATATTTCCCGTCACTTCAATTAATTGCATTGTTTACATTTTGTTTGTTTTGCTTGTTAGTGAAGACCGATATTTTTTCTGATGTGAGACGCGTGTCATCGATGTTTATGTTGTGGAATCTGTAGGGACATTGGAAATACTCCGCCCTGGGGATTCGGGAGCTAGCCGGCGCCGTCCCAGGACCAAATGCAGTTCCATAACAATTGACAGTGGTTCTATCATTGTTACATTATTGTTAACATAAATAGTTTGTGTGTAATCCATTATAGTATTTGTTATTAAGATTTCTTCAATTTGTACAGAACAATTAAATGCTTTTACGATTTTATTTCCTTCGACAACTATTGCTTGATTTATACATGTTTGGTTTAAAATAGTTTTCGGTAAGTTCCAAGTAATTATAAAATTTGGCTCTATATAATTTGTTTCATATTTTTTATACATTTTTGTGTACTTACATTCGGCATTGGCTTGGTTTAATATTCCTATAATGCATTTATTTGTAACTCTTTCTTTTGTGTTAAATGAAAATATTTGATTATTTTGAAAATAATATTTGTCTTCTAAAGGTTCTGTTAATATGTCATTAAATTCATTTGGGTAAGGCAAAATTTTGAATATTGAAGTTTTTATAATGTCTTTTGGGATATGAGAAATTATCAATATTTGATTAGTATTGGTTTGTAAAATGTATTAAAATTAATAAGATGTTGATAGTGTTGATCAACAAGTTAGGTTTGGTTTTCATTTGGCGTGCATTTTGAATTATCGTATTTATTTTCGTTAATTTTCTTTGTTTTCTTATATTTAGACTTATAATGTATTATTTTTCTTCCTCTGTTAACTTCTTCGTAATGATTATCATCTAATTTTGTGATTTTTCCTGTCTTTTTAAACGGATTAGTGGTTTTTGATTTTACTAGTGGAACTTGTCGATATCTAGTATCAAATTCAAATTTATTTCGGGATTCATTTAGTTTTTCTATTTTATTGATTTTATTTGACTGTGTATTATATTTTGGAGTTCCAGCGAAAATAAAAATATCTGCAGGAGTTCTGCCTGTCGTGTAATGTTTTGTTTTATGATTATAGACATAAAGAATAGTTTCAAATTTTGTTAGCTTATTTTCGATGTCTGTTTCACTGTTTATGATTCTTAACTTTTCATTTACTGTTTTATGAAATCTCTCAACGTCAGAAATTCCATTTTTGCTTGTTGTTACATCAATAACAACATCTTCAAATTTTAACCAAAGTTGCAATGCTGCACACATGAAAGCTGAATCTTTGTCTGCTTTAATTTGGTTTGGTTTACCCATTTCATTAAAAACTTTAGTTAATGCTCTGTTTGCTTCTAACCAATCTCGACTGTTGACTTCTATTAAGGTGGCAAATTTTGAATAAATGTCTATACAAGATAAAAATTGTTTATTATCCCTAAAATGAAAGACCGATTTTTAAGGGGATACGGCCACAGCCCAAACCGTAAGAGCAAGAGCAGCCAAATTTTTTCACAGTATTCCATTGGTGGCGTGGGCGCCCACTAAGATCCGATATGTCCCCCCAGTGGCCCCAAACAGCTCCAACATCCATTATTCTGAGCAAAAAAAAGTTGATGTATTTAAGCTTAACTTCTAAACTGGTTGGAATTTCGATATTTGGTTTTTTCCGAATTTTAGGTTTTGAAAAGAAATCTAAAAGAAATTTTTATATCCCCCATAATTTGGGGGCTACATTTAAAATTAACTTTTCAATTTAAAAAATCTAAACCGCTGCTCCGATCAAGATGATTTTTCGCTCAATAGTTATTCTATGGCCCAAATCCTTAAGTTTAGTTTTTCAAGTTTTTAACATTTTTTTAAGTATTTTTAACGAATTTATTTAGATTTTCTAAGTCATTGCGTTGCATTTTGCGGGAGCCTGTCGAGAGAACGAAACCCAGAAGCCAAGAGAGCGACGGCCGAGAGAGCAACACCCAAGAAAACTTATGAGGGGGAGGGGTAGTGCTGCAGGGAAAGGGGAGGGGAAAGAGGCAATTTAAGTTAAATTTGTTTAGGATTTTAAAAACTTAAACTGCTGCTCCGATCAATATGATTTTCGATCAATAGTCAGTCCTGTGGATCAAATGCTTAGGTTTTATTTTTCATTTTGTAGCAGAAGTAAGAGCCTTATTTAATTTCCACCATGGAAGAAAATAGAAAATTACTACAAATTCTGTAAGCAAAGCCAAAATGTTTCCAAGTTAAATATTAATCTTAAGATTCGAACTTTTGACCAAATACGTATGTACATATGTATATTTGGATATGTTTTGATTTGCTTATATGTACAATACATGTACATACATACAATGTGTGTGTATGTTTCTATTCGAAAGTAGATAATGATGATTTATTTTACCCGTTTATCGATCAAATGTGGAATCTGAAAATAATACGTTACTTTGCTGTTTTTGTATTGGATGCCAATCTTTTACTGTGTGTACAAAGGTTTTCGTTTCATTCAAAACAAGAAATTTGAAAACAACAAATTCCAATTTACAAACAAGTATACATATTTGTGCGCAAATTAAAATTGCATTGATAACATTGTAACTGATAAAAAGTATACAAGCTCACGACTTTTACTTGGATCACTTTCATCCCTAAAGATTAAAAACTGAAAGACCGATTTTTAAGGGGATATGGCCACAGCCCAAACCGTAAGAGCAAGAGCAGCCAAATTTTTTCACAGTATTCCATTGGGGGCGTGGGCGCCCACTAAGATCCTATATGTCCCCCCAGTGGCCCCAAACAGCTCCAACATCCATTATTCTGAGCAAAAAAAAGTTGATGTATTTAAACATAACTTCTAAACTGGTTGGAATTTCGATATTTGGTTTTTTCCGAATTTTAGGTTTTGAAAAGGCCTAATTAAATCATAAAAATTTCGAAGTTAAAAAAAAATAGCCCTAGCTGTAGCATCTTCCGGTATAGCTGCTACCCTGCTCAATGGAGGTCGAACTGCTCATTCTACATTTAAACTTCCTTTGGATTTAGTTAATTTAGAAACACCTCATTGCTCTATTTCAAAGCAATGTAATATGGCTGCGGTGTTTAAAGATTGTAAGTTAATTGTTTGGGATGAGTGCACAATGTCACATAAAGGTGGGCTTGAAGCCATAAATAGAACCCTGCAAGATATTAATGAGAATACTATGTTGATGGGTGGTATTACAGTCCTGCTAGCTGGAGACTTTTGCCAAACCCTTCCTGTTGTGCCAAGAGGTACAAGAGCTGACGAAATAAGGGCCTGTTTAAAATCTTCATTTTTATGGCCACAGATAAAAAAACTAGCGCTCACGAAAAATATGCGAGTGCACTTAAAAGGAGAAAGTTCTGCAGGAATTTTTGCCGAAACTCTTTTAAAAATTGGGAATGGCGTCCATCCAACAGTTGATGGAAAAATAGTTATAACATCACGCTTAGGAAATGTAGCCAAAAACATTCAAGACCTTACATCCAAAATACTTCCTGACATTTCCAACATATCATGTAAAAGCTTAGATTGGCTATCTGAGCGCGCCATTTTGACAACGAAAAATGAAAGAGCAACCACTATTAATAATTTATTGCTAAACTCATTTGATGGTTTAGAAGTCTCCTATAAATCGGTCGACTCTGTTCCTGATGCTGATAACGCTGTTCATTACCCTGTTGAATTTTTAAATTCTTTGAATCCTCCAGGAATTCCTCAGCATAATCTGTCTCTTAGGATTGGAGCACCCGTAATGTTATTGCGAAATTTAAGTCCCCCAAAGTTATGCAATGGGACACGATTGCAGATAAAAGGTCTTCATAAGAATGTAATCGAAGCAACAGTATTTACGGGGTGCGCGAAGGGGGAAACAGTGTTTATACCCAGGATCCCATTAATACCATCCAGTCTGCCGTTTCAGTTTAAAAGGCTTCAATTCCCTCTAAAAGTTTGCTTTGCAATAACTAACTTTGAAGCTGGCTGGACTAGATCTTAGAGAAGATTGCTTCTCTCATGGACAATTTTATGTCGCATGCTCAAGAATTAGCTCTGCCAGTAGCCTTATTATTCTCGCTCCTGAAGAATCTTCAAAAAATGTTGTTTACACAGAGGTTTTAAAGTAATCATATTAATTAACATTATTAAACCTAGAAAGTTTCAGTGGAAAAAACCGCGCCATTTTTTCTACCTCAAAGGTGGTGTGGAAATGGGAAAGTCTTGACAACCGTACTCAAAACTAATTTTAAGCGAACGAAGTCGCAGCAAGCCGAAGCAACGCAGTAGCAGGCCAGGAGCGACGCAACAGCACACCAGGAGCAGCGCAGCAGTGAGCCAGGAGCAACGCAGCAGAAGACAGCGCCAACGGTCAGCAGAATAATAGCAATAAGGCTATATTCTAGAGAATCAATAAACCAGCACCAACCTAATCATTTCTGGCGTTATCCTTTGGTCACGGGCAGTCACTCAATATAAATTTGGTGGAACGAACTCACAACCTCTCTGAGCCAGCCTCACGTTTACGTGAACGAGCAGAAACTAAAGAATCCGGTCGTTACATCTGGCGCCCTTGAGTGATTGTCCTGACCAAGGAAACAAAAGTTCCGAGATGGGGAAGTCCTGGACTTATAATCTCAGAAAAGAGGACTTCGACGAGGTGAGTCAAGTTCTGGGAATAGAACTGGAGGGCTCAGTCGAGTCGATGAGGAAGACTCTGGGAGACTTCGTCGACCAGACGGCAGAGGTGCCGGACATCGCCGATTTGGTAACGGGCCTGGAGAAGAAATTCCGGAAAATACCCACGCCAAAATTCAAGCTCACAACCGCAAGTGCCGAGGGTCTGATAGCGAGCTTGGATTTGTCGAGCATCGCAAGCCACGCAAGCCGGCAGCGGCAGAGTAGCCGGGAAAGAAAGGAGAGTTCCAGGACGCACACGCAGGACTACGCGAAGGTGGCCAAGCAGGTCCGGGAGTGGAATTTCCGCTACGACAAGCCGCTGGAATTTTTGGAGCAAGTAGAGTGGTCAGTCGTGACTTACGGTCTCGACATAAACCAGATCCCACGAGCAGTGCCGGATTTGCTACAAGGCAGAGCCTTGAAGTGGTTCATCGCCAACAATCGGCACTGGGAGACCTGAGGAGACTTTATATACAGCTTCCAAAATTACTTTCTTCCCCGAGGATACATGGCGAAGCTGGCGGACAGGCAGAGGAAGCAAGCCTACGGGGAAAGCTTCAAAGATTTCATGGTGGACATGCAGACCCTGATGCGGCCACTGAATATGTCGACCAAAGAAACGCTGGAGAGGATAAAAGAGAACAGCACGCCGGCACTCCGAATGTTCGTTGATGGCGCTGGCAGACGAGTTTAAAGAGCTCCCCGCAAGCAGCAAGGGCAGGGCGTCCCAGTACCAAGGCCAAGAACAGACCAGGGTGCGGTGTGCAGGCGGTGCCAGGAGGACCCGGACGCCCAACCACGAAATACGCCGCGCGGCCACGAACCAGCAAACAATCGCGGCGGATACGTAGCAAATCCTACCCAGGCCTGCCGCAGATGTGGGGGTCCAGACCACTGGGCGAAGGAATGCCGAAACCAACGGCTTACGTTCTGCTGGCGATGCGGAAAAATAGGTGTTCGGACGGTTCAGTGCTGTTCCGGTCGGCAAAGTATAGACGAGGAGGATGGCTGGAGGAGAAACTGTCAGTGGCAATAGTTGAAACACCCAAAAGATTTGCGGAAAAGGATGTGGAGGGATATCTAAAAGCCGAGTTGGACGAACTAGAAGGCATAAAAGGAACATCCTACGTGGCCGTACATAGGATCACCATGAAGGACGACCAACCAGTCAAACAGCGGTACTACCCTAAAAATCCAAAAATGCAGGGTGAGATAAATGCCAAAGTAGACGAGCTGCTGGAAAAGGATGTATCGAGCCGTCTAGGAGTCCCTACAGCTCACCAATAGTCCTGGTGAGGAAGAAGCCTGGAAAGTGGAGGCTGTGTGTGGATTTCCGGCAAATAAACGCGAGGTCTGTAAAGGACGCATACCCAATGCCGATGATAAATTACATCCTGGACCAGCTGCGGGAGGCGAAGTACATCAGCAGTCTCGACTTAAAGGACGGTTACTGGCAGATCCCCTTGGAGGCAGACAGCAGGAACCGTAAGACGGCCCTCACAATTGTATATTTTTGTAACCATCGAACCAGCAACACACACTTCAAACACCAACACGCTCTCGTCAAACACACTCATCTCAACGCACACTGCGAACGTCAACGTCCGCAACATCTAAGCCATCGAACGCCTGAGCGCAACCAACACGCTCTCGCTCTCTTCGAACAGTTCCAACACGATCTCGCTCTCTTCAACACACACTTCGAACATCAGCAGCTGCCACACCTAAACCATCGAACAGTTTGAACACCTGCACAAAGCTAACACACACACAAGCTTTTCGTCGCACGATCGAACCAAAGACGAGCTACAAACAAAAACTGTCCTTGCACCCAAATCATCTTGCAAGAAGCTTGTCTCGGGTTTCCAGCAGAACCCGCCTTCAACGCATCGACCTCCAACCCAGCAATAATTCCAAGGGCCGCATTCAGTACTAGTCTTATGACTGTTAGTTAGATTACTATAAGGTTTGATACACTTATTGTTAGTATCCGAATGGAGAAGACTCAATAAATAAATAGCAAAGCAATTTCAAAAAAAAATTGTAATAACACCAAATCCCAAAGACCAAACAAAATAATTGAAAACAACAAAGTAATAATTTCTTAAAATTTTTTTTCCGATTGTTCCTATGGGAGCTATATGATATAGTCTCCCGATCCGGCTCGTTCCGATTTATATACTACCTGCAATAGAAATACAACTTTTGGGAAAGTTTCAAGCAGATAGCTTTAAAACTGATGGACAAGTTTCCGTAGAAACTGACAGACGGACGGACAGACGGTCGGAAAGACGGACATGGCTAGATCAACTCTCCTGGTGATGCTGATCAAGAATATATACTTTATAGGGTCGGAAATGTTTCCTTCACAGCGTTGCAAACATTTGACTGAAATTGCAATACCCTCTGCAAGAAGGAGAAATCCCTCTTATATTACGCTACATTTTGACAGCACCCCCCATTTTCTGAAATTATAAATTAAACAAAAAAGGAAGCAAACTTCGGCAAGCCAAAGTTTATATACCCCTGCAGTTATTACCAATTGGCTACATTTCGATTTCTATGCCTATATTACTTAAAACAAGAAAGGAAAGCTAACTTCGGCCGGAGCCGAAGTTGATATACCTTTGCAGAATATTCTATAAACTATATTCTCCAAAATTATTCATATGATTCATTCTTAATGGTTATAAAAATTTCAACTTCCTAACTTTAAAAACACCAAAGTTATGGCATTTTCAATCGTTCAGTTATATGGCAGCTATAGGATATAGTTGGCCGATCCCTATTGGGTTTTGGTGGGTCTGATTGATTGTCCAAATACAAAACCCATACAAAATAGCAACTTCCTAACTTTAAAAACATCAAAGTTATGGCATTTCCAATCAATCAGTTATATGGCGGCTATAAGATATAGTCTCCCGATTTCGGCCGTTCCGACTTATGTACTACGTGCAAAGGAACAAAGCACACACCCTGCATACTTTCAATTCGATATCTTTAAAACTGAGAGACTAGTTCGCGTAGAAACAGACAGACGGACATGCTTATATCAACTCAGGACGCGATTCTGATCAAGAGTATATATATTTTATATGGTCGGAGATGTCTCCTTCACTGCGTTGCACACTTTTGACCAAAATTATTATGCCCCCTGCAAGGGTATAAAAATGTTCAAAGATGTAATTGTAGAGGAATAGGGAAAATTACTGCAGAGGAGATAAAAAAACTGTTTGGTTCCTTGCCGAGACCGAGCTATTAAAAAGACTAAAAAGGTTGAAGGTTGTAGGTTGAAGTAATGTACGCAGACTTTTGCGTGTTAATTTATAAATTAAAAATAAAACATAAGGCATTGTAAAATCATTCTAAATACCCGCCATTGAAGACAGTAAATTAAATTTACTTACAAAACGAAATTGGTTTTATATATGTATAAATAACCAAAGGTTTTGACTTAAAGTTAATTTAGAAATTTGTTATGGGTGTATGCGAGCGAGTGTATATGATTCATAGAGATGGAAACGCTTTCTTCTGTTACATACTTTTTAAAAAATGACAGAATAATCAACGAGTTTGTGAGGAGTCTTAAACTCCCCACAAATCCCGATGCAGGAGATCGGATATAGCAACAGCGGAGGAGGCGAGAAAGCCGGAGAAATGAAGGCCATCCAGGTCAAATGGGAAACATTCGGACCTTGGACCCTCATATGGCAAGGGCAACGAGGTCATACGGTGAATTGGCGGACTTCGGACCCGCCTAAAGAGGACACACCGTGAATTAACGGTACCTCGATGGACCTTGGACCCGCGCCCGGCAAGGGCAACGAGGTCATACGGTAAATAAGCGGACTTCGGACCCGCCCAAGGACCTTGGACCCGAGGGAAATAACGGCACCTACAGTGTCTATTAAAGGACGGCGCAAGCGCAGCTCGGGACAGTACGAGTGCGAGAATCAGAGCGAGTGCGTGAACGCGGAATAAGTTTAAATCGAAACCGAAGTGCCCAAGGAACAAGATCGCAAAGTCGAGACGCCGAACGACAACAAGTCTACAAGGCTGAGGCTACAACGCTGAGATCCAACGGTGCTAGGTCGTGGTGAAATCAAACTTAGGGAGTCCTTGCGCGGTGTCAGACGATAAAGGTGGCTAGGCGATAAAGGAGAACTTTGTTCTACCTGCTAGGCGATACACCTTGCCGACAAAGTCCAGGCTGAACTCCGGAAGCTAGGCGAGAAAGGTGGCTAGGCGATAAGGCGAAACTTCGGTTCACCTGCTGGGCGATACACCTTGCCTGCCCCGGTAGGGAAGCTCGCATAACATCCAGGGTTTTTGGTGGAGACGTCCCGATCTCAGTCACCCGGAGCAGCCAGCCGAAGCAACGCAGTAGCAGGCCAGGAGCGACGCAGCATTTCATAGCTGGCTTGGATGCTCGACACATCCAAGCTCGCTATCAGACCCTCGGCACTTGCGGTTGTGAGCTTGAATTTTGGCGTGGGTATTTTCCGGAATTTCTTCTCCAGGCCCGTTACCAAATCGGCGATGTCCGGCACCTCTGCCGTCTGGTCGACGAAGTCTCCCAGAGTCTTCCTCATCGACTCGACTGAGCCCTCCAGTTCTATTCCCAGAACTTGACTCACCTCGTCGAAGTCCTCTTTTCTGAGATTATAAGTCCAGGACTTCCCCATCTCGGAACTTTTGTTTCCTTGGTCAGGACAATCACTCATGGGCGCCAGATGTAACGACCGGATTCTTTAGTTTCTGCTCGTTCACGTAAACGTGAGGCTGGCTCAGAGAGGTTGTGAGTTCGTTCCACCAAATTTATATTGAGTGACTGCCCGTGACCAAAGGATAACGCCAGAAATGATTAGGTTGGTGCTGGTTTATTGATTCTCTAGAATATAGCCTTATTGCTATTATTCTGCTGCCCGTTGGAGCTGTCTTCTGCTGCGTTGCTCCTGGCTCGCTGCTGCGTTGCTCTTGGTGTGCTGCTGCGTCGCTCCTGGCCTGCTACTGCGTTGCTTCGGCTGGCTGCTCCGGGTGACTGAGATCGGGACGTCTCCACCAAAAACCCTGGATGTTATGCGAGCTTCCCTACCGGGGCAGGCAAGGTGTATCGCCCAGCAGGTGAACCGAAGTTTCGCCTTATCGCCTAGCCACCTTTCTCGCCTAGCTTCCGGAGTTCAGCCTGGACTTTGTCGGCAAGGTGTATCGCCTAGCAGGTAGAACAAAGTTCTCCTTTATCGCCTAGCCACCTTTATCGTCTGACACCGCGCAAGGACTCCCTAAGTTTGATTTCACCACGACCTAGCACCGTTGGATCTCAGCGTTGTAGCCTCAGCCTTGTAGACTTGTTGTCGTTCGGCGTCTCGACTTTGCGATCTTGTTCCTTGGGCACTTCGGTTTCGATTTAAACTTATTCCGCGTTCACGCACTCGCTCTGATTCTCGCACTCGTACTGTCCCGAGCTGCGCTTGCGCCGTCCTTTAATAGACACTGTAGGTGCCGTTATTTCCCTCGGGTCCAAGGTCCTTGGGCGGGTCCGAAGTCCGCTTATTTACCGTATGACCTCGTTGCCCTTGCCGGGCGCGGGTCCAAGGTCCATCGAGGTACCGTTAATTCACGGTGTGTCCTCTTTAGGCGGGTCCGAAGTCCGCCAATTCACCGTATGACCTCGTTGCCCTTGCCATATGAGGGTCCAAGGTCCGAATGTTTCCCATTTGACCTGGATGGCCTTCATTTCTCCGGCTTTCTCGCCTCCTCCGCTGTTGCTATATCCGATCTCCTGCATCGGGATTTGTGGGGAGTTTAAGACTCCTCACAAACTCGTTGATTATTCTGTCATTTTTTAAAAAGTATGTAACAGAAGAAAGCGTTTCCATCTCTATGAATCATATACACTCGCTCGCATACACCCATAACAAATTTCTAAATTAACTTTAAGTCAAAACCTTTGGTTATTTATACATATATAAAACCAATTTCGTTTTGTAAGTAAATTTAATTTACTGTCTTCAATGGCGGGTATTTAGAATGATTTTACAATGCCTTATGTTTTATTTTTAATTTATAAATTAACACGCAAAAGTCTGCGTACATTACTTCAACCTACAACCTTCAACCTTTTTAGTCTTTTTAATAGCTCGGTCTCGGCAAGGAACCAAACAGTTTTTTTATCTCCTCTGCAGTAATTTTCCCTATTCCTCTACAATTACATCTTTGAACATTTTTATACCCTTGCAGGGGGCATAATAATTTTGGTCAAAAGTGTGCAACGCAGTGAAGGAGACATCTCCGACCATATAAAATATATATACTCTTGATCAGAATCGCGTCCTGAGTTGATATAAGCATGTCCGTCTGTCTGTTTCTACGCGAACTAGTCTCTCAGTTTTAAAGATATCGAATTGAAAGTATGCAGGGTGTGTGCTTTGTTCCTTTGCACGTAGTACATAAGTCGGAACGGCCGAAATCGGGAGACTATATCTTATAGCCGCCATATAACTGATTGATTGGAAATGCCATAACTTTGATGTTTTTAAAGTTAGGAAGTTGCTATTTTGTATGGGTTTTGTATTTGGACAATCAATCAGACCCACCAAAACCCAATAGGGATCGGCCAACTATATCCTATAGCTGCCATATAACTGAACGATTGAAAATGCCATAACTTTGGTGTTTTTAAAGTTAGGAAGTTGAAATTTTTATAACCATTAAGAATGAATCATATGAATAATTTTGGAGAATATAGTTTATAGAATATTCTGCAAAGGTATATCAACTTCGGCTCCGGCCGAAGTTAGCTTTCCTTTCTTGTTTTAAGTAATATAGGCATAGAAATCGAAATGTAGCCAATTGGTAATAACTGCAGGGGTATATAAACTTTGGCTTGCCGAAGTTTGCTTCCTTTTTTGTTTAATTTATAATTTCAGAAAATGGGGGGTGCTGTCAAAATGTAGCGTAATATAAGAGGGATGTTTGCAACGCTGTGAAGGAAACATTTCCGACCCTATAAAGTATATATTCTTGATCAGCATCACCAGGAGAGTTGATCTAGCCATGTCCGTCTTTCCGACCGTCTGTCCGTCCGTCTGTCAGTTTCTACGGAAACTTGTCCATCAGTTTTAAAGCTATCTGCTTGAAACTTTCCCAAAAGTTGTATTTCTATTGCAGGTAGTATATAAATCGGAACGAGCCGGATCGGGAGACTATATCATATAGCTCCCATAGGAACAATCGGAAAAAAAATTTTAAGAAATTATTACTTTGTTGTTTTCAATTATTTTGTTTGGTCTTTGGGATTTGGTGTTATTACAATTTTTTTTTGAAATTGCTTTGCTATTTATTTATTGAGTCTTCTCCATTCGGATACTAACAATAAGTGTATCAAACCTTATAGTAATCTAACTAACAGTCATAAGACTAGTACTGAATGCGGCCCTTGGAATTATTGCTGGGTTGGAGGTCGATGCGTTGAAGGCGGGTTCTGCTGGAAACCCGAGACAAGCTTCTTGCAAGATGATTTGGGTGCAAGGACAGTTTTTGTTTGTAGCTCGTCTTTGGTTCGATCGTGCGACGAAAAGCTTGTGTGTGTGTTAGCTTTGTGCAGGTGTTCAAACTGTTCGATGGTTTAGGTGTGTGCAGCTGCTGATGTTCGAAGTGTGTGTTGAAGAGAGCGAGATCGTGTTGGAACTGTTCGAAGAGAGCGAGAGCGTGTTGGTTGCGCTCAGGCGTTCGATGGCTTAGATGTTGCGGACGTTGACGTTCGCAGTGTGCGTTGAGATGAGTGTGTTTGACGAGAGCGTGTTGGTGTTTGAAGTGTGTGTTGCTGGTTCGATGGTTACAAAAATATACAATTGTGAGGGCCGTCTTACGGTTCCTGCTGTCTGCCTCCTAGGGGATCTGCCAGTAACCGTCCTTTAAGTCGAGACTGCTGATGTACTTCGCCTCCCGCAGCTGGTCCAGGATGTAATTTATCATCGGCATTGGGTATGCGTCCTTTACAGACCTCGCGTTTATTTGCCGGAAATCCACACACAGCCTCCACTTTCCAGGCTTCTTCCTCACCAGGACTATTGGTGAGCTGTAGGGACTCCTAGACGGCTCGATACATCCTTTTTCCAGCAGCTCGTCTACTTTGGCATTTATCTCACCCTGCATTTTTGGATTTTTAGGGTAGTACCGCTGTTTGACTGGTTGGTCGTCCTTCATGGTGATCCTATGTACGGCCACGTAGGATGTTCCTTTTATGCCTTCTAGTTCGTCCAACTCGGCTTTTAGATATCCCTCCACATCCTTTTCCGCAAATCTTTTGGGTGTTTCAACTATTGCCACTGACAGTTTCTCCTCCAGCCATCCTCCTCGTCTATCCTTTGCCGGTATCGACGCGCTGTGTCCTGCGCACTCGACTTCGGCCCCGATTCTGGTGCGGAAATTCCATTCCAGCACCAGGGCGTCGATCAGTCCTGGTAAAATCAGCTGTGATTTTATTTCCCCGCAGCGACCGTCCGCCAGCTCTTCGCTGATGAAGCTCGCCGTGGCGCCGGTATCCACCGTGGCCTTAATTTTACTTTCACCTATGAGCACCGTGGCGGACAGTTGCATTTCTTCCGCCTGCAGGTCGCCCATTAATTTCGAGAGGCAGCACCTTGCGATCCCTGGCCGCCCCTCGGAGGCTGGGGTCGCTGGGCGTTTCCCGACCCGGAACAGCACTGAACCGTCCGAACACCTATTTTTCCGCATCGCCAGCAGAACGTAAGCCGTTGGTTTCGGCATTCCTTCGCCCAGTGGTCTGGACCCCCACATCTGCGGCAGGCCTGGGTAGGATTTGCTACGTATCCGCCGCGATTGTTTGCTGGTTCGTGGCCGCGCGGCGTATTTCGTGGTTGTGCGTCCGGGTCCTCCTGGCACCGCCTGCACACCGCACCCTGGTCTGTTCTTGGCCTTGGTACTGGGACGCCCTGCCCTTGCTGCTTGCGGGGAGCTCTTTAAACTCGTCTGCCAGCGCCATCAACGAACATTCGGAGTGCCGGCGTGCTGTTCTCTTTTATCCTCTCCAGCGTTTCTTTGGTCGACATATTCAGTGGCCGCATCAGGGTCTGCATGTCCACCATGAAATCTTTGAAGCTTTCCCCGTAGGCTTGCTTCCTCTGCCTGTCCACCAGCTTCGCCATGTATCCTCGGGGAAGAAAGTAATTTTGGAAGCTGTATATAAAGTCTCCTCAGGTCTCCCAGTGCCGATTGTTGGCGATGAACCACTTCAAGGCTCTGCCTTGTAGCAAATCCGGCACTGCTCGTGGGATCTGGTTTATGTCGAGACCGTAAGTCACGACTGACCACTCTACTTGCTCCAAAAATTCCAGCGGCTTGTCGTAGCGGAAATTCCACTCCCGGACCTGCTTGGCCACCTTCGCGTAGTCCTGCGTGTGCGTCCTGGAACTCTCCTTTCTTTCCCGGCTACTCTGCCGCTGCCGGCTTGCGTGGCTTGCGATGCTCGACACATCCAAGCTCGCTATCAGACCCTCGGCACTTGCGGTTGTGAGCTTGAATTTTGGCGTGGGTATTTTCCGGAATTTCTTCTCCAGGCCCGTTACCAAATCGGCGATGTCCGGCACCTCTGCCGTCTGGTCGACGAAGTCTCCCAGAGTCTTCCTCATCGACTCGACTGAGCCCTCCAGTTCTATTCCCAGAACTTGACTCACCTCGTCGAAGTCCTCTTTTCTGAGATTATAAGTCCAGGACTTCTCCATCTCGGAACTTTTGTTTCCTTGGTCAGGACAATCACTCAAGGGCGCCAGATGTAACGACCGGATTCTTTAGTTTCTGCTCGTTCACGTAAACGTGAGGCTGGCTCAGAGAGGTTGTGAGTTCGTTCCACCAAATTTATATTGAGTGACTGCCCGTGACCAAAGGATAACGCCAGAAATGATTAGGTTGGTGCTGGTTTATTGATTCTCTAGAATATAGCCTTATTGCTATTATTCTGCTGACCGTTGGCGCTGTCTTCTGCTGCGTTGCTCCTGGCTCACTGCTGCGCTGCTCCTGGTGTGCTGTTGCGTCGCTCCTGGCCTGCTACTGCGTTGCTTCGGCTTGCTGCGACTTCGTTCGCTTAAAATTAGTTTTGAGTACGGTTGTCAAGACTTTCCCATTTCCACACCACCTTTGAGGTAGAAAAAATGGCGCGGTTTTTTCCACTGAAACTTTCTAGGTTTAATAATGTTAATTAATATGATTACTTTAAAACCTCTGTGTAAACAACATTTTTTGAAGATTCTTCAGGAGCGAGAATAATAAGGCTACTGGCAGAGCTAATTCTTGAGCATGCGACATAAAATTGTCCATGAGAGAAGCAATCTTCTCTAAGATCTAGTCCAGCCAGCTTCAAAGTTAGTTATTGCAAAGCAAACTTTTAGAGGGAATTGAAGCCTTTTAAACTGAAACGGCAGACTGGATGGTATTAATGGGATCCTGGGTATAAACACTGTTTCCCCCTTCGCGCACCCCGTAAATACTGTTGCTTCGATTACATTCTTATGAAGACCTTTTATCTGCAATCGTGTCCCATTGCATAACTTTGGGGGACTTAAATTTCGCAATAACATTACGGGTGCTCCAATCCTAAGAGACAGATTATGCTGAGGAATTCCTGGAGGATTCAAAGAATTTAAAAATTCAACAGGGTAATGAACAGCGTTATCAGCATCAGGAACAGAGTCGACCGATTTATAGGAGACTTCTAAACCATCAAATGAGTTTAGCAATAAATTATTAATAGTGGTTGCTCTTTCATTTTTCGTTGTCAAAATGGCGCGCTCAGATAGCCAATCTAAGCTTTTACATGATATGTTGGAAATGTCAGGAAGTATTTTGGATGTAAGGTCTTGAATGTTTTTGGCTACATTTCCTAAGCGTGATGTTATAACTATTTTTCCATCAACTGTTGGATGGACGCCATTCCCAATTTTTAAAAGAGTTTCGGCAAAAATTCCTGCAGAACTTTCTCCTTTTAAGTGCACTCGCATATTTTTCGTGAGCGCTAGTTTTTTTATCTGTGGCCATAAAAATGAAGATTTTAAACAGGCCCTTATTTCGTCAGCTCTTGTACCTCTTGGCACAACAGGAAGGGTTTGGCAAAAGTCTCCAGCTAGCAGGACTGTAATACCACCCATCAACATAGTATTCTCATTAATATCTTGCAGGGTTCTATTTATGGCTTCAAGCCCACCTTTATGTGACATTGTGCACTCATCCCAAACAATTAACTTACAATCTTTAAACACCGCAGCCATATTACATTGCTTTGAAATAGAGCAATGAGGTGTTTCTAAATTAACTAAATCCAAAGGAAGTTTAAATGTAGAATGAGCAGTTCGACCTCCATTGAGCAGGGTAGCAGCTATACCGGAAGATGCTACAGCTAGGGCTATTTTTTTTTAACTTCGAAATTTTTATGATTTAATTAGGCCTTTTCAAAACCTAAAATTCGGAAAAAACCAAATATCGAAATTCCAACCAGTTTAGAAGTTATGCTTAAATACATCAACTTTTTTTTGCTCAGAATAATGGATGTTGGAGCTGTTTGGGGCCACTGGGGGGACATATCGGATCTTAGTGGGCGCCCACGCCCCCAATGGAATACTGTGAAAAATTTGGCTGCTCTTGCTCTTACGGTTTGGGCTGTGGCCGTATCCCCTTAAAAATCGGTCTTTCAGTTTTTAATCTTTAGGGATGAAAGTGATCCAAGTAAAAGTCGTGAGCTTGTATACTTTTTATCAGTTACAATGTTATCAATGCAATTTTAATTTGCGCACAAATATGTATACTTGTTTGTATATTGGAATTTGTTGTTTTCAAATTTCTTGTTTTGAATGAAACGAAAACCTTTGTACACACAGTAAAAGATTGGCATCCAATACAAAAACAGCAAAGTAACGTATTATTTTCAGATTCCACATTTGATCGATAAACGGGTAAAATAAATCATCATTATCTACTTTCGAATAGAAACATACACACACATTGTATGTATGTACATGTATTGTACATATAAGCAAATCAAAACATATCCAAATATACATATGTACATACGTATTTGGTCAAAAGTTCGAATCTTAAGATTAATATTTAACTTGGAAACATTTTGGCTTTGCTTACAGAATTTGTAGTAATTTTCTATTTTCTTCCATGGTGGAAATTAAATAAGGCTCTTACTTCTGCTACAAAATGAAAAATAAAACCTAAGCATTTGATCCACAGGACTGACTATTGATCGAAAATCATATTGATCGGAGCAGCAGTTTAAGTTTTTAAAATCCTAAACAAATTTAACTTAAATTGCCTCTTTCCCCTCCCCTTTCCCTGCAGCACTACCCCTCCCCCTCATAAGTTTTCTTGGGTGTTGCTCTCTCGGCCGTCGTTCTCTTGGCTTCTGGGTTTCGTTCTCTCGACAGGCTCCCGCAAAATGCAACGCAATGACTTAGAAAATCTAAATAAATTCGTTAAAAATACTTAAAAAAATGTTAAAAACTTGAAAAACTAAACTTAAGGATTTGGGCCATAGAATAACTATTGAGCGAAAAATCATCTTGATCGGAGCAGCGGTTTAGATTTTTTAAATTGAAAAGTTAATTTTAAATGTAGCCCCCAAATTATGGGGGATATAAAAATTTCTTTTAGATTTCTTTTCAAAACCTAAAATTCGGAAAAAACCAAATATCGAAATTCCAACCAGTTTAGAAGTTAAGCTTAAATACATCAACTTTTTTTTGCTCAGAATAATGGATGTTGGAGCTGTTTGGGGCCACTGGGGGGACATATCGGATCTTAGTGGGCTCCCACGCCACCAATGGAATACTGTGAAAAAATTTGGCTGCTCTTGCTCTTACGGTTTGGGCTGTGGCCGTATCCCCTTAAAAATCGGTCTTTCATTTTAGGGATAATAAACAATTTTTATCTTGTATAGACATTTATTCAAAATTTGCCACCTTAATAGAAGTCAACAGTCGAGATTGGTTAGAAGCAAACAGAGCATTAACTAAAGTTTTTAATGAAATGGGTAAACCAAACCAAATTAAAGCAGACAAAGATTCAGCTTTCATGTGTGCAGCATTGCAACTTTGGTTAAAATTTGAAGATGTTGTTATTGATGTAACAACAAGCAAAAATGGAATTTCTGACGTTGAGAGATTTCATAAAACAGTAAATGAAAAGTTAAGAATCATAAACAGTGAAACAGACATCGAAAATAAGCTAACAAAATTTGAAACTATTCTTTATGTCTATAATCATAAAACAAAACATTACACGACAGGCAGAACTCCTGCAGATATTTTTATTTTCGCTGGAACTCCAAAATATAATACACAGTCAAATAAAATCAATAAAATAGAAAAACTAAATGAATCCCGAAATAAATTTGAATTTGATACTAGATATCGACAAGTTCCACTAGTAAAATCAAAAACCACTAATCCGTTTAAAAAGACAGGAAAAATCACAAATTTAGATGATAATCATTACGAAGAAGTTAACAGAGGAAGAAAAATAATACATTATAAGTCTAAATATAAGAAAACAAAGAAAATTAACGAAAATAAATACGATAATTCAAAATGCACGCCAAATGAAAACCAAACCTAACTTGTTGATCAACACTATCAACATCTTATTAATTTTAATACATTTTACAAACCAATACTAATCAAATATTGATAATTTCTCATATCCCAAAAGACATTATAAAAACTTCAATATTCAAAATTTTGCCTTACCCAAATGAATTTAATGACATATTAACAGAACCTTTAGAAGACAAATATTATTTTCAAAATATTTTCATTTAACACAAAAGAAAGAGTTACAAATAAATGCATTATAGGAATATTAAACCAAGCCAATGCCGAATGTAAGTACACAAAAATGTATAAAAAATATGAAACAAATTATATAGAGCCAAATTTTATAATTACTTGGAACTTACCGAAAACTATTTTAAACCAAACATGTATAAATCAAGCAATAGTTGTCGAAGGAAATAAAATCGTAAAAGCATTTAATTGTTCTGTACAAATTGAAGAAATCTTAATAACAAATACTATAATGGATTACACACAAACTATTTATGTTAACAATAATGTAACAATGATAGAACCACTGTCAATTGTTATGGAACTGCATTTAGTCCTGGGACGGCGCCGGCTAGCTCCCGAATCCCCAGGGCGGAGTATTTCCAATGTCCCTACAGATTCCACAACATAAACATCGATGACACGCGTCTCACATCACAAAAAATATCGGTCTTCACTAACAAGCAAAACAAACAAAATGTAAACAATGCAATTAATTGAAGTGACGGGAAATATATGGCGTTTTGGTGGCTATTGGTGACCTAGCCAAGCACGCCAACCCAACCAAGGATGCCCCGGAGGATTCTGCGGAGGCATCACCCATAATCAGCTGGTCCAAGTCACTCCTCGCGACTAGGACAGCTCCATCTCCCCCACAGCGACAACTCACTCGCACATTTTGGTCTTCATGTACATTTAATATCCACAGTAAGTACTAAAGTTAACATAACTTGCTCTCCTAGTAATTAATTCATCTTTCCTTAGCCTTTACGACCAAACTTGGCCACCGTCTACAAATCTACGCGGTCAAAGCGGAAGATTACCTTTCTTTGGCAAAGGCTACAGGCGCCGCGGAAATAATGTTCCACCAGACATGTATTGGTGGAACTCGCAGTGGAACGAGGTGCAAAAAAAAGGGCACACACTAGGTATGTGTCGGGTCACCTAATCCTGAGGAGCTCCTAGGGAAAAGAAGGGACAGGCCAAACGGTAAGTATTACGCGCTGTAAACAATCCCGCCGAAAACTAATAATCGCGACCCTTTTTTACAGGCAACAACGAGGACAAGAATTGAGGTTTTCGGGTCTAAGTCCGGATAAATTTACAGGTCAATAGGTAAGTACATAAATTAAGTAATGTGCACAGTTAAATTAACGTTAATAATTTCAGCCACTTCTGGGCTAGGCGCCGGGCTAACTATGCCCCGACTACAGCGTACTCTGCCGGAGACCAGCAGCAGTAAGGGCCTGGAACACCCCGAGGAGCGGTTGCGAAGGCGAGCCTGATGGCGGTGCCTCTCAACGCCGCGCGCACTGGCAGCCTGACGACCCCAAAGCAGGTGGGTCTTAATAGCCCGGAACGGACTCACCGGTGAATGTCGGATGGCGTTGGCTGCGTCCGAGGAAGGCGAGTAGTGTTTGTCCAGATCTCGTAGCTGGCTCGACCGAAGGTGCGTATTTTCCTGATTTTCCAGATTTAATTTCCTCCAATTTAAAATCACGATTTATTTCCAATTTGATTTTCCAGATTTAATTCCCTCCAATTTAAATCTCCAATTTGAATTTCCATATTTAATTAGTCCAATTTTATATGTCCAATTAAGTCTTCTAATTTGAACTTACAATATAAGTATCCCGGGGCCCTTTGTATTGGGACCCCGGTTGCCCTACGAATAATTATTTATAAATAAAATAAACTATTAAACCTAACACAAATTTCTTTAACACTCACTTTTTATTATATTTCGGCACAAACACTATTTTAACATTTTTGTTCTGTCCGCTGGGACAATATGTCTGCGACTATATAAAAATTTGCCTATCATGCCTATATCTCGCCAAATTCCCTTCGCCTCCCTCGAAATTGGGTCATTGGACATATCAAGGCCATCCTAGCCATACCCAGAGCGAACCGGGCTAGTTTAAATAGCTAGATAGCCAAGACATCAGCAGAAGGGGGCGCCACTCCAGTAGGAGTTGCCACCCTCCTACTTTATCGATAGCCCTACCAAAAAAGAATACCTCCTTCTTAATTCTTCCAGCCGATTCCAACTTGAAATGCAACACCACCCAAGGATTTTGAGGGACGCCTTCGAACCATGGCCACTCGACGAAATCATTGGGAGCATTGGAGATCGGTGTCTGGCGAAATCCGAATGCAGTTCCAAACGGTGACCTACGCGGGGCCCACGCTTAAAGGTAAATACTGCCTTGGTTTTTTTGTTTCGTTCCTTTAATTTATGCTGCCTCTTTTCAGGTTATACCCGGATGTCCTTGGCGTGGTAAACTCCGAGGTGGCATCCTTGCAGGTCTTCCAACTCATAGGCATTGTTACCAACGGCTTTCACCACTCGAGCCTTAAGGAATTTCCTAGCGAACTTAGCGTTGAACGACTTGCCAAAATCACTAAGAACGAAGTTTCGGCGGTATACCTTTTGACCTGGCTTGGCCATGAAGTTTCGAGCCCGTTGGTCATATCGCTTGCGGCTTCGGTCATAGGCTGTCTCCAGATTCTTCCGGACCTTTTCCTGGATCACTCGGAGTTTGTCCGCCGTCTTCATCCCCGCCATCTCGTGGTCACACAAGGACTGTAGCTTCCTCGCTAGCCTATAGTTGGCACCGTTCAGGAACATATGATGTCCGAACACCGTAAAGAAAGGCGCTTCTCCTATCGCCGATTGGATCGCGTTTCGAAGGGCTACCTCAATCTCAGGAAGGTACACGTCCCAGTCTCGATGGTCACCATCTAAAAAGCTCCGGATTGCGGCCAACACGCTTCGATTTTTCGAGTATACCGGAGTCTTTAGATGTGAGATACCGAAACTCTCCATCGCCTCCTGGAAGATCTTCGACGTGAACTGCCGACCATTGTCTGAGTGTATTACCTCCGGGACGCCAAATTTATAAAACACCTCGTGGATGAGGAAATCGACGACGTTCGAGGAGGTAGCTTCCTTTATGGCCTTCAAGAATACGAATTTCGAGAAATGGTCCACCACGATAAAAATCCATGCATGACCCTTCTTTGACCTCGGATATTTCCCCAAGAAGTCGATATACAGCTTCTGGAATGGCTGTTCCGTCTGGACTCTTTCTCCAATACCGACCTGCATCCGGAAATTTGGCGCTTTGGACTCCTTGCAGACATAACATCCACTCACAAACTCGCGGACTTGGAGAACCATGCCTAGCCAGTAGAACTGGCGTCGGAGGATTTCCAGAGTCTTTCCCATTCCGCCATGAGCTGCTGTTGGGTCCGTATGTGCACGCTCAATTAGGCTGTGGGTTAGACTCTGTGGGATCCACAGTTTCCACTCCGAGCCTTCCACCTCGTTGTCCAAATTTGATGAAGAGACTCTCTTGAAGATGAGACCATCCTCGATCTTCAAGTCCGGTAAGTTTTCCAAGTTGTCTTCCACATCTTTCACTAACTCGAGATAACCTTTCCAGCGAACTCGGTGGTTTCGAAACCCAACAAATCCGTCGGATTCACTACGAGCTCCTCCACAGACCGTGAAAGGGTGTCTGCCACGACGTTCTCGCTTCCTTTTCGGTGCTCTATGTTGAAGTGGAACCCTTAAAGCTGCAGCGACCACCTCGCCAAACGTCCCGTCAGATCCTTCATGGACATGAGCCACTTCAAGCTGGCATGATCCGTGATGCAGGTGAATGGCATCCCTTCGACATATGGCCGGAACTTCCGAATGGCCATGAGCGCCGCGAGACACTCTTTTTCGGTCACGGTGTAATTTACCTGATGTTTATTCATCTTGGCCGAGAAGAATGCAATTGGCTGCTCTTGTCCGTCGTCGTCTCGCTGGAAAAGCACCGCCCCGACTCCGACGTGTGACGCATCGCACTGGATAAAGAACCGTCTCTTGAAGTCCGCATGCACCAGGACTGGTGCAGTCGTTAAAGCCATCTTCAAAGCTTCTACCGCAAGCTGAGCCTCTGGACTCAAGGAAAACTTAGAATTTCCAGTTTTCTTCAGCGATTCAGTGAGCGGGGCGGCCAACGTCGCAAAGTTCTTTATGAACCGGCGGTACCATCCAGCAGTCCCAAGGAACCCTCTCACCTCCTTCATCGTCCTAGGCTCTGGCATCCTCCTGATCCCTGCTACTCGTCCCGGATCCATTCGTAGACGACCTCCACCAACGATAAAGCCCAGGTAGGTCAATGATTTGAAGCAAAACTTTGACTTACCCATACCTATCGTTAACCCCGCTGCTTTCAGGCATTCCGCGACTCTCCGAAGGTACTTGAAGTGGGTCTGGATATCTGGAGCCAGTATCAGCAGATCATCGAGGTAGACAAAAACGTTGGAGCGGATCTCAGCTGGGATCACTCGGTCCATACGTCTCACCAACCGCTGCGCCGCGTTGCAAAGTCCGAAGGGCATCACCCGGAACTGGTAGAGAGGCCGACCAGGAACCGTAAATGCCGTCAGTTCCTTGCTCTTCGGGTCCAACTCGATCTGCCAGAATGCGAACTTCAAATCCACGCTGGAAATGTAAAACGTTTGGTCGATTCTGGACAGGATTCCGTCGATACTCGGCAGCGGGTAAGCGTCTTTAACGGTCAGATCGTTCAATTTGCGCGCGTCTAAGCAGAACCGATCTTTCCCAGGTCTCGACACTACCGTCGTCCGGTTGCTCCACGGACTCATGCTCTCCTCGATGACTCCGAGCGCCAGCATCTTGTCCACCTCATCCTCGACTACCTTCTGCTTGGCTGGAGACATGGGATACGGCCGATCCTTGAAGACCTTGGCTCCCTCAATCAGCTCGATCGTGTGCCTTTCCAGATTGGTCGTTCCCAGACCATCCTTCTCAAATGTGAGAAACACCTCCTGGATCTCCGCGAGCTGTCGTGCGTCGGCCTCAGATAACGTCCAGGATTCGGGATCCATTTTCTCCTCGTCGTCATCTTCCTGTTCGGCGTAGTGCTCCATATCCCTAGCGTGGATTTCGTCTGCCTTGACGCTTTCCGGGTCGCTGGGGCCTATCACCGCTGGAGCCAAGCCAAACGCCTGCCACTCCGAAATAGGCTTCCTGCTCCAGGTATGGACATACATAGAACAGGATCCGCTTTATCTGTCCTCTGTACTCCACAGGTAGCTCGACGCGTCCTATCGTCGTGCGGTCCTCTTCAGACGCCGTTCGGACCACGGACAGGTACTTCTGGATTGGTACATCCAACGCCTCGACGAGCTCTCTTCCACCTTTGCCCAGCAGGCTGACACTAGCTCCCGTGTCCAATAAGCCAGTCAGCTGTTGGGTCAGGATCCGGACTTCAGCGAATGGTCGAGGGTCTCCCGTTCCACTGCGCTTCACAGCGGCAACCACTTCTCGCCTCTTCGCTCGTTTCTTACGGAATCGATCCCTGGCCTTCTGGACTTTCCTAGACACCGTTCGCATGCCGGCTAACTGGTGCTCGGAGAAAATTCGGTTCCTGGTCTCCAGGTACCGACGCATCCTTTCCTCATAAGGTAAGTATTTTAAATGGTTCTTATAACTACTCGTACATACTGTAACGACCCTGTTTTGGGAGGCGGTATAGCTCGCCGTGGTCAGGGTTCGTGACAGATATTTATATTTATTCCTCTATAGATCGGTTTACCTCCCTTTCCCCAATAATGACACAGAGACGTGTATTTCAAAGTAATCGTATAATCGTGTAGTTGTGTGTAGATGCGTCGGGACTGCTTGTTCTGTCGATTCGGCGCTTCGGAAGAGCCGAGTGATGGACTGCTTGCTGGCGGCGCTGCGAATGGGCCGAGTGGTGAACTGCTTGCTGTGAGTGTCGGCGCTGCGGATGGGCCGAGTGATGAACTGCCTGCTGCGAGTGTCGGCGCTGCGGATGGGCCGAGTGATGGACTGCTTGCTGCGAATATCGGCGCTGCGGATGGGCCGAGTGATGGACTGCTTGCTGCGAGTATCGGCGCTGCGGATGGGCCGAGTTATGAACTGCTTCGTCGTGCGTACGTCGGGTCGAAGTGTTCTGGGTCGTTGGGAGAGATCTACTTGGTTTCTAGTGGGATTCGGGAATGTAGGGCATCGTTAGTTTCGGTCTGCCGGGCATCATTAGGTTCGAACTGCCGTTTCTACATCCGTTTCGTTTCCGGGTCGGGGGCCGGAAACGTGACTTCTGGGGGAACTCACTGAGGTGGGCCTGTATTACGAAAACCGGGCCGCCTCAGTGATCACGACTGGGTCTGGGCTGATTTCTAGGAAACCACACCGGGACGCCAGTGATCCTGTCCAGGTCGTAGAACCGATTTATAAACCGCGTTCTTACGGATCCACTCCTACTACCAAGACTATCTACCAGAACACTTACCTTGTTGCTGATGTTTCCTCGAAGATCGTCGAAACGCAAGTGACTCATCTGGGGTCTTGCCTCTGCTTATATAGGCCCCGTTGAGTGTGCCCAGAGTGGTCGATGACGAGAATCCCGATCTCGATAACTGGTTATCGGGTCACGAAATATATCGATGGTAGTCGACTATCGGTATATTAGAGTGACCGGCTTAATGTTTTTGGGCGCGCGTTTTGAAAGTGCGCGATTTTGGCGCGTGTTTTGAATGTGGTGTAGCGTAGGGAGAATAAAAGATCATTGTGTGTTGTTTTTGGAATGTTCTTTTATTATTTGTGACGCTGGGTCGTCACAATACTAAACCCTTTTTAAGTCCTATGACATCTACTGCTTCGCGGGACTCTTGTCTGGACGCATCCTTCCCGCTCTCGGATCGCCCAGCCGACCGTTTTCCGCGCAATCCGGACATCTCGGAGACACAGTGTCTGGCCTTCCGCATCGGTAGCAGAACAGGCGCCGTTCTGTTGCCGCGCAGTCACGGAACCTGTGGTCTACGGCTCCGCAATTCCAGCAGCCCGCTCGGAACGGATTCCTGGTCTTCGCTTGTAACGCCTCCACTTGCCACTGAGAATCCTCTGCAGTATCTGGACCAGCTGCCTCGCTAACCCTGGCCTTCTCCGCCGGAGGATAACGCATCGGTTGCGCATAGGCCGCGCGTCCTCGTCGTCCAAAATTGCGCTCCACCTCGCAGCACTCTTCCCGTAACTCGTCCACAATCATCACATCCATTGCGTAAACGAATCTTGCGATACCCTCTCTCAAGCTCTTTTTAATTATTTTTACCATCTGTCGCTCTAACAGTGGTTTTTTTAGGCGAGAAGCTAGCTGCTGCATCGCATGGACATAATCCTCCACGGCTTCTCTCGGCTGCTGTTCCCTCTGCAGAAGCTGATGCATCCGGTCGTGCTCCGTCAGGTGGCCTCGGAACCTGTCCATCAGCGCAGCACGCAGCTGTGGCCATCTCTCCACCCTACAGTGACGCACGTGGACCCAATACCACTCGCGTGCCCGTCCATGCAGCACATGGAAATGGCGGAGCACTTCCTGCCAAGGGCACTGGTACTGCCGCTGCAGGAACTCGAGCCGGAACAGGAAATCTTCCACCGAGTTTCGCTCGTCCTCGCCATCAAATGAAACCCCCCACCGCTCGATGCGAACCTGTTGGCTGCCGCCACCTGGCCCTGTATTGGCATAAAAGCGCGGCTCCTCGCGGAAATCGGAAGCCCTGCGGTCCTCGTAGTGCCAATTTCGAGGCTCGTTGCGTCGCCATCGTTCGCCATCCAGAGGATATCCTGGACTGCTGCTCTCCACCGGAAACGACTCCAAGGGCCTTCTAGGCGGCTTTGGTGGAACTTTTGGTGGCGGTGGACGGGAGCCAATCGTGTCTGCTGATGGTGCAGTCTTCGGAATCGCCCCTTTCTGGACCAAACTTGGAGCCTGTGGTGCCGCCGTGTCCGTCCAACCCGGATGTTGCTGCTGATCGGTATGGTTCCCCTGTGGAAGCTGCGGCCGCTGAGCAGCAGGCCTTAACACCTCGTTCATCAGCTTCATCATTTCCAGGAAGCCACCTCTGATTTCATCCCTTAAGGACTGGCTGACGCCGGACTCCTGAGCCTTTCGATGGGTCTCTGCAGCCTGGGCCAATGCCACGTTTACGGCCGATTTCGCCGCGTTGTCCAGAAACGCCTCCGAGCTCACTTGCTCCAGAACTTGATGTTGCGTGGGATCTGTTCCCATCTGAAGTTCCCTGCGCAGCTCCTGATGAAGACGACCCAGCGGAGTCATTGGCAGTCCCATCGATATCCGTGGCTGTTCGGCCCCGGCAACCTCAACTAAATCGGTGGACCACAATTTCTCCTCTTCCTCGGCCGGAAGAACCTTCGATCGGAGATCGTAATTGGAAGGCATCTTCGTATCGCACAAACAACAAAACAGAAATATACCTATCTCCCTCAGAATTCCTATAACCTACCCTAAACAAATCACCACAAGAAATAAATACTTAAGAAGAATAATAAATATTAAAATAAGGACTAGCAAACAATAAATAAACAGATAAATATATAAACATGTAATAACAGATAATAATTATAGAAACAAAATTTTAAATAAATAAATAAAAATAAAAAAGAACCAGAATCAAAAGAAGTTATTAGTATTGACCAACATGATTTGGAAGAAATAAATAATCTCACTATCCCAGCTATATTAATGTCTGAATTGGACATTTTTGCAACAACTCAATACTTCTGCCAGCAAGATCCCAATTTATTAGAAAAATTCAATAAGATTCCAAAGAATACAGTGTATTGAATCCAAAGAAATTAAACATGGTATTTACATAGCTAGTACCATTGCAACAACAAAAAATGCATTCATAAGACTACTTAATACTAAAAATAAAGATCAAGTAGTCAGTACAAGTAACTTGGCATATGAAACACTTTCCAACTACGAAGTAGTCAAAATCAATACTGAAAATAGAGAAAAGTCTTTATTATCTCAACTATCAAAGAACTTTCCTTCACAATTTAAGTCACAGCTCTCAAGCTTATGCACCAAATACAGTGATATATTCGGATTGGAAACGGAACCAATTTTTTTTTTATTAAAGCTTGGTTTTATTTATTGGATCTTCTCTTTATGAGTCTAACAATAAGGTTGCAAATCTTAAAATAAAACATTATCTAACAGTTTAATTTTTACTGAATAGAGAAAGACGAGAAATGCTGGAAACTCGCGTGAGGGCTCTCGCGAGATGATTTGGATGTACTGATAGCCTGTTGTAGTACTTTGTTGTGATTTGTGCTATCTCTTCTCTGACAAGTGATATGTGAAGGTCCCTGTAATTGTTTACATTCCGAACGTACCACAGTGCCACGCTGATGGTTCTGAGAATTTTTGATTGAGTTCTTTGCATTATATCCACACTGCTGTTACTGGCATTCCCCCACAACTAAGATCCGTACATCCAGATTGGTTTCAAAACGGTGTTGTATAAAAGTACCTTGTAGTCCAGGCTAAGGGGCGAGCGGCTATTGATAAGCCAGTGGAGGCTGTTGACTTTGAGCTTTAAATGTGTTCTTTTGGCTTCAATGTGGCTGCGCCAAGTAAGACGTCTATCGAGGTGTACGCCAAGATATGTTACTTCATTTGCTATCGGAACCACTGTTTTGTTTAGAGTAAGTGGAGGGCAGTCTTGCCTGTTAAGTGTGAACGTTACGTGTTTGCATTTTTGTTCGTTAAGCCTAGTATCCACATCGACAAACGATTACGCTAGCGTAAAAACTTTAATCTTTCCAGTGTGACCAAAAGTTTGAGAGTTCATCAGATTTAAGCGTGCTACGGTCGTACTGTCAATCAGCTGGGTTTGTTGACAAGCAGTTAAAATTCAAATATCGTATTTTCGGGAAAGAGCCTTTAAAAGATATTATCAAATACCTTGGCAAGACAAGTCTGCCGCTGTACAAAGAAATTAAAAAACAATACAATTTAAATTTAACAGTTCTTTTTTTTTAATTTACTGATAATTATTTGCTAATTTAAAGTTCATAGCTGCACTTTTATTGTGTTTTTTCGTACATTCTGGACCTAAAAAACATTTTGCTCTGACAAGAGGCACCCCAGACAGTATTAATGTTATTTTGTCCTCACATGTAAACACCTGCAATCGACTTTTGTGAGTTTTTTGAGTTTTTCCCTCCATTTCTTATAATGTTCAGTGAGAAGCGCAAGCGACGTGAAAAAAAGGCCCGACGAAAAGTGAACGCCAGCTGTTTGCCTCTCGCTCTCTCTCATGACTGGCGTACGGTTTACGTCGAAGTGGATACTAGGCTTTAACTTTGATTCGCCAGTCGGATAGCCATTTCTCCACTGCCACTAGGTGTTTAGCAAGTTGCGCCGTAGCTTGCTTGGGGCATCTCGAGCGGCTTAGGATCGCTGTGTCATCAGCAAAAGTGGATGTTGCATGCTCGTTGGGATGTCCGCAGTGTAGGTAAGGTAATGTGTTGGTCCTAACACGCTGCCTTGAGGAACTCCGGCTCTGATGATGTAATCATCGGACATGGCAGCATTATATCTTACTGAGAATTTCCTGTTGTAAAGGTATGACTTTAGAAGTTTGTGAGTGTTGGTTGGGAGCATTTCTGTTATTTTGTGCATTAAACCTTCTAACCATACTCTGTCGAAAGCTTGTGATACGTCCAGAAATATCGCAGTCCAGTACTCCCTTTGTTCGAATGCATTTCGGATTTCTGAAGTTATGCGGTTGACTTGCTCGATGGTTCCATGTTTTTCGCGAAAACCGAATTGATGAGTCGGGATTTTGTTGTGTGTTCTGAGATTTGGGGTAATATGTGCCAAGAGACATTTTTCGAAGAGTTTTGATAGACACGTTAGTAAACTAATTGGTCTATATGATGAAGCAATTGTGCGGTCTTTGCCAGGTTTTGGTATCATTATGATGATCGACTTTTTCCATCTCTCTGGGAAGTGTCCATGTCTCGTTATTGCATTGAAGAGTTGGCAAATAGCTCGAACTGCATAGAGAGGAAGTTCAATAATCATTTTTGGTGATATTAGGTCGCATCCTGGAGATTTTTTTGGGTTGAGTTGTTCATATGATTTTGAGTAACTCATGTGGTCTAAATACAATTGGTTCAAACGTAGATGTGTAGATGCAGATTCTAATGGTGCACTGAGTTATGAGTGTGCTCTCCAAAGTGGGAACTTGGAGCTCATTGGGGATAACTGCTCTATGTAATGCTTTTGGGACCTTTCTTCTTCATGACGTAATGCAGCTGAGAGCCTCCGTGTAGCATCTTTTAACCTTTGTTTTGCAGATGGTGATCTGTTGGATTGCCAGTCTCGCCGTGAGCGTCGCTTTGCTAGAACAAGCTGTTCTATTTCAACGTTCGTGTATCTATGATTGTACGATGTGTTTTGCGTTTGTGGAGTTGACATGCGAGCTGCTGCGACCAAGACGGATTCAAGAGTGTTGGTGGATAAGTTTATATCAGCTTCGTCATTCAAACGTGGATTCAACTCAATATACGAACTTACATATTTTTTTACTTAAGCCAATTGGTTTTATTCGTTGTTAGTCTGAATGGCTTATCTACCGCAACTGGATGTAGATTTAGTTGAAGGAGTACAGGCGAGTGATCAGACGATAGGTCTGATAAGGAGTTGGCGCTTATCAGGTTGCGTGGAATGTTTTTTGTGACTGCAAAATCTATCAAGTCTGGCAGTTTTCTGGGATCTGTTGGCCAATATGTAGGTGTCCCAGGTGACACACAGTCTAGCTTGTTGCTTGCTTTTATTATTGCATTGTACAACTGCCTTCCCTTTGGAGTCACAAGTCGAGATCCCCAGTGCGTATGCTTGGCATTAAAGTCTCCTGCTACTATAAATTGTTCGCTCAGAGAGTTGAAATAGTCCATGAATTGGGATTCGGATATTGTAAACCGAGGAGGACAGTATAGGGCGGCAAGCTTTAAAGAACGGTAATCCATCTGTACATCTATAGATGTAGCTTGCATGTAGTTAGTGGCGAAGCTATTGTGGAAGCAGTGCTTAATGCGATTTCTAATCAGAATCCCAGTGCCTCCGTGTGCTTTCCCGTCTGGGTGATTCGTGTTATAGAAGTAGTCTCGAATTTGGAAATTGTATTTATTTGTAAGATGAGTTTCTGCGAGTAGCATTACATCGATATGGTTATTATTAAGGAATTGAGTTAACTCGAGTTTGCGCTGTGAGACGCGTTCCACAGTGATATAATGAGTGGAGCCATTGATTACTTAGTCTGTTTTTGAGCAACAAGCAGCTCAATCAAAACGTTCTGGTTTCGCATAAGATCTTGCATACTTGTCTGCATGAATGACATGAAATCCATCATACTTTGTTGAAGATTACATATCATTGTTTCAATTTTGTTCGTAGACTGTTCTCCTGGTTGATGAGGTGAAACTGATGATCGTGGCTTGGTGGGAGCGGTACATACAAACTAATATACCCACTCACATATACCCTAATATATCCGCCTGAGGACAGGCTCTTTTCTAATGGATGGGGAAGTAACATACCCACACCCAAATATCTACCACATAAAGTAACATACACACACCCACATATCTACCACATAAACATATTTACATTACGCATTTGTCACACCCAAAATCATCGGCTCCCAAGAGTCGCCAATTAATATAAACATCCTCTTGAGTTATAAACAAATGAAAGAACCCCAAATTGTCGTGGGAGCCGACTGACCAATTTATGTCAACATCCTCTTGCATTATAAACAAATGTCCCCAAACTCCAAAAAGCTTTTATCCCCCAATACTGTAAAATTGCAGACGCAGCTCAAACCTAGATCGCTCTCTTGCTCAGTGCTCTCATTTTGGACACTCTCAATTTATCAATAAAGTTCTTTCTCCCAATCGAAGGTTTGATAAGCGCCAGCTTAGTTTTTGAGTTTTAAGTTGTATCTTGTAAGGAGCAGACCTATCTCTCCCAGTTCGCGTTTACACTATTTTGATAAATAAAAATTATATTTTTTTCAAAGTGCTAAATCCCGAATTTGTTATTATATATGCATATTCAAGTATATTAACGATGCAAAATATAATAAAATGTTATTAAATAGATAACGACAGAGAAATTAAATAAAATAAAGAAAATTTAAAACAATATTTATATATGTATATTCAAGTATGGATACACAAAGAGCCATAAGCAAAACATATGAAAGAGACCCATACTTCAGTAGAAGAGTTCAGCAGTTGTATCTACAACCCCTGTTAGTGTATACGAGTTAGAAAACCTTTATATAGACACATTTAACTGTCATGCCTCACCATTGTTTCACTGCACTGGAACCCAAAAAGGAATAGTATTGACAACCATTCCGGGTGTGCAAGTTAGATCTAGCATAGAGGAACACCCAATCGTAGGTAGAGCAATTGTTATGATGGTATCTAAGAAATAATTCATATCCATAATATAATGGAACACAAAGAAATATTAGTTAAATGCTTTAATGCAGCACGAATATTAATATATGAACACAGAGATAAGTTTAATCAAGATCATTGGTCTCAAGTATCAAAGTTTTTAGTCAGACTAAGATCCAACTTAACAACTATTAGAGAAAAGTTCAAGCTCGATATATCAATACCTAATATTCTTAATACTTCAGTAATAATTAAAACTGGTGAAGAACCAGAATCAAAAGAAGTTATTAGTATTGACCAACAGGATTTGGAAGAAATAAATAATCTCACTATCCCAGCTAATATTAATGGACAATTTTGCAGATTCAGACACTAGCCCGAGCATAGATGAAGAAAAATTTATTACAATGGCACAGTCAAAAAATGATTTTATCAACACTGCATTTAAGCTTATACCAGTATTTGATGGTAAAGCAGAAAGCAAGTTTTCTCGATGCATTGGAAATTACAGAATCAATAAGAGGCGAACACGAACAATTAGCTATTTCGATTATTCTACACAGTCTGCAGTTAAGGCAATGACAAGGAATTGCGCAATTGATAAGGTAAAACATATCATGCAGGCTGGCACCTTCAACACAATGAATGATGCCATATCAAAGTTCGTAAATAGTTGCACGGAAGCAACTGGACAACCAAATACGGTCCTATATTATAAAAATTATCCACAGCGTGGTGGAAACCGTGGACGTGGAAATTTCAGAGGAAACTTTCGTGGTCGTTATAATAATTACAACAACTACAACAGTTCCAATTATAATAATAATGAGAGAGATCAATACAGAGGAAACACTCGAGGACGTGGTAACTCAAATCGAGGCCACAATAACAATAAGAACAATAACAATGTGAGAGTAGCCCAAAATACATCGGAAAACTCTCAAGACCCTTTAAGTACCCAACGGTAGATAATGTAATGGTTCATGCAATTAACCTCAGTCAGAATATATTTGTTACTTTCACTAACGTATCCACACTTGGTCTGAGGAACTTGTGAGATGGTTCTGAAGCCGCCTAGCTGGGGCGACCGAGCGGGTCGCAGGTTGCGGATAGCGGACGACCTCACTCGAGGCCAACTGCGAATAAGCTGGCGGTGGAAATCAAACACGGAATCGTGGACGGAAACCCCAGCAAATAAGCAGTCCCGGACAACCAGCGGGTATCTTGCAACGAGGCAGTACCGACGATGCGATTTGTTCAGCCGCATCTAAACAGTTGCTTTACACAAACCCAATATCCCCCACACACCACCTACCCACTTCCTCTCCCAAAAAACATCTCACTCCGGGCCGGACTACGGTGTAATCCGGACCGTGCCAAGAGTCAGCCTGGCTGGGGGCCCGGATCAACAACTAGCCCAGTCTCAAACGGTGGGCTCAGGGAGATGGCGACCCCCTGTTCTACCTACCGCCTTACCCGGGTAACGCGGATCTCTGCCCGGGCGGACCTTTCCCCTTCTCCGCAGCTCGTGGGACCAATTATGGAAACAACACACAAAAACACAAACAAAAAAACGGAGACGGGAACTCCACAAAAACCCGGAGTTGCAAAGACGAACGATGGTTCCACTGCAAGTACCAGTAGGGCTCAGAAAGGGCCCCATCCCAAACTAGGGATGACGGGGGACAGAAAGACTGTCGCTAACGCCTCTGCTATGTGCGCATCTGCGCCAAAACCAGTGGTAGGCGCAGCAAAGTCGATCGGGTCACCCGCTGGTGCAAAGAAGAATTTTACTTACGCAGAGAGACGGACTGCCGCCCAAACCCTGCGCTCACATGCCAGAAGCACTGTCACCACGCCTTCGCCCGAATGGCTAAAGAAGGTAGAGTGGGCAAGGACGGTGTTTCCCAACTATGGGCAAGAGAAGCCCCAACAAGAAGGTGCTCAGGCGAAGAGGCAACGCTCCATAGAGCTGCCCGGCCCGTCGGCGAAGAGATCGAGGATCCAGCCGTCGGTCTCCTTTGCCGAGATCACCAAAGATCGGGTCCTACTTGGACTCATTGACAGGGGAAATCCGGAGAGCAGGATCCCCAGAAACAAATGGAAGGCGGTTGAGTCCAAGCTGTCACTCATTTGCCTGCGTATGGTACGCGAGAAGCCCGGTTCAGCGCCTTGCTGTATGGACGCGGGCTGGTACCAGGGCAGTGTAAAAGTGGTGGCCTGCGATAATCAGCGATCAGCTGACCTATACAAACAGGCGGTAGCTCAGCTCGGAGCAGTCTACGAAGGGGCGAACATAGTCGCACTAGATTGGTGTGACGTCCCCAGTAGACCGCGAGCCAGAATTTGGCTCCCAGCAGCAATTGCATCACCGGAGGACATCCTCTTTATGTTGCAAGAATGCAACCCACATCTCCCCACAAAAGACTGGAAAGTCGTTAAGGTGGAGGAGCACGAAGGAGACGTAAACCAAGCGATTGTGGTACTGAACAAGGAGTCTATCGCTCCCATAGAGGCTGCTCGGGGAACGCTTAACTATGGGTTCAGTGCCATACACATTAAAATCTATAAAGGGGACTCTAATTCCTCTGGAAGTCCTGCCGGCAACCCAGCCGAGCAGGTGCTTGCGGAGGAAGTGGAGGCCCCTGGTGTGCCGGAGGACGGCTATTCAACCGACTCGTCGCTAAGCAGAGAGATGCGAGCGATGGGACCGGCAATCGACGAAGTGGACCTGAGCGATTCGGAGGCCGACGTTACTGTGGTGGAGGTTGCAGCTGGGGATGTCGCTAAGACTCCTGCAGATCAACCTACATCACAGTAAAGCAGCGTCCGCTGCTCTTTTGCTTCGCCTGGCCAAAGGCGAAGCCGACGTGGTCTTAGTTCAGGAACCCTGGGTAGCAGGAGGCAGGGTTGCTGGACTGGGAACAAAAGACTACAAGCTTATGCTTGACCCCAAACAAGGTAAAATTCGAACCTGCATTTTAGCCAAACGGCATCTTAGTACATTTCTGCTTCACAAATACAGCAACGGAGACAACACAGCAATAAGCCTGGAGCTGCAAAGCGGCTCTTTTAGGATGCTATCGGCCTACATGGCTTCCGAAAAGGTAGACCCCCCAGACGCGCTAGTCAGAGGACTGGTACAGGAATGTGAAGAGCTTAAGAAAGGTTTGGTGATAGGATGCGACGCAAATGCCCACCATACTCAGTGGGGCTGCCCTATCAACAACGACAGAGGTGAGTCTTTATTCGACTATTCTTAAATCGAATTTATTTCTTTGCAATAGGGGCAATACCCCTACTTTTATAACAAAAACGTGCCAAACGATCATAGATCTAACCCTGGCATCAGATTCACTCATAAACACAGTCACAAACTGGGCTGTCTCCAATGAGCACTCATTTTCAGATCATAGGTTTATAGAGACAACTTTGTCCCTAATATCACCTGTGCCGGTCAGCTTTGCCAACCCCAGGCGGGCAAACTGGAATAAATACAAAGAAATTCTATCGAACTTCCTCCCCAGGAAGCCACCAGAAAGCACTCCTTGCACTCAGGAGCTAGATAATATAGTAAACAAATTCACAGAAGCATGCAACGCGGCATTCTCAGCTGCATGCCCGTTAGGGAAACCAAGGGGAAGGAAAAAACCTCCTTGGTGGACCCAGCAATTATCAATCCTCAGAGCCAAATGCAGAAACTTGTTCAACAGAGCGAAAGCTGCAAATGAGGACATAAACTGGCAAAGCTACAAAAAGGAACTAGCCACATACAAAAAGGCCATTAGAAAAGAGAAGAGAACTGCGTGGCAGAACTTCTGCTCGGACATTGAAAAGACAACTGATGCCGCAAGGCTCAGAAAAATACTTTCTAAGACAGCCGTATCCCTAGGCTATCTCCAAAAGGCTGACGGATCATGGTCGGATTCTAGTGAAGAATCCCTAAACCTACTCCTAGACGCTCACTTCCCAGGGAGCCTACAATCAGGACATCATAGTTTTAAGCCATACAAATCGCCGGGACCGGATAATATAACACCGGCACATATTCAACAAGCAGGAGAACTAGCTATAAACTGGCTGAGAAAAATATTCCAGACCATTCTTGCAGTAGGTGAACTACCTACAGCATGGCGGGAAACGAAAGTCGTTTTCATCCCTAAAGCAGGGAAAGCCACCCATACTACAGCGAAGGATTTCAGACCGATAAGTCTGACATCATTCCTGCTAAAAATCTTAGAAAGACTGTTAGGTCTACATATTAGAGACATCATTGACCCGACGCAGATATCAGAGGCGCAACACGCATACACCAAAGGTAAGTCGACCAAATCGGCGCTACACTTGGTAGTAAGCAACATCGAGAAATCACTCAGTATACAAGAATACACCTTGATCGCCTTCCTTGACATAGAAGGAGCGTTCAACAACGTGCTCCCCACGGCAATAACAGAATCCCTCACTGAACTAGGGGCTGATCCACAAATTGCTGATAAGCAGATTGGTCACGGTCACACTAGGGACCTCGACCCAGACTAGATTAGTGAACAGAGGCACTCCGCAAGGAGGTGTACTATCACCCCTTTTATGGAATATCGCGGTAAATAAACTACTGCGGATTCTTGAAGGAGGAGGCTGTAAAATAGTGGCATACGCAGACGATGTCGCTATCATCTTTAATGGTAGATACCCACAAACGTTATGCGATCTTATGACCGCAAAACTAAAAACACTATCGGAATGGACTACAAAGAACGGACTTGGGGTAAATCCCTCAAAAACGGAACTAGTCCTTTTTACAAATAGATACAAAATCCCTAAACTTAACCCACCCACTTTAAACAACTGTAATCTCTCTTTTAGTGAGCACGCAAGATACTTGGGGTTAGTATTAGATAAGCGTCTTAAATGGGGACTAAACAACCAAGAGAGAACCAAGAAAGCGACCATTGCACTTTACTCTTGTAAAAAAGCAATTGGGCTAAGATGGGGTATGTCTCCTAAAATAGTCAATTGGATATACATAGCGGTAGTCAAGCCAATCCTACTATATGGAGTGGCTCTGTGGTGGACCGCTTTACACAAACAATGAATCTTAACTCCACTTAACAAAGTACAGCGCATGGCGGCCCTGTGTATGAGTGGAGCCCTTCGAACTACCCCAAACGAAGCGCTGAATGCGATCTTGAACCTCCAGAGCCTGGACTTAGCAGGAATGGAAAGGGCGAAATCGGCAGCCATTCGACTAAGGGATACAGGGCAATGGAAAGCCCAACTGTATGGTCACGCTAAGATTCTTCAGCATGACAAATTGATCCCGCCAAAAACGGATCTATGTAAAACCCGTGAATACAATCACACGCCCTTCGAAGCTCTGATCCCAGGCAGGGAAGTTTGGGATCGTGGCCGACCGGGCTCAATAGACGCAATCTGTCTATATACAGACGGCTCCAAACTAGAGATCAGGCGGTCTTTCAGACTTCCTGACCACTGCAGTGTCTTCCAAGCGGAAGTGTACGCTATAATGGAAGCACTTGTCTGTTTAAGGGAGTTAAACACCCAGAACAGACACATAAACATATATAGTGATAGCCAAGCGGCTATTAAATCAATCTACTCGACAAACACAAACTCCCGAACAATAGCAGACTGTCGCAAATCTCTCCACGAGATGGCTAATCAGTTTACTGTCAGCCTTATATGGGTTCCGGGTCACCGGGATATCGTAGGCAACTGTATAGCAGACGAGCTAGCCAGGCAAGGCACCACCATACCTCTCCTTCCAGGAAAGGAGAATGTCGGCATGCCGATGGCTACTTGTAAGCTAATTATTAAAAACCACTTCAGCAAATTAGCCAACACTTATTCGCAAAACACACCGCAATGCCGAATCTCTCACCAGACATGGCCTGTAATAAACAATAAGAAAACATCAGAACTACTCAATTTCAGCCGCACTGAGTGCAGCATGCTAATTCGAGTACTCACAGGCCACTGGCTCGTTGGCGCACACGCCGGCAGGCTAAAAGCCCCAAAAATCGATTTTTGCAGAAGCTGCAGGGATGAGGAAGAAGAGGAAACGGTGGAACACCTACTCTGTTCATGCCCAGCCCTTTGCAGGCTCAGACTGAAACACTTAGGATATCCTTTCATAAATGACCTGACCGAAATATCGCAGACTAACCTGAAGAGTCTAAGCTCTTTTATTAAATCCTCCGGATGGGGGACCTGCTGATCGACCAACTTACAGGCTGACTCTTAACGGATAGGGGACCCAAAAATAGAGATCATACGGTATCACAATGGACCCACAGAGGTCTAAGTGTACCAGGCTATAGCCTGGTAGCCGTCCTAACCTAACCTAACCTAACGTATCCACAGGAAAAGAACTGGAGTTTCTAGTAGACACGGGTGCAGACATTTCAATAGTCAAAGAAAATTCTGATGTCTATCATGACATAAACGTTAACTATATAATAGATATAAAAGGAATAAGCCAGGAGGTTACAAAATCAAAAGGGTTAACCTCTGTTGAGATACAGACAACTAAATATATTACACACGACTTTCATATCGTGGATTTACATTTTGCTATTCCATGCGATGGCATATTAGGAATTGACTTCATAAAGAAATACAACTGTCAATTAGACTTCAAGCCATGTGAAGATTGGACCCGATAACCTTAAATTTCCAATTTATGTGCCAATTTTGGCAACAACTCAATACTTCTGCCAGCAAGATCCCAATTTACTAGAAAAATTCAATAAGATTCCAAAGAATACAGTGTATTGATTCCAAAGAAATTAAACATGGTATTTACATAGCTAGTACCATTGCAACAACAAAAAATGCATTCATAAGACTACTTAATACTAAAAATAAAGATCAAGTAGTCAGTACAAGTAACTTGGCATATGAAACACTTTCCAACTACGAAGTAGTCAAAATCAATACTGAAAATAGAGAAAAGTCTTTATTATCTCAACTATCAAAGAACTTTCCTTCACAATTTAATTCACAGCTCTCAAGCTTATGCACCAAATACAGTGATATATTCGGATTGGAAACGGAACCAATTTTTTTTTATTAAAGCTTGGTTTTATTTATTGGATCTTCTCTTTATGAGTCTAACAATAAGGTTGCAAATCTTAAAATAAAACATTATCTAACAGTTTAATTTTTACTGAATAGAGAAAGACGAGAACTGCTGGAAACTCGCGTGAGGGCTCTCGCGAGATGATTTGGATGTACTGATAGCCTGTTGTAGTACTTTGTTGTGATTTGTGCTATCTCTTCTCTGACAAGTGATATGTGAAGGTCCCTGTAATTGTTTACATTCCGAACGTACCACAGTGCCACGCTGATGGTTCTGAGAATTTTTGATTGAGTTCTTTGCATTATATCCACACTGCTGTTACTGGCATTCCCCCACAACTAAGATCCGTACATCCAGATTGGTTTCAAAACGGTGTTGTATAGAAGTACCTTGTAGTCCAGGCTAAGGGGCGAGCGGCTATTGATAAGCCAGTGGAGGCTGTTGACTTTGAGCTTTAAATGTGTTCTTTTGGCTTCAATGTGGCTGCGCCAAGTAAGACGTCTATCGAGGTGTACGCCAAGATATGTTACTTCATTTGCTATCGGAACCACTGTTTTGTTTAGAGTAAGTGGAGGGCAGTCTTGCCTGTTAAGTGTGAACGTTACGTGTTTGCATTTTTGTTCGTTAAGCCTAGTATCCACATCGACAAACGATTACGCTAGCGTAAAAACTTTAATCTTTCCAGTGTGACCAAAAGTTTGAGAGTTCATCAGATTTAAGCGTGCTACGGTCGTACTGTCAATCAGCTGGGTTTGTTGACAAGCAGTTAAAATTCAAATATCGTATTTGCGGGAAAGAGCCTTTAAAAGATATTATCAAATACCTTGGCAAGACAAGTCTGCCGCTGTACAAAGAAATTAAAAAACAATACAATTTAAATTTAACAGTTCTTTTTTTTAATTTACTGATAATTATTTGCTAATTTAAAGTTCATAGCTGCACTTTTATTGTGTTTTTACGTACATTCTGGACCTAAAAAACATTTTGCTCTGACAAGAGGCACCCCAGATAGTATTAATGTTATTTTGTCATCACATGTAAACACCTGCAATCGACTTTTGTGAGTTTTTCCCTCCATTTCTTATAATGTTCAGTGAGAAGCGCACGCCAAAAGATTAAATTGTTTAATCTTTTCGCTAGGGTTCACATTTCCGCAGACTGGCAACGCTATGGAATTTTCCGGTATTTTTTTCGTCGATCAGGGGACCGACGTGAAAAAAAGGCCCGACGAAAAGTGAACGCCAGCTGTTTGCCTCTCGCTCTCTCTCATGACTGGCGTACGGTTTACGTCGAAGTGGATACTAGGCTTTAACTTTGATTCGCCAGTCGGATAGCCATTTCTCCACTGCCACTAGGTGTTTAGCAAGTTGCGCCGTAGCTTGCTTGGGGCATCTCGAGCGGCTTAGGATCGCTGTGTCATCAGCAAAAGTGGATGTTGCATGCTCGTTGGGATGTCCGCAGTGTAGGTAAGGTAATGTGTTGGTCCTAACACGCTGCCTTGAGGAACTCCGGCTCTGATGATGCAATCATCGGACATGGCAGCATTATATCTTACTGAGAATTTCCTGTTGTAAAGGTATGACTTTAGAAGTTTGTGAGTGTTGGTTGGGAGCATTTCTGTTATTTTGTGCATTAAACCTTCTAACCATACTCTGTCGAAAGCTTGTGATACGTCCAGAAATATCGCAGTCCAGTACTCCGTTTGTTCGAATGCATTTCGGATTTCTGAAGTTATGCGGTTGACTTGCTCGATGGTTCCATGTTTTTCGCGAAAACCGAATTGATGAGTCGGGATTTTGTTGTGTGTTCTGAGGTTTGGGGTAATATGTGCCAAGAGACATTTTTCGAAGAGTTTTGATAGACACGTTAGTAAACTAATTGGTCTATATGATGAAGCAATTGTGCGGTCTTTGCCAGGTTTTGGTATCATTATGATGATCGACTTTTTCCATCTCTCTGGGAAATGTCTATGTCTCGTTATTGCATTGAAGAGTTGGCAAATAGCTCGAACTGCACAGAGAGGAAGTTCAATAATCATTTTTGGTGATATTAGGTCGCATCCTGGAGATTTTTTGGGTTGAGTTGTTCATATGATTTTGAGTAACTCATGTGGTCTAAATACAATTGGTTCATACGTAGATGTGTAGATGCAGATTCTAATGGTGCACTGAGTGATGAGTGTGCTCTCCAAAGTGGGAACTTGGAGCTCATTGGGGATAACTGCTCTATGTAATGTTTTTGGGACCTTTCTTCTTCATGACGTGATGCAGCTGAGAGCCTCCGTGTAGCATCTTTTAACCTTTGTTTTGCAGATGGTGATCTGTTGGATTGCCAGTCTCGCCGTGAGCGTCGCTTTGCTAGAACAAGCAGTTCTATTTCAACGTTCGTGTATCTATGATTGTACGATGTTTTTTGCGTTTGTGGAGTTGACATGCGAGCTGCTGCGACCAAGACGGATTCAAGAGTGTTTGTGGATAAGTTTATATCACCTTCGTCATTCAAACGTGGATTCAACTCAATATGCGAACTTACATATTTTTTTACTTAAGCCAATTGGTTTTATTCGTTGTTAGTCTGAATGGTTTATCTACCGCAACTGGATGTAGATTTAGTTGAAGGAGTACAGGCGAGTGATCAGACGATAGGTCTGATAAGGAGTTGGCGCTTATCAGGTTGCGTGGAATGTTTTTTGTGACTGCAAAATCTATCAAGTCTGGCAGTTTTCTGGGATCTGTTGGCCAATATGTAGGTGTCCCAGGTGACACACAGTCTAGCTTGTTCCCCAGTATGCTTGGCATTAAAGTCTCCTGCTACTATAAATTGTACGCTCAGAGAGTTGAAATAGTCCATGAATTGGGATTCGGATATTGTAAACCAAGGAGGACAGTATAGGGCGGCAAGCTTTAAAGAACGGTAATCCATCTGTACATCTATAGATGTAGCTTGCATGTAGTTAGTGGCGAAGCTATTGTGGAAGCAGTGCTTAATGCGATTTCTAATCAGAATCCCAGTGCCTCCGTGTGCTTTCCCGTCTGGGTGATTCGTGTTATAGAAGTAGTCTCGAATTTGGAAATTGTATTTATTTGTAAGATGAGTTTCTGCGAGTAGCATTACATCGATATGGTTATTATTAAGGAATTGAGTTAACTCGAGTTTGCGCTGTGAGACGCGTTCCACAGTGATATAATAAGTGGAGCCATTGATTACTTAGTCTGTTTTTGAGCAACAAGCAGCTCAATCAAAACGTTCTGGTTTCGCATAAGATCTTGCATACTTGTCTGCATGAATGACATGAAATCCATCATACTTTGTTGAAGATTACATATCATTGTTTCAATTTTGTTCGTAGACTGTTCTCCTGGTTGATGAGGTGAAACTGATGATCGTGGCTTGGTGGGAGCGGTACTTTTCAGACCCATTTTTAGAGCAGTTGCAAAGCTTTCGAGTTTGTCGGTGAACTCATTATTAGCTGAAGATTTCACGGCTGTAGGGGGGAAGACATCACGCGTAGATTTCATAGGTGTTATATGTGAGCGAGCAGTGGTCACTCTTTGGTGTGTCCGACTTTTCAGTTCCTTGTAGACTGGACAGCCCCTGTAGTTAGCCGTATAGTTACCTCCACAGTTTCCACACTTTTTGCTGCTGGGATGCTTTTTATTTTTTGGGCATTTGTGGGAGTCATGAAGGTCTCCACAAGCAACGCATACTGGACGAAGCGTGTAATAAGACCTTGTGTGGCCATATTCCTGACAATTATTACACTGCACCGGCCCATTTCTTTTAGACTTGGAGGCTTGGATTTGGTTTCGGGTTCAAGTTCTACCTTGAAAAGAGGTTGAGGCTTTCTTTCTCTATTTAAAATGTTAATAACATTTTTTTACATTAAAACCATTCTCCTTCAGTGCGCCTGTAACTTCAGCTGGTGTTACTTCCGGTTCAATACCTTTAAGTACTACTTGCTGGCCTTTACTGCTTTTTAATTGGTACGTGTAGAAGTTTTTATTGTTGTCGTTTAAATACTTCGACAAAATTTTGTAGCTTACTTCCGTATTAGTCTGAACTTTTGTTTCGTGAATATTTCCCTTTGTTAATGGAATTATGTGGAAATTGTCTGGTCCGATTAGATTCAGTATCGAGTTTACGAGGGCATTAGAACTTTTCTCTCGAATGTAAATCGGCGGCGGCTTAGGCTTTTTATTGTCCCCTACTATGTATTCAGGAGGTATTTCATCGGATTTATCTGCCAAAATAGCAAATCAATTCGCTCCTATGGGCTTCTCCATTGTAGATTGTTTTGAGGTGCCGCGAGTTATTTTAGCAGAATTACCAAGTCTAGAGTTCTGCGGGCTAAGCTCACATACGTTTTATTTGTATATACCGATCCATACCAGTCTGTACGGCCGAACATTATTTTGAAGAGAGCGCGCTGGTGTAAGGTGCTGCGTTATTTGCTTGCACAGCAGATTTCGTTGTTACAGTATTGCGCGAGCAGTCGATACTATTGTAGTTGTTGTAGAAGTTGCCGTTGCAGTTGCTAGTGACGTCAGTGTACTGGTGACCGTACTGGCATGAGGGAAGGGTATGGGGTTTTGTCCAACAAGAGCGCTGGTGAGCAAGGTTGGAGCACCTTATGAGTGTCGAATTCACTCATAACTTAATGTTTTAGATTTTCTTTTTGTTTATTTACACAAAAAGTACGAAGTTCATCGCACTTAGCGTATTTTCGCCCACTGTGTGTTGTTATTTAGAGCTTGCACTGCTTTTATTTAAATTTCCGTTGACGGTAAGAAGACAGGGAAAACACGTCTGCACTCGCAGACGTTCGCAATCGAAAAAAACGGAACCAATAAGTACAAATAATTTTTACAAACAGAAACTGAGATTAAAGGATGATGAACCAGTATACGTCAAAAATTATAGAAGCCCACACAGTCGAACCATCTGTATCTGAATATAATAGCCCATTATTACTTGTCCCCAAAAAATTATCTCCCGCTTCAGATTCAAAGAAATGGCGATTAGTGATTGACTACCGTCAAATAAACAAAAAATTATTGTCCGATAAATTTCCACTCAACTAGGGCAAGCAAAATATTTTTCGTGTCTTGAACTTATGTCGGGATTCCACCAAATTGAACTCGAAAAAAGTTCACGAGATATAACGTCATTTTCAACGAGCAATGGCTCGTATCGTTTCACACGATTAGCTTTCGGTTAAAAAATAGCGCCTAATTCATTTCAGAGGATGATGACTATTGTATTCTCTGGATTAGAACCTTCACAAGCATTCCTTTATATGGATGACTTAATAGTTATAGGTTGTTCCGAAAAACATATGCTTAAAAACTTAACGGAGGTTTTTGAGAAATGAAGGGGAATACAATCTAAAGTTACATCCAGAAAAATGTTCATTTTTTATGCATGAAGTGACTTTTCTTGGTCATAAATGCACAGATAAAGGAATACTTCATGATGACAAGAAATATGACGTCATCATGAATTATCCAGTACCGCACAATGCGGATAGCGCCAGACGTTTTGTACCTTTTTGCAATTATTATAGACGATTCATTGAAAACTTCTGCTCATGCCCTTGGCTATCTAGCTATTTAAACTAGCCCGGTTCGCTATGGGTATGGCTAGGATGGCCTTGGATTCGTCCAATGACCCACTTTTGGGAGAGGGAAAGGGAATATGGCGTGATGAGCATGACATTGCGTAGGTCAGGAATCGGGTTTAGTTGCTGCCGGAGATCAAAGCAATGTAGACGGAGTTCTTTCTATTTTTATTTTGTTTCGTTTGATACAAGAAAAAGTAAGGGTGCGAAAAGTGCTAGTGACGTGTGGAAATAAAGTGGAAATTTATTTATTTTAGGTACACCGGGTACCCTAGTACATAGGGCCCCGGCAGTTTTCTTAGATTTTCTTCGTTCTTCGCAAATTTCTCGGAGGAAGGGCAGCAGCCCTCGTGGTAGTACTCAGCCACCAGTAGCAGCAGCAGGCAGCAGTAGCAGCAGTAGCAGCAGTAGCAGCAGTAGCAGGAGCAGTAGCAACAGTAGCAACAGCAGCAGCAGGCAACAGTAGCAGCAGAAACCGCCGCAGGCAGCAGCAACAGCCGCAGGCAGCAGTAACAACCATCACCATCAACCAACACCGCCGCAGGCAGTTAGGTTATTTAACCACACAAAATTCAACGTTACATCGGTGAGTCCGTTCCGGGCACGTAGAACCCGAGCAGCACCACGACGCGACTCCCATACCACGCGGCATCTCCGACGTCACGGTCTGTAGTGGCCGAGGCAGGGCGTAATACTGGTTTCCACTCCGACGCGCGCCCTTTATAAGGGTCCCGAGTTGTCCTTCGCGACCCGCAGCCGGCTTACTGGCCGCGCCTGTGATAAGATTGTAAGATTTTTGTACTTGTAAATTTATATACTCACCCTCGTCCGTTTCCGCATGTCTTCGTGATTCCGGCAGCTTGAGTCCGGCCTTGCGCAAAACTCAGGGTCTGAAAATGCGAAAGCGGGCTTAGTAGAACGTAAAACAATCTATTCATATTATTCATATTTACCTGTCCCTTTTGTGTTTTCTTGGAGCTCCAGCAGGGTGATTAGGAGAGACAAGAGGTGTTAAATTAATTACAGCCGCTTGGCTTAAATTTTTCTGCGGGGCCAAATTTCCCGCCTTGCAGCCGGTGCAGTCCAGGCCGGGTAGTGGTTTTGTCCTGACCTGTAAGTAATGGTATAAGGAGTAGAGGATATGCTTAACGCTTATATTTGGCAATCTTATGTATATATTAATAAATAAATGTACTTAGAATGGAGATGAAGATGATGTGGGCCTAAGGCAATTACCAGCGGGGAGATGAACCGGTCGTAGTCTGGCCTGGCAGTGGCTCCGGCCTTAGAACATGGGTGATGCCTCCCTCGCGACACTAGGGGCACCACAGGGAGGGTGGGTGCGCTGTGGCAGCCACATCTGATGCCACTTTTCCGTCGTATTTGTATTTGATTACTTTTTCGTTGTTAGAGATGTTAGTATTTGTAGAGTGAGACGTCGATAGTAATCGATGTTTAGTGTTGTGGAAGCTGTAGGGGTACTCCGCCCTGAGGATTCCGGAGCTAGCCGGGGCCGTCCCAGGACGATGTAGTTCCATAACATTATGGCGCCCAATCTAAATATAAATATAAAGTGTCGGACGACGGCGTCTCACGAGTTTGCCTATTTATTTTCCCCTCAGCCAACAACACCGGTGACTTGCAGGGCAATATAAAGTTGCGTGCAACTGCATCGGAGGTGGTGGGCTTGGGGAAAATTAAGAGCTCGGAAGGATTTAGAGCAGACAGGAGGCTTGCCCAGACTGGAGGCAATTTGCTCCTGGTCACAGATCGCAGAAGCAGCGGTGACCTGCGGGTGGCATCTTAGCCCAAAAGGGAGGAGATTTGCACCTGCAGATAGCTAAATCTGTGATAAAAATCTGTGATAAAAAACTGTGATAAATTAGGTAGGGTTTAGTTAGTTATTTATTGGATGTTTGTTTTGTTATATTTTTGTTGTGAGAGTAGAAGTTTATCCTTTGTTTTGGTTTCGTGGGTGTGTTTGATTTTTCATCTCGGTTTTGAACTTAAATGTGTGATCGTGACCCGTGATGGACACGCGCTGCACGATAACCACGACCTGAGAATCAAAACATACGCGCGTAAAAAAAAAAAAAAGGATTCCACGAGCAGCCGATGTCCTTAACTGCCGGCTATCAACATAGTTGATAGCCAGTCCAGTTGACGAGCGGCGTGTGGAAGGACATATGGCGGAAAATAAAAAAATTTAAGCGCAGAAAAGTTTCTGGCACGGAGTCCACCGGCTGGTGACCGGTTCCATCTCCCCTAATTCAAATCTGAAAAGAAGCAAAATAAAAAGGAAAAATCATAAATATAATATATTATTTATTTATCTATTTATTTATTCTATTTATTTATTTATATTATTTATTCATTTTCCCAAGTATTTATTTATTTACCAAAAAATTTATAAATATCTTTCCTAAAATTATACATTTATTTATTTATTTAAAATTTTGTTTCTATAATTATTATCTGTTCTTACATGTATATATATTTATCTGTTTATTTATTATTTACTTGTCGTTATTATATTTATTTTTCTTCTTAAGTATTTATTTCTTTTGGTGATTTGTTTCGGGTGTTATACTAGAATTTTTAGGGAAATATACATATATTTTTTTTGTTGTGCTGTACGATGCCTTCCAAATACGATCTCCGATCGAAGGTTCTTCCGGCCGAGGAAGAGGAGAAATTGTGGTCCACCGATTTAGATGAGGTTGCCGGGGCCGAACAGCCACGTATATCGATGGGACTGCCAAGGACTCCGTTGGGTCGTCTGTATCAGGAGCTGCGCAGGGAACTTCAGGTGGGAACAAATCCCACGCAACATCTAGTTCTCGAGCAAGTAAACTCGGAGGCGAACCAGCTGCTACAGGTCGACGGAAAGGATGACCGTTCACAGGAGGCGTTTCTGGACAACGCGGCGAGGTCGGCCGTAAATGTGGCATTGGCCCAGGCGGCAGAGACCCATCGAAGGGCTCAGGAGTCCGGCGTCAGCCAGTCCTTAATGGATGAAATCCGAGGTGGCTTCCTGGAAATAATGAAGCTGATGAACGAGGAGTTAAGGCCTGCTGCTCAGCGGCCACAGCTTCCACAGGGGAACCACCCCGATCAGCAGCAGCATCCGGGTTGGACGGACACGGCGGCACCACAGGCTCCAAGTCTGGTCCAGAAAGGGGCGATTCCAAAGACTGCACCATCAGCAGACACGATTGGCTCCCGTCCACCGCCACCAAGGGTTCCACCAAAGCCGCCTAGAAGGCCCGTAGAGTCGTTACCAGTGGAGAGCAGCAGTCCAGGATATCCTCCGGATGGCGAACGAGGGAGACGAAACGAGTCTCGAAATTGGCACTTCGAGGACCGCAGGGCTTCCGATTTCCGCGAGGAGGCGCGTTTATATGACGTGCGAAACTCGGTGAAGGATTTTCTGTTCCGGCTCGAGTTCCTACAGCGGCAGTACCAGTGCCCTTAGCAGGAAGTGCTCCGCCATTTCCATGTGCTGCTAACTGGACGGGCACGCGAGTGGTATTGGGTCCACGTTCGTCACTGCAGGGTGGAGAGATGGCCGCAGCTGGGTGCCGCGCTAATGGATAGGTTCCGAGGCCACCAGACGGAGCACGACCGGATGCATCAGCTTCTGCAGAAGGAGCAACAGCCGGGAGAAGCCGTGGAGGATTATGTCCATGCGATGCAGCAGCTAGCCTCTCGCCTAAAAAAACCACTGTCAGAGCGACAGATGGTAAAAATTATTAAAAAGGGCTTGAGAGAGGGTATCGCAAGATTCGTTTACGCAATGGATGTGATGACTGTGGACGAGTTGAGGGAAGAGTGCTGCGAGGTGGAGCTTAATTTTGGACGACGAGGACGCGCGGCCTATGCGCACCCGATGCGTTATCCTCCGGCGGAGAAGGCCAGGGTTAGCGAGGCAGCTGGTCCAGATACTGCAGAGGATTCCCAGTGGCAGGTGAATGCGTTACAAGCGAAGGCGTTACAAGCGAAGGCCCGAAATCCGTTTCGAGCGGGCTGCTGGAAATGCGGAGCCGTAGACCACGGGTTCCGTGACTGCGCGGCAACAGAACGGTGCCTGTTCTGCTACCGATGCGGAAGGCCAGACACCGTGTCTCCGAGATGTCCGGATTGCGCGGAAAACGGTCGGCTGGGCGATCCGAGGGCGGGAAGGATGCGTCCAGACAAGAGTCCCGCGAAGCAGTAGATGTTTTAGGACTAAAAAAATTTTTAGTATGTACGAGTAGTAATAAGAACAATTTAAAATACTTACCCTTTGAGGAGAGGATGCGTCGGTACTTGGAGACCAGGAACCGAATTTTATCCGAGCACCAGTTAGCCGGCATGCGAACGGTGTCTAGGAAGGTCCAGAAGGCCAGGGATCGATTCCGGAAGAGACGAGCGAGGAGGCGAGAAGTGGTTACCGCTGTGAAGCGCAGTGGAACGGGAGACCCTCGACCATTCGCTGAAGTCCGGATCCTCCCCAACAGCTGACTGGATTGTTGGACACGGGAGTGAGTGTCAGCCCGCTGGGCAAAGGTGGAAGAGAGCTCGTCGAGGCGTTGGATGTGCCAATCCAGAAGTACCTATCCGTGGTCCGAACGGCGTCTGGAGAGGACCGCTCGATTATAGGACGCGTCAAGCTACCTGTGGAGTACTGAGGACAGATAAAGCGGATCCTGTTCTATGTATGTCCTTACCTGGAGCAGGAAGCCTATTTCGAAGTGGACTTCTGGCAGGCGTTTGGCTTGGCTCCGGCGGTGATAGGCCACAGCGACCCGGAAAGCGTGAAGAAGGCAGACGAAATCCACGCTAGGGACATGGAGCACTACGCCGAACAGGAAGATGACGACGAGGAAAAGCCAGATCCCGAATCCTGGACCTTATCCGAGGCCGACGCACGAGAGCTCGCGGAGATCCAGAAGGTGTTTCTCACATTTGAGAAGGATGGTCTGGGAACGACCAATCTGGAAAGGCACACGATCGAGCTGATTGAGGGAGCCAAGGTCTTCAAGGATCGGCCGTATCCCATGTCTCCAGCCAAGCAGAAGGTAGTCGAGGATGAGGTGGACAAGATGCTAGCGCTCGGAGTCATCGAAGAGAGCATGAGCCCGTGGACCAACCGGACGACGGTAGTGTCGAGACCTGAGAAAGTTCGGTTCTGCTTAGTCGCCCGCAAATTGAACGATCTGACCGTCAAAGACGCTTACTCGCTGCCTAGTATCGACGGAATCCTGTCCAGAATCGACCCAACCTTTTTACATTTCCAGCGTGGATTTGAAGTTCGCATTCTGGCAGATCGAGTTGGACCCGAAAAGCAAGGAACTGACGGCCTTTACGATTCCTGGTCGGCCTCTCTATCAGTTCCGGGTGATGCCTGGTTGGTGAGACTCATGGACCGAGTGATCCCAGCTGAGATTCGTTCCAACGTATTTGTCTACCTAGATGATCTGCTGATACTGGCTCCAGATATCCAGACTTTTTCTTAGGCTGGGATAGACTTCAGTCCGGCCAGAGTCCTCTACAGTTAAATTTGTAGAAACACAGGAGACGAAACGGGACTGGGAGTTGTATACGGGATCACGTGGTGTGGGTCTCCACCTCTACGTAGCGTAGATCGCTCGGAGGCGTAATGTCAACTGGCCGACACCAATTAGCACCCGGGTAGCTTTTCCGGTCTGGCAAACGTTCGTATTGGACAGAGTAAGCCTCGGAAGCGCAAAACGGGAACTTGTCTGACGCGGACGAGCACGCGTACGGCCTCGTCGTCCGTGTTGCGTAGAGAAAACGAACCTCGGAAACGCAACACGAAAACGGGGGCTGCCGCAAATTTAACTCACGGGGATTTTGACTGGGCCTAAGCGTGGCCGATCGGGGCTAGCTTTTCCAGTCCGGCAAGCGTCCGTATTGCACAGAGAAAGCCTCGGAAGCAATACGGGAACTTGTCCGACGCGAACGAGCACGCGTACAGTCTCGTCGTCCGTGTTGCGTAGAGAAAACGAACCTCGAAAACGCAACACGAAAAAAACGGGGCCGCCTCTAATTTAACTCACGGTATTTCGACTGGGCCTAAGCGTGGGCGATCGGGGTTAGCTTTTCCGGTCCGGCAAGCGTCCGTATTGCACAGAGAAAGCCTCGGAAGCGCAATACGGGAACTTGTCCGACGCGAACGAGCACGCGTACAGTCTCGTCGTCCGTGTTGCGTAGAGAAAACGAACCTCGGAAACGCAACACGAAAAAAACGGGGCCGCCACTAATTTAACTCGCAGGGATTTCGACTGGGCCTAAGCGTGGGCGATCGGGGGGGGGAACGCGGGGAAATCGACGGAAATTTTCCCGTCCGGCAAGCGTTCGTTTTGCGCAGAGTAAGCCTCGGAAGCGCAATACGGCAATTTGTCCGACGTGAATAGACACGCGGGCAGCTTTGGCGTCCGCGTTGCGTAGAGAAAATAAACCTCGGAAACGCAACTCAGAAACCTCACTGACCCGAAAAGCCCCTCCGCGAAATGCACTAAATCTTATTAGCCTCTCCCTAACCTGAGCGTGAGCAGAAAAGGCCGGCGATAGTTTCTCGCCGACCCGAAAACACTCAGCGAAGTTCCCTAAATTTTAGTAGGCTTGGGGGTTTGAATTTCACAACCCTATGTTCATTTTATTCACTTAGTGTTTCTCCCTAACCTTCGCACTCAGTGGGTTTCTAGTCTCTGCTTCTTGTCTTACTCTATAGCTTGGTATGGCGTTGCCGTCCGCGGGGTTTTCTGCTGCTGGTGTTGTCCTTCTGGTCTGAGTTGCTTGGCTGCCGCAAAAAGAATGAGGCCGATCCCCGTCCATCAAGGTTCCACGTCGACACGCTTTTTCCCTTTACAGCACGCTTTTTGCTATTAACACCACTAAGCTTGTCCTTAATCGCACGCTTTGCGTTTAAAATCTCGCGCGCTTATTCACGGGTGATTGCGATAACTTATCGATACTGTTGGACATTCGCCCCGACTGGCCAGCGGACTGATCTTGCTGATCAATACTGGTGACCTCGCGCGCGCCTATTTGAAAACTAGTATTACTTAGGTTTTAGACTTAAACATATATTTGAGAAACTATCTATAAATATCCCTTCAATGGCTGAATCGGAGAGTCGCAGAATGCCTGAAAGCAGCAGGGTTAACGATTGGTATGAGTAAACCAAAGTTTTGCTTCAAATCATTGACCTACTTGGGTTTTATCGTTGGTGGAGGTCGTCTACGCATGGATCCGGGACGAGTAGCAGCGATCAGGAGGATGCCAGAGCCTAGGACGATGAAGGAGGTGAGAGCGTTTCTTGGGACTGCTGGATGGTACCGCCGGTTTACAAAGAACTTTGCGACGTTGGCCGCCCCGCTTACTGAATTGCTGAAGAAAACTGGAAACTCGAAGTTTTCATTGAGTCCAGAGGCTCAGCTTGCGGTAGAAGCTTTGAAGATGGCGTTAACGTCTGCACCAGTCCTGGTGCATGCGGACTTTAAGAGACGGTTCTTTATACAGTGCGATGCGTCACACGTCGGAGTCGGGGCGGTGATTTTCCAGCGAGACGACGACGGACAAGAGCAGCCAATTGCCTTTTTCTCGGCTAAGATGAATAAACATCAGGTAAATTACACCGTGACCGAGAAAGTGTGTCTCGCGGCGCTCATGGCCACTCGGAAGTTCCGGCCGTATGTCGAAGGGATGCCATTCACCTGCATCACGGACCATGCCAGCTTGAAGTGGCTCATGTCCATGAAAGATCTGTCGCGACGGTTGGCGAGGTGGTCACTGCAGCCTCAAGGATTCCACTTCAACATCGAGCATCGAAAAGGGAGCGAGAACGTCGTGGCAGACACCCTTTCACGGTGTGTGGAGGAGCTCGTAGTGAATCCGACGGATTTGTTGGGTTTCGAAACCACCGAGTTCGCTGGAGAAAGTTACCTCGAGTTAGTGAGGGATGTGGAAGACAACTTGGAAAACTTACCGGACTTGAACATCGAGCATGGTCTCATCTTCAAGAGAGTTTCTTCATCAAATTTGTACGACGAGGTGGAAGGTTCGGAGTGGAAACTGTGGATCCCACAGAGTCTAACCCACAGCCTAATTGAGCGTGCACATACGGACCCAACAGCAGATCATGGCGGAATGGGAAAGACTCTGGAAATCCTCCGACGGTAGTTCTACTGGCCAGGCATAGTTCTCCAAGTCCGCGAGTTTGTGCGTGGATGTGATGTCTGCAAGGAATCCAAAGCGCCAAATTTCCGGATGCAGGTCGGTATTGGAGAAAGAGTCCAGACGGAACAGGCATTCCAGAAGCTGTATATCGACTTCTTGGGGAAATATCCGAGGTCAAAGAAGGGTCATAACTGGATTTTTATCGTGGTGGACCATTTCTCCAAATTTGTATTCCTGAAGGCCATGAGGGAAGCTACATCCTCGAACGTCGTCGATTTTCTCATCCACGAGGTATTTTACAAATTTGTCGTCCCGGAGGTAATACACTCAGACAATGGTCGGCAGTTCACGTCGAAGATGGAGAGTTTCGGTATCTTACACCTAAAGACTACGGTATACTCCCCACAGAGCAACGACGCAGAACGAGTAAATCGAAGCGTGTTGGCCGCAATCCGGAGCTTTTTAGATGGTGACCATCGAGACTGGGACGTCTACCTTCCGAAGATTGAGGTAGCCCTTCGAAACGCGATCCACTCGGCGACAGGAGAAGCGCCTTTCTTTACAGTGTTCGGACATCATATGTGAACAGCGCCAACTATAGGTTAGCGAGGAAGCTAAAGTCCTTGTGTGACGACGAGATGGCGGGGATGGAGACGGCGGACAAACTCCGAGTGATCCAGGAAAAGGTCCGAAAGAATCTGGAGACAGCCTATGACCGAAGCCGCAAGCGATATGACCAACGGGCTCGAAACTTCATGGCCAAGCCAGGTCGGAGGTATACCGCCGAAACTTCGTCCTCAGTGACTTTGGAAAGTCGTTCAACGCCAAGTGCGCCAGGAAATTCCTTAAGGCTCGAGTGGTGAAAGCCGTTGGCAACAATGCAAACGAATTGGAAGACCTGCAAGGATGCCACCTCGGAGTTTACCACGCCAAGGATATCCGGATGTAATCTAAAAAAAAAGGTAGCACAAAGTAAAGGAGCGCAAGAGAAAAAAACAAAGGCAGTACTTCCCGGCAAGCGTGGGCCCCGCGTAGGGCACCGTTTGGAACTGCATTCGAATTTCGCCAGACACCGATCTCCAATGCTCCCAATGATTTCGTCGAGTGGCCTTGGTTTGAAGGCGTCTCTCTAAATCCTTGGGTGGTGTTGCATTTCAGGTTGGAATCGGATGGAAGAACTAAGAAGGAGGTATTCGTTTTTGGTATCGATAAAGTTTGGAAGTGGCGCCCCCTATTTAAGTGGCTATCTAGCTATTTAAACTAGCCCGCTTCGCTCTGGGTATGGCTAGGATGGCCTTGGATTCGTCCAATGACCCACTTTTGGGAGAGGGAAAGGAAATATGGCGTGATGAGCATGACATTGCGTAGGTCAGGAATCGGGTTTAGTTGCTGCCGGAGATCAAAGCAATGTAGACGGAGTTCTTTCTATTTTTATTTTGTTTCGTTTGATACAAGAAAAAGTAAGGGTGCGAAAAGTGCTAGTGACGTGTGGAAATAAAGTGGAAATTTATTTATTTTAGGTACACCGGGTACCCTAGTACATAGGGCCCCGGAAGTTTTCTTAGATTTTCTTCGTTCTTCGCAAATTTCTCGGAGGAAGGGCAGCAGCCCTCGTGGTAGTACTCAGCCACCAGTAGCAGCAGCAGCAGTCAGCAGTAGCAGCAGCAGTAGCAACAGTAGCAACAGAGGCAGCAGCAGGCAACAGTAGCAGCAGAAACCGCAGCAGGCAGCAGCAACAGCCGCAGGCAGCAGCAACAGCCGCAGGCAGCAGTAACAACCATCACCACCAACCAACACCGCCGCAGGCAGTTAGGTTATTTAACCACAGAAAATTCAACGTTACCTCGGTGAGTCCGTTCCGGGCACGTAGAACCCGAGCAGCACCACGACGCGACTCCCATACTGTAGTGGCCGAGGCAGGGCGTAATACTAGTTTCCACTCCGACGCGCGCCCTTTATAAGGGTCCCGAGTTGTCCTTAGGGGACCCGCAGCCGGCTTACTTGCCGAGCCTGTGATTAGGTTGTAAGATTAATTTTTGTACTGTAGTATGCGCATATATTGAATATCTACTGTAAACACACAACACTGTGTTGCAGTGCATTCATAAAGGCCCGGTCAAATAACCTAAGTGGCCGAACACGAGTCGATCGGCGAGCTCACAGAAAGTGCAAGTGTCAGCATTCTGTTACACACGCCGGCCGAACTCAAGTGCATGCATATACCCTCGCGCTCCAGTTTAAGAGAGCATAATTTAATACATATAATATATAGGTACATAGCCGTCTCTCTGCCGCCACCTGCGAGCAGCGCAGCTACGAGACTTAGACTTAATTAGACTTAAAGAATATTGTAAAAGAACAGAGACACTTTGATCGTTGGAGCGGCACCATTGCTGCTCCTACTAAATAAAAAACACAAATTGGAACCAAACAGAATAATCTTATTTCATGGCGACCGTGACTAGAGTCACAAGGAGCAGCGGATCGGGAAGATTAATAATACAATGAGGATACAAGGAGGATATACACAAAAAAAACACGTCTGAGTGAGTAGAGTGTGCGTGATGGTACGTGGAGGTCAGAAGAATAAAATTAAAAAAAAGAATAACCCGCATAAAGTGGCTGCTATTTGCTCAATCAACACCGCCCGCGTGGACGACGGCGCAAAAACTTTATAATGAGCTTGAATTTTTAAAGGAAACCCTCCAAAATAGAGTACCACAAGGCACAACTCACTCAGCAACCCAAATACAAGTAATAAATGAAAAACTAATAACGAAACCAAATATTCCCAAGCCACTGCCGAAACGACCACAAGTCTGCCCGACCGACTGCCCCGGACCTCTCAACTCTGCGGCATGCAATACCGCATGCATGAAGCCGAAGACCAGTGCGAAGACCAGCACCGGTACCGCCTGAGCCCATAGGCCCAGGACAGCAGCAGCAGATATCAAGCGTGGGAGGCACGACCGCCACCTGCGCCTTCGAAGGAGCGTCAGCGTAGCCAAACCGGCGACGACCAGTTGACGTAGAAGGAAGAAAGAGAAACCAACCAAGCTGGATCAAAAATTTTTTTTTACCCATGCACTGCGTTGCATAATTTTTTTGATTGCACTACGATGCATATTTTTTTTATATAATATAATATTTTGTAAAATTGAACGGAACCTGCCCGATTAGATGTGTAGCCCGTAAAGCTATGCAAAAACTAGGTAGGAAGTTTGTTAATTTAAATGCGCAGTAATGCGATAAGTAAATTTTCAATAGAAGATCATAATAATTTTAATAAAACACTTTATACACATAAAATAAAAGTATATGCAAAACCCACCAAAATGACTTTGGACATAAAAACAGTGGATTCCACTGCCAATGTCATCAACAAGGTAGAATCTAGCAACATCAATCTATATTGGGTACATATACTCTTGATAATCATTGTTGTTATCATGTGCGTCACTTTCTTTTACAAAATTTACAAGCTGCATAATAATTGTCTGAAAAAAAGGTATATGAGCCGGGGAAATGACCTGGATAAAATATAAGCAGCAAAATAAATAAATAAAAAAATAAAATAAAAAAAAAACAGCACAAACAACAGTGATTACACATAAATATATTTCATAAATGTTAACACCTAAAATATAAGAAAATGAAATACAATAAAAACAAGAAAGAAAAGCTAACTTCGGGCGGAGCCGAAGTTGATATACCCTTGCAGAATATTCTGTAAATTATATTCTCCAAAATTATTCATATGATGCAATCTTAATACTCATAAAAAATCCCAACTTCCTAACTTTAAAAACACCAAAGTTATGGCATTTCCAATCGTTCAGTTATATGGCAGCTATAGGATATAGTCGGCCGATCCTTATGAAATTTGATAGGTTGGATTGATTGGTTAAAAATAGAACCCATAGAAAATCCCAACTTCCTAACTTAACAAAAACCAAAGTTGTGGCATTTCCGATCAATCAGTTATATGGTGGCTATAGGATATAGTCGGCCGATCCTTATGAAATTTGGTAGTTCGGATTGATAGGCCAAATATAACACCCATAGAAAATCCCAACTTCCTAACTTCACTAACACCAAAGTTATGGCATTTCCGATCAATCAGTTATATGGCAGCTATAGGATATAGTCGGCCGATCTTTATGAAATTTGGTAGGTCGGATTGATTGGCCAAATATAAAACCCATATAAAATTCCAACTTCCTAACTTAACAAACAGCAGAGTTATGGCATTTCCGATCAATCAGTTATATGGCAGCTATAGGATATAGTCGGCCGATCCCGGCCGTTCCGACTTATATACTGCGTGCAAAGGAAAGAAGGGTGTGTGCAAAGTTTCAATTCGATATCTTTAAAACTGAGAGACTAGTTCGCGTAGAAACAGACAGACGGACAGACAGACGGACAGACGGACAGACGGACAGACGGACAGACGGACAGACGGACAGACGGACAGACGGACAGACGGACAGACGGACATGGCTATATCAACTCAGGAGGTTATCCTGATCAAGAATATATATACTTTATAGGGTCGGAGATGTCTCCTTCACTGCGTTGCACACTTTTGACCAAAATTATAATACCCTCTGCAAGGGTATAATGAATAAATAAAAATAAAAAATATATATTAAGTAAAAATGGCTACACTAAAGGCAATTAGAGACACGTATGATAGGGACATTCACTTTAAAGAAAGAATTCTGCAATTAGTTTCAGCAACTTCAGTGAGCATTTATGGTTTAGAAAATGTATATATTGAAACATTTAATTTAGATACTTCTCCACTAATACATTGCACAAGCACCCAAAAGGGAATTGTATTATCCACTATTCCAGGCGTACAAGTTAGATCGGTAGTAGACGAGCACCCAATACTAGGTAGAGCAATAGTAATGACAGTTTTCAAGAAATAATTCATATCCATAATATAATGGAATGGAATAAATTATACAAGTTAATAAAAAAAAAAATAAATATAAAAATATTTCAATATATTCTTCTTACAAAGTATGGCTAAACTAAAGGCATGGAATGGAACAAATTGTACGGGGAATTGGCAAACATTAAAACTAATTTTGACAGATCATACAAGTCACTAACCCAGAATAGACCCATCCAAAAGAACACGGTTAGGAAGCATGTTGAAATATTAGTAGAGCGCGAATGATCACAGGGAAAGATTAAATCAAGATCATTGGTCACAGGTATCGAAACTTTTGATACGACTACGATCTAATTTAATATTTGTTAAACAAAAGTTCAGTTTAGAAATATCGGTACCAACCGTTCTAAACACTCCAATAGCAGTTGACACTGCACCTGACCCGGAATCAACAGAAACGAATGAATCGGAGTCAGAAGAGCTTCCCGAAGTAAACCTCAAAATAGAAGATGACGATTTGAATAATCTTACTATTCCGGCGGTATACACTGATCTGGACAATTCAACAGATTCAGATACTTCGAGTGTAATAGAAAACAAAATAAGTAACTCTATCACAATGGCACAATCAAATATTGATTTTATTAATACAGCATCCAAGCTTATACCAGTTTTTGATGGTAAGGCTGAAAATTTAACAAGCTTCATTGATGCTTTACAAATAATAGAATCAATAAAAGGCGAGCACGAAGAATTAGCTGTGTCCATAATTAAAACAAAGCTAAAAGGTGTCGCCAGAAATCTATTCGGTAATGAAACCACAATTACTGAAGTGATTTCCAGACTAAGAGGCAACGTCAAAGGCGAAACTGTAGAAGTATTATCAGCGAAGCTGATGAACCTACAGCAGCGCAATAAAACTGCTAACCAATACACACAAGAAATTGAGCAGATGACGAAAGCCATAGAAGGTGCATATATAACAGATGGTTTACCTTTAGAGCTAGCCAGAAGTTATTCCACGCAACATGCAGTCAAGGCAATGACTAAAAATTGCTCAATTGATAAGGTAAAACTTATCATGCAAGCTCGCACCTTTAGTACTATGAACGATGCCGTTTACAAATTTGTCAATAGTTGCACTGAAGCAACTGGACAGTCAAACACCGTCCTATATTTCAAGAACTATCCACAGCGCGGCTCAAATCGCGGACGTGGAAATTATAGAGGTAATTTTCGTGGTAATCACAATAACTACAACAACAATAACTATAACAACAATTACCAAAATAACAATGGACCAAAGCGATGTCAGAATAACCCAAAATACTAACCAAAACACATCGGAAAACTCCCAAAGCCCTTTAAATACTCAACAATAAAAGAAGTCAGAGTTCACACCATTAATCTCAGCCAAAATATATTCGTTTCATTTTTCAATGTAGCTACTGGAAAAGAACTTATCTTTTTAATAGACACAGGTGCGAACATTTCCATTTTAAAAGAAACTTCGGATAACTTCCAAAACATCCAAGATGATTACATCATAGACATAAAAGGCATAAGTCAAGAAATAACCAAGTCCCAAGGTTTAGTTTCTATGGAGATACAGACAACTAAATACATAATTCCACACGATTTTCATATCGTAAATTCACATTTCCCTATTCCATGCGATGGAATATTAGGCATCGACTTTATTAAAAAATACAACTGTCAATTAGACTTCAAGCCATCTGAAGATTGGCTCATAATTAGACCCAATAATTTAAAATTTCCAATTAATGTACCAATAGCTCATAGTTCTGGCAATAATTCAATACTTCTGCCAGCAAGATCCCAAGTTATTCGGAAAATTGAACTTAATTCAAAAGAAGACAGTGTATTAATTCCAAATCAGGAAATTCAGCATGGTATTTACGTTGCAAATACCATAGCAACATCCAATAATGCCTTCATAAGATTAATAAACACAACAAATACCGACCAAGTAGTCAGTGCAGATAACCTAACATATGAATCACTTTCGAACTACGATGTAGTCAACACAAATCCAGACAATAGAAAAAAATCCGTACTATCACAACTTTCAAAAAACTTCCCTCCGCAGTTCAAGTCACAGCTTTCTAGCTTATGCACCCAGTATAGCGATATATTCGGATTGGAAACCTAATCAGTAACCACAAATAATTTTTATAAACAGAAACTGAGATTAAAAGATGATGAACCAGTCTATATAAAGAACTATCGAAGCCCACATAGTCAGGTGAACGAAATACAAAAGCAAGTAGGAAAATTAATCTCTGACGGGATTGTCGAGCCGTCAGTATCCGAATAAAATAGCCCATTGTTACTTGTTCCTAAGAAATCATCCCCCGGGTCAAATGTAAAGAAATGGGGATTAGTAATTGACTACCGCCAGATTAATAAAAAATTACTATCTGATAAATTCCCATTACCTAGAATTGATGATATTTTAGATCAACTAGGTCGAGCAAAATACTTTTCATGTCTTGACTTAATGTCAGGATTCCATCAAATTGAACTAGAAAAAGGTTCAAGAGATATAACGTCCTTTTCAACGAGCAACGGCTCATATCGCTTCACGCGATTACCATTCGGATTAAAAATAGCTCCTAATTCGTTTCAGAGGATGATGACTATTGCGTTCTCTGGTCTAGAACCTTCTCAAGCATTCCTTTATATGGATGACTTAATAGTAATTGGTTGTTTCGAAAAACATATGCTTAAGAACTTAACAGATGTTTTTGAGAAATGTAGGAAATACAACCTAAAGTTACATCCAGAAAAATGTTCATTTTTTATGCATGAAGTGACTTTTCTAGGTCATAAATGCACTGATAAAGGAATACTTCCAGATGACAAGAAATACGATGTCATTATGAACTACCCAGTTCCGCACGACGCGGACAGTGCTAGACGTTTCATAGCATTCTGTAACTATTATAGACGTTTTATAAAAAATTTCGCCGACTATTCACGGCACATAACAAGATTATGTAAAAAGAATGTTCCTTTTAAATGGACGGATGAGTGTCAAAATGCATTTCAATACTTAAAAACAAAACTTTTGGAACCCACCTTGCTACAATATCCAGATTTCACTAAAGAATTCTCTATAATAACAGATGCAAGTAAGCAAGCATGTGGAGCGGTTTTAACTCAAAACCATAATGGTCTCCAACTTCCCATTGCATACGCATAAAGAGCATTTACAACAGGTGAAAGTAACAAATGTACTACTGAGCAGGAATTAGCTGCAATTCATTGGGCGATATTACATTTCAGACAATATATATATGGAAAACATTTCTTAATAAAAACAGACCATAGACCTTTAACATACCTTTTCTCAATGATCAACCCCAGTTCTAAACTGACACGTATGAGGCTCGAACTAGAAGAATACGACTTTACAGTCGAATATTTAAAGGGAAAAGATAATTATGTAGCTGATGCGTTATCAAGGATAACCATCACAGATCTACAAAATATAACTGGAAATATATTGAAAGTCACTACTAGATATCAAAGTAGACAAAAATTCCGCGCGGAAAATCAAGAACAAGAATTGCCTATGCAATCTCTAAATAAAGCTTCTAAGCCCAACGTATACGACGTCATAAACAATGATGAAGTACGTAAAGTAGTGACCTTGCAGATAAAAAATACGTTATGTTTATTTAAACAAGGCAGAAAAATTACTGCAAGATATGATGTTAGCGATTTATATACTAATGGGGTTATTGACTTAGATCAATTTTTCCAAAGGCTTGAAATGCAAGCCGGTATACATAAAATCAGCCAACTCAAAGTGGCACCGTGGGAAAATATCTTTGAACATACTTCGATAGATAATTTCAAATTAATGGGCAATAAAATCTTGAAAACATTAAGAGTAGCGCTACTCAACCCGGTGACCCAAATAACAAATTTAAAAGAAAAAGAATCAATTTTGTCTACATTTCATGATGATCCAATTCAAGGAGGTCATACTGGCATATCAAAAACTTTGGCCAAAGTAAAAAGACACTATTACTGGAAAAGTATGTCTAAAGATATAACTGAGTACGTAAGAATATGTAAAAAATGCCAGAAAGCCAAAATAACTAAACACACAAAGACCCCTTTAACAATTACAGACACACCAATAAATGCTTTCGACAGAGTGATAGTGGACACAATTGGTCCACTACCAAAATCAGAAAATGGCAATGAGTATGCAGTCACTTTAATATGTGATTTAACTAAGTATTTAGTTGCCATACCTGTTCCGAATAAAAATGCTAATACTGTCGCTAAAGCAATATTTGAATCTTTTATCCTGAAGTACGGTCCAATGAAGACGTTCATTACGGACATGGGAACAGAATATAAGAATTCAATTATAGACGATTTGTGCAAATATTTAAATATTGAAAATATTACATCCACAGCACACCACCACCAGACAGTTGGAACAATAGAAAGAAGTCATAGAACTTTCAATGAGTACATAAGATCTTACATATCGGTTGACAAAACTGATTGGGACGTATGGCTTCAATATTTTGTCTTTTGTTTCAACACGACCCCCTCTATGGCACATACTTATTGTCCATATGAGCTAGTATTCGGTAAAACAAGTAATTTACCGAAACATTTTAATAGCATAGACAGTGTAGAAGCACTATATAATATAGATGACTATGCTAAGGAAAGTAAGTATAGATTAGAAGTAGCCTATAAAAGGGCTAGAGTTATGTTAGAAGCAAATAAAAATAGAAATAAACTAATATACGATCATAAAGTAAGGGATATAGATATATCAGAGGGTGACCAAGTTTTATTAAAAAACGAGACAGGTCATAAGTTAAATCCTAAATATACTGGTCCGTATAAAGTAATGGAAATAGGAGAAAGAAATAACATTATAATAATGAATAATAAAAACAAAAAACAAAAAGTTCATAGGGATAGATTAAAAACGTTTATTTCATAATTGCATTTAGCATGGCCATGCTTAGAAATACTTCTTTCTTAAATAAGAATACTATTATAAATTCCATTCTCTTTATATCAAAATAAAACAAATTTTTTAAAAAAATTTTAATAAAAAAAATTATTATTATTCCTTTAAAGTATACAGTATACAATTAAACCGTCGTCGCATGCAGACGTGTATTTATTGTGCTCCGGGAAAAAATATTCAATAAAATCACAAAAGTGCAGTGACCGTTTTAATAAATCTACTATAACGCGAAAAGACGCTTTCTGCGATGAAATCGCGAATGTTTATATTGATTGGTCATTTAATTAATATAAAACTTAACACTTAAAACTCTAATTAACTTTACCACGAATACAATGAGTCTGAACGACGTTCGCACACAACGTCAACGTGAGCAAGACGAGAGACGGCTCTCAGTACAAAGAAATAACGCGTACTTCTCTTTTAAAGCAACCGAAAATAATGCAAGCTCTGATCAAGCGCGGGCAATTACCCCCAACTTGACCGAGTTCTTAAACGTATCGAGCGAGAGAGCGCGTTCTTGCTCCCCCTCGCTACCATCGACGTCTCTGCGGCCAAAGAGCGCTGAATGTGCTCCAATGCAGGTATGCAATAACCTAAGCTCATCAGCAGTAACTAGCACCCCAATTTCTTTAACAACGTCAACTGTAAGTACAACAACAACTGCAACCGTATCGACTGCTCGTTTAATGACATCATCAGCTAGCAGCGCAAATATTAATAAGTCTGCCACTGCGCTGCCCGAAAAACAGAACAAAACCAATGAATGTACTAAGCCGGCTGTGCAGACTAATATGGATCGCTACATCCAAATCAAAAGGAAGCTGAGCCCTCTAAATTCTCAACGCAAAATAACCCGTAACAATGCTAGCCTAGCTGGAATAGAAACGCCCACGAACTCAAACCGATTTAAAATCTTGGAAGACGCCTATGACGTTGAGGCGGCCGAATCCACTGAAGTCGAGAAAAGGAAGCCAAAACCTCCGCCTATTTATATTCGAGAAAAAAGTTCCAATGTTCTTGTCAACAAAATTATCAAGCTTATTGGAAAGGATAACTTCCACATAATACCTCTAGTAAAGGGCAACATCCAGGAAACAAAGGTTCAAATGAAGTCTGAAGATAATTACAGAGTATTATCGAAATATCTTTCCGAGAATAAAAAGAACTTTTACACGTATCAGCTAAAAAGTAGCAAGGGCCTGCAAGTCGTACTTAAAGGCATAGAGTCCGACGTAACGCCTGCAGAGATAACAAAGGCGCTTCAAGAGAAGGGATTTAACGCTAAGACAGTCTTCAACATCCTTAACAAGGATAGAAAGCCGCAGCCACTCTTTAAGGTTGAGCTCGAACCAGAAAATAAGCCTTTAAAGAAATACGAAGTGCACCCCATTTACAATCTTCAGTTCCTGCTGCACCGCAGAATTACAGTTGAGGAACCGCACAAACGCAATGGCCCGGTACAATGTGCGAACTGCCAAGCCATACAAGGTCATACTGTAAACTGCGCCCGGTGTGTGTAGTTTGTGGAGATCTTCATGACTCCGCACACTGCCCAACGAGCAAAGATGACTGCAACTCGAAAAAGTGCGGCAACTGCGGTGGCAATCACACTGCTAACTACAGAGGCTGCCCTGTTTACAAGGAGCTGAAAAGTCGCATCCACCAGAGAGGAACTGCCGCCCGCACCCAAAATAAACAGATGACAGCTTCCAGATCAAACCCTGAAGTCTTCTTCTCCACTGCAGCCAGATCCTCACTAGGACCCTTAAACTCTGATAAAAATGTGACTTACGCAAGCGCTTTAAAATCAGGACTGGCTAACCCTGTCTCAAAAAGTTCATTTCTGCAATCAGCATACCAAGAACCGAACACGGCTCAGCAGCAACAATTCCCGGAGCAGTCAAAAAGCAACTTCGAAGATATGATATACAGCCTGCAGCAAAGCCTTACGGAGTTTATGTCGTTTATGCGCACAACTATGCAAGATTTAATGCGAAACCAAAATCTACTGATTCAAATGCTGGTTTCACAACAATCCAAATAATGATTTCCCTAAGGATATCTACGTGGAACGCTAACGGCGTCTCACAGCATAAACTTGAGTTAGCTCAATTCCTACTCGACAACCATATCGACGTAATGCTGCTTTCAGAAACACACCTTACAAATAAATACAATTTTCAACTACGAGGTTACTCATTTTACGGAACAAATCATCCAGATAGTAAAGCACATGGTGGGACTGGAATTCTAATCAGAAGCCGTATTAAGCACCACTATCATAACAAATTTGCTAAAAATTATCTACAGGCCACATCTATAAATATACAAACAAATACTGGCAACCAACTTACACTAGCCGCCGTATACTGCCCGCCTCGCTTCACCATAGCTGAAGATGAGTTTATGCAGTTTTTCAACTCACTAGGAGACCACTTCATAGCAGCAGGGGACTACAACGCCAAGCACACACACTGGGGATCACGTCTCGTGACTCCAAAAGGAAAACAGCTCTATAATGCAGTTATAAAAGCCAAGAACAAGCTGGACTATGTTTCTCCTGGCAGACCAACATACTGGCCGGCAGACCCAAGGAAACTACCCGATTTAATAGACTTTGCAATTACCAAAAACATTTCTAAAAATCTGATAAGCACCGAATGCCTCTCGGATCTTTCATCGGATCTCTCGCCTGTCCTGTTTATTCTTCTCCGACATCCAGGCGCATTGGAGCAATCGTTTAAATTGACATCTCAGAAAACCAATTGGGTTAAGTACAAGAAATACATTAGCTGACAAATTGAGCTAAGTCCTCATCTCAACGATGAAGCCAACGTAGACAGATTTGTTAATACACTAGAGTCTGTACTCGTCTCTGCAGCTCGAGTTTCAACACCCCAAACCACAAGTACACAAAGCAACCAAAAGAAGACAAATCTACAAATAGAACAGCTCGTCCTCGAAAAGCGACGCTTACGTCGAGAGTGGCAACTCCACAGATCACCATCTGCTAGGCAAAGCTTCAAATATGCCTCACGTCAACTCACAAAAGCTTTACAGCAAGAAGAAGCACATGTCCACCGACGCTACATAGAGCAATTGTCAACATCTAGCACAAAACACTCACTATGGAGAGCTCACCCTAATCTAAGCTCACCGAAAGTAACCGTGATGCCTATTAGAAACCCCACAGGCGGCTGGGCGCGCAGCGATGCAGACAGAGCCAGCACGTTTGCCAACCACCTTAAAAATGTCTTCCAACCAAATCCTGCCACTAGTGCGTTCACCTTGCCGACTTTACCACATGAGCCTCAGCTTCAACATGAACCAATCGAGTTTCGCCCAAACGAAATCGTTAACATCATCAAAAATCAGCTGAATCCGAAAAAATCCCCGGGCTGCGACCTCATAACTCCCAAAATGATCATTGAGCTCCCATATTGCGCCGTTTGCACTATCACCCAGCTGTTTAATGCCATCGCAAAACTTGGCCACTTTCTAGTGAGATGGAAAAAGTCGATTATAATAATGATAGCAAAGCCAGGAAAAGACCACACAATTCCCACGTCGTATAGACCTATAAGCCTACTCTCATGCTTATCTAAACTCTTTGAAAAATGCGAATTGATTCGGATAAACACATACCTAAGAATCCAGGAAGGAATTCCGTCACATCAATTTGGGCTTCGTGAAAAGCACGGAACAATTGAGCAGGTCAACCGGATAACATCAGAAATTCGGAACGCGTTCGAAAAACGAGAGTACTGTACTGCCATATTTTTAGACGTCTCTCAAGCAATTGATAGAGTTTGGCTAGAAGGTCTAATGTACAAGATCAAGACAATGCTCCCCAACAACACCCATAAGCTTTTAGAGTCTTACCTCTACGACAGAAAATTTGCTGTTCGATGCAACACTGCTATAACTGACGATTTCACTATTGGAGCTGGAGTTCCTCAAGGAAGCGTGCTCGGGCCAACATTATATGTCCTCTACACAGCAGACATCCCAACAAGCACACGACTAACAACATCTACGTTTGCTGATGATACAGCCATTCTCAGCCGCTCAAAATGCCCGATGCAAGCAACTGCGCAGCTCGCTCTTCATCTGGTCGATGTAGAAAAGTGGCTATCAGATTGGCGAATTAAAGTGAACGAACAAAAATGCAAGCACGTTACGTTCACCCTGAACAGGCAAAACTGCCCGCCGCTCATGTTAAACCATACTCTACTCCCGCAAGCAAACGAAGTGACATATCTAGGAGTACACCTCGACAGAAGACTCACATGGCGCCGGCACATTGAAGCCAAAAGAACACACCTAAAGCTAAAAGCCAGTAGCCTTCATTGGCTTATCCACGCTCGGTCTCCTCTTAGTCTTGAATATAAAGTCCTGCTGTATAACTCGGTACTAAAACCTATATGGATGTACGGCTCTCAGTTATGGGGGAATGCCAGCAATAGCAATATTGACATAGTCCAGCGAGCTCAGTCGAAGATCTTGAGAACAATCACCGGGGCACCGTGGTACGTTCGCAACGAAACCATACATCGCGACTTAAACATTCTACCAGTCAAAGAAGTGATCGCAGAACAGAAGGAAAAGTACTTTACTTTATTATACTGTTAGTTAAATTTTAATGTTAAGATTCGTAAACTTATTGTTAGTCTCAAAATTAAGAGAAGATTCAATAAATAAAAGCAAAGTTAAATAAAAAAAAAAAATTCCTTTAAATAAAATATACCAATAAAATAACTTCATAATATATTACGTTATTTTTCAAAAGGAGGGAGATGTAGTATGCGCATATATTGAATATCTACTGTAAACACACTGTAACACTTTGTTGCAGTGCATTCATAAAGGCCCGGTCAAAAAACCTAAGTGGCCGAACACGAGTCGATCGGCGCGCTCACAGAAAGTGCAAGTGTCAGCATTCTGTTACACACGCCGGCCGAACTCAAGTGCATGCATATACCCTCGCGCTCCAGTTTAAGAGAGCATAATTTAATACATATAATATATAGGTACATAGCCGTCTCTCTGCCGCCACCTGCGAGCAGCGCAGCTACGAGACTTAGACTTAATTAGACTTAAAGAATATTGTAAAAGAACAGAGACACTTTGATCGTTGGAGCGGCACCATTGCTGCTCCTACTAAATAAAAAACACAAATTGGAACCAAACAGAATAATCTTATTTCAGTACTTGTAAATTTATATAGTTACCCTCGTCCGTTTCCGCATGTCTTCGTGATTCCGCCAGCTTGAGTCCAGCCTTGCGCAAAACTCAGGGTCTGAAAATGCGAAAGCGGGCTTAGCAGAACGTAAAACAATCTATTCATATTATTCATATTTACCATATTTGTGTCCTCTTGGAGCTCCAGCAGGGTGATTAGGAGAGACAAGAGGTGTTAAATTAATTACAGCCGCTTGGTTTAAATTTTTCTGGGGGGCCAAATTTCCAACCTTGCAGCTGGTGCAGTCCAGGCCGGGTAGTGGTTTTGCCTGACCTGTAAGTAATGGTATAAGGAGTAGAGGATATGCTTAACGTTTATATTTGGCAATCGTATGTATATATTAATAAATAAATGTACTTAGAATGGAGATGAAGATGTTGTGGACCTAAGGCAATTACCAGCGGGGAGATGAACCGGTCGTTGTCTGGCCTGGCAGTGGCTCCGGCCTTAGAACATGGGTGGTGCCTCCCTCGCGACACTAGGGGCACCACAGGAAGGCCACTTTTCCGTCGTATTTGTATTTGATTACTTTTTCGTTGTTAGAGATGTTAGTATTTGTAGAGTGAGACGTCGATAGTAATCGATGTTTAGTGTTGTGGAAGCTGTAGGGACATTGGGGGTACTCCACCCTGAGGATTCCGGAGCTAGCCGGGGCCGTCCCAGGACGATGCAGTTCCATAACAATACCTTTTCTCAATGACCAATCCCAGTTCTAAACTGACACGCATGAGGCTTGAATTAGAAGAATATGATTTCTCAGTTGAATACTTAAAGGGAAAAGACAACTATGTAGCTGATGCGTTATCAAGAATAACCATCAAAGACCTACAAAATATAATAATAGTTTCAAATTAATGGGCAATAAAATATCCCAGTAAACGGGTATGTGTTTATAATTGTTTTAACATTTCTATTAAATTTGTTTAATCTTGTAGCTTTGTTATTGTAATTTACGCTCTCTATACTTGCTAGAACTCTTTTACTCCATCTCTCCCGCTCTATTTTATAACTGTAATTTACTCTCTATGAACTTCTGGTAGACTTTTTCGTTTATTTCTCTAACTCTCTCTCTTGCATGCTTTACATTGCATCTGTTTATTGATTAAAGTTGTTGTGTTGCACAAGCCACGCTCAGTTGATATAAGATTTATTCTCTCGTGCTCTCTTTATTCGATTTAATTCGTAATCTCGCGGTCTTACTTTTTTCGTGTCTTGCCCCCTTGTGGTTTTTGGATTTGATCCCAGTGCCAAATTTACTTTGAGGTATTTTTCATATTCTTATTTTTTTATTTGCTTTAAGCTTACAATGGCTCTTGTCTGTTCTAAAAAAAATTGTACTCTTGCGTCTTCAACTAAAGACACTTTTATTTACAGTACTGGCTAAGTCGAAGAATTCGTTGCCGACCGTACCTACAGGTACAGTAGGCACCGTTCCTAGTTCTCAGCCCAGTGTGGTTCAGACTGCTGCTGGGGGGCGTAAGAAACTTTCAGTTGTTCCACAAAGGAAGCAATTATTTGTTTCTAGATTCACCCCAGATACCACATCTGAGGATGTTTTGGAATTTATACGTGAAAAATTCCCATCCGAGGATATTGCAGTTGAACAATTTTGATTTTCTTACGCTCGTAGGATATCGTCTGTGTTTAAGGTGTTACTTTCTGAAAGTTTTTGGCTTAATGATGATTTAGTAATTAAAGAATTGGTTCCAAATAAACCGAGAACAAATAACAGGCCTGTGCCAAAAAACTAAAAAGTTTATTCTTGGCGTATCAAAATGTTAGGGGACTAAATATGAAGCTACACAAGCTTTATGCCGACTCCTCTGCATTCACCGAAGATATTTTGGCTTTTACGGAAACTTGGCTAAAACCAGAGATATCTGACTCTGAAGTTCTGTCAAATAACTTTAATACTTATAGGACCGATCGCCCCTCACGTAGGGGGGCGGTGTACTGATTGCCGTTACCTCTAGCCTAACATCCGAAAGAATTCTTAGAATTATCGTTACAGCAAGTAAGCTTTATACGAAATTCTTTAAATAGACAATTAGATCTTGTGTTTGTTTCAGACCCGTCCGAGGTCACGGTATGTAGAATTGACGCTCTTGTTTTACCTGAAGACCGATATCATCCAACAATGGAATTTAGTCCCCCCAACTAAAATGAGATGCTTTCGTAAATGTGACTATAATAAACTTAACGATATGATTTCTCATTATAATTAGACAGACTTGTACAATTGTACAGACATTGAAAGTGCCACTGAACTATTCTATATACTATACTATTCTTCAAAGACTTAAAAACCTTAAATCAAATACTTATAAAAAGTATAAAAAATCGGGTAAGCCATCAGATTTTTCGAAATATGTAGTGGCTCGATCGGATTTTAATGTTTTCAACAGTCATTGCTTATCTATGCATCTAAATCGATGTAAATTTGAATTTTCAAATGATCCGAAACAGTTCTTCAACTTTGTTAATGCCAAGCGTAAGTCATCGGCATTGCCTTCATCGGTACGTCTAAACTCCACGGAGGCATCGACGGATTCCGACATTGCTGATTTATTTGCTGAGTTTTTCCAAACCACTTATAGTTCGACAGCTTGGTCAAATTCTAACTACCCTAATCCCTTAAATAGGGCAAATTGTATTTTTACCCCTTTAATTACTGAAATCTCTCTCTTAATAGATTTTGAAACAACAACACCGACTTATTCTCCCGGTCCAGATGGACTTCCTGGATGTGTGCTCAAGTTTTGTGCGTCAACAATTTGTAAACCGATTCTTAAACTTTTTAATTTGTCTATTTCATCATCAGTTTTTCCTACTATCTGGAAGGACTATTTTATTATTCCACTTCATAAAAAGGGTGCGAAAGCTGATGCCAAGAATTATAGAGGTATTTCCAAATTGTCGGCAATTCCTAAAGCATTTGAACGTATTATCACTTCTCATTTGCAACATTTATGTTCCTCGCTTTTATCACCGTGTCAGCATGGTTTTGTTAAGCGAAGATCGACCACCGCCAACCTTCTTGAATTGTCATCTATTGTAATAAATGAATTTCAGAAAAAAATGCAGACCTACGTTATATCTACAGATTTTAGTAAGGCCTTTGACTCCGTCAACCACTCTCTTCTCTTATTCAAATTAGATCTGCTTGGGTTTCCTGGTAATCTATTAACTTGGATTTCAAGTTACTTGAATGGTAGGACTCAGAGGGTTATATTCAAGAATTCTGTTTCAAAATTGATCCACGTAAAAATCTGGAGTCCCTCAGGGAAGTCATCTGGGCCCTTTGCTGTTTACTTTGTTTATCAACGATCTTCCCTCTATCTTAACGCATTCTCGTGTACTAATGTATGCTGATGATGTTAAGCTTTGTTTATCATATAATGATATAGCGTCGGGATTTAACTTACAGTCAGATATTGATTGTTTTCATGAATAATATGAGTACAACCTTTTAAAGTTGAACTACCTTAAATGCAACGTTATGACTTTTTATAGGGGCACTCCTACGTTTATTATTTATTTTCTTGAAAATACGTCACTCGACCGTATATATTCAGTTAACGATTTAGGTGTTCTTCTGGACCCTAAACTTAAATTTGACTGCCACATAATGTCCACTGCTAATAAAGCCATGAGTGTTCTTGGCTTTATAAAGCGTTGGTCAAAAGAATTTGATGACCCTTATACGACCAAATTATTATTTACCTCCCTTGTCCGTCCTATTTTGGAATATTGTTCGTGGGTTTGGAGTCCACAATATTAAGTTCACATTGACCGTATTGAGTCGGTACAAAAAAAATTTCTTCTATTTGCCCGTCGTAGTTTGAACTGGGATCAAAACGTAAGGCTACCTTCCTACCAGAGTAAATAACTGTTGCTTAATTTACCTACACTTGTAAATCGTAGAAAAATGCTTGGTACAATTTTTATGCATAATCTTATAAGAGGTGATATTGATTCTGCAGAACTTGTAAACCGCCTAACTTTCAATGTTCCTGTTAGACTAACACGAAATTGTATCCCTCTAAATTTGCCATGATGTTCATCAAATTTTTGTCTGCACGAGCCCTTTCGCGTTCTATGCAATACTTATAACAACCTGTATTATCTAATTTGCATTTCCACTTCTATCCCGTTATTAAAAACTAATATTTTAACTCATTTGATTTTCTCTTAATTGTGCCTTTTATTTTCACTTGTGTCTTGTCTCTATTTAATTTATGTATTTTCCTCACGAACTCGCATTTTTTGCCCAAATTGATAATAGGGCCCGCGCGTAACAAGCACGTGCTTGGTGTCGTTGGGCCACTTGTTTGTACTGCTCGTAGTGCATCAACGTCCATCAGATTAAGAGTAGCGCTACTCAACCCGGTGACCCTAATAGATAAACAAACAGATAGAGAAGTCATTCTGTCTAACTTCCATGATCCCATACAAGGAGGTCATACTGGCATTTCAAAGACTTTAGCAAAAATCAAAAGACATTATTTTTGGAAGAATATGACTCGTGATATCACTGAGCACATACGAAAAATATCAATAATGCCAGAAAGCTAAAATAACTAAACATAGCAAGACCCCACAATAGAGGTGGAGAAAAATCGATGTTAACATCGATGTAATCGATGTTTTCAAAACATCGGTAACATCGATGTTTGGCTTGCCAAACATCGATGTTTTCCATCTCTAACTGGGCTACATAACCATTACATGCCATTTCATATCCAATAATTTCAAATTGGAATCGGCAATTTTATCAACACAACATCTTCTAAAGCCAACAAATCACACCGCTGCAAATATAGCAGAAACGATAAAATCGGTGCTAGATGACTGGGCGATAGCGCAAAAAGTTGTATGTCTTGTGTCTGATAACGACGCTTCCATGAAAAAGGCGTGCGTTTCATTAAAATACAAACACTTGCCGTGTGTGGCCCACACTATTAACCTGCTGGTCCAGGACATATTAAAACAGCCAATATTAGAGGAAATTCTAAGCAAATGCAAGACTGTTGTATCGTTTTTTAAAAGAAGCTCGACTGCGTATGCAAAATTCAAAGCAGCACAAAAAACAGAAACTCCATATGGCCTGGTTCAAGAAATGCCGACGCGCTGGAATAGCGCATACGAAATGATCAAGCGAGTAATTCTGACAAACGAATATATTAGTGTAGTATTGGCTGTATCTCACAATGCCCCTTCACCGTTGTCTGCCGAAGAAATTGACGTTTTAAAAGAGATTTCGATATTGCTTGCTCCATGCGCGGATGCAACCTTGTCGGTTTCGACGAACACCAATGTCTCAATTTCGTTGATCATTCCTGTAATTTGTGAACTTTTCCACAAAGTTAATGGATTCGATTTCAAAACAATTGAAGGAATCGCTGCCGCAGATTACATGAAGATTCGTCTAAGGGAAAGATTGTTTGCATATGAAACTAGAACGATTCCTCGTATCGCAACAATTCTCGATCCGCGATTCAAGAAGCAAGGGTTCCTTGCCCAATCGAACTCGGAGGAAGCGGCCAAGGCTTTGCAGGAAGAGCTGAACTCCGTTATGACAACAACTCCACGACCGCAGCCAGCACCACCAACAGAGGAACCTACACGGTTCTCATTCCTCAAAACTAAAATGGAGACAACAGTTCAATCACTTCGGGCGGATTCCATTATACTCTTACGCCAACATCTAGAGAAAGGGAACCAACCGGAAAAGTGCGATCCGTTGGCGTATTGGGAGGTAAAACTTTATATGCTAAGTCTTTTGTTCTTCAAATATTCAATTAAACAAAATATCTTATTTCAGATGTCAACTGATGAACCATTTAAAAAGATCTCGAAAAAGTTCCTTTGTATTCCAGCATCCTCATGCGAGTCTGAACGCCTCTTTAGCAAGGCAGGCCAAATGATTTCGGACCGTCGCACTCGCTTATTGCCATCAGTCGTCGATAAGCTTCTGTTCCTTAACAAAAACAAAAATATTAATAAAATTAAAATATAATAACAAAAAAAAAAATTTTGTTAAACATCGATTAAACATCGATGTTTTTCACCAAAAACATCGAAAACATCGATGTCCACAAACATCGATTATTCTCCACCTCTACCCCACAAACAATAACAGACACACCTACAAATGTTTTCGACAGAGTGATAGTGGACACTATAGGTCCACAAAGAAAATGGCAACGAGTATGCAGTCACTTTAATATGTGACTTAACTAAGTATTTAGTTGCATTCCTGTTCCAAATAAGAATGCTAATACTGTCGCTAAAGCAATATTTGAATCTTTTATTCTGAAGTACGGTCCAATGAAGACGTTCATTACGGACAGGGGAACAGAATTCAAGAATTCAATTATATGCAATTTGTGCAAATATTTAAATATTAAAAATATTACATCTACAGCACACCACCACCAGAACGTTGGTGATAAACCTGATAAAACTGATTGGGACGTACTTTGGCTTCAATACTTTGTCTTTTGTTTCAACACGACCCCCTCTATGGCACATAATTATTGTCCATATGTGCTAGTATTTGGTAAAACAAGTAATTTGCCAAAACAATTTAATAGCATAGACAGCATAGAAACAATATATAATATAGATGATTATGCTAAAGAAAGTAAATACAGATTAGAAGCATTATTAGCATATAAAAGAGCTAAGATAATGATAGAAGAGCATAAGAATAAAAATAAAGTGCTAATAGTTAATGACAAAAACAAAAAACAGATAGTTCATAAGGATAGACTAAAACTTTTTATTTCATAATCACACTGAGTATGGCCATACATAGATAATAACATATATATGCACAACGTTGACTTTGGGGACATTTTTTATGTATATCGATCATTTAAAGGACTTTTGCTGATTTTAGGGACAGTCCTCAAAATTTTCTGGCATATAGCGTCTATTTCGGGGACATTTTAATATACGCAGTGAAGTACGAATTATTTTGGTCCATTTATTTACTGTTATAAAAAGAGGTCTTTTTGCTGCAAAGATTCAATAACCTGTTCTTATATATACTCATTTTAAATAATAGTTTTTAATACTTTTATTTTTTTAATATATATTTATCATTGATTATGGGGACTTCTGATAAAAGTGCGTGTAATGCAATGACTATAAATGTGGAAAGTTTAAATTTATGTTAATATGATATTCTAACCCCATTTCGATGAAAACATGTTGAAAATTCTTAAGTTAAAGCTATATTTAAAAAATTGTACATAATTTTTTTCTGAAAGGTGGCATCTCTGTGCTGTATATATGCATACCGTATCAATGTCTTGTTTGGGGACTTCACAAATAATTAAATTATTTGAAGTAATCTTTAATGGCAACCAAGAGAAACAGATAGTTGGCAAAGTTTTGCTCCACTTTCATAAAAAAAAAATTATTTTATTTAATTTTTTGGGTTTGGTTATATACTACCAATTTCCAACAAAGGGTTTTTTTTTATTTTAATTGGCAATACAACAATAATATTCAATAAAAAAAAGTTATTTTTATGTTAATTCCTGATTAATGAGTTTACTTATGTATCGAATAGTATACAAAACATAGCAATTACAAAATTTCAAATTTTTTTTTTAAATGCAAAGGTTAAAAACCTATAATTTAAATTTTTATCATTTAGAAATTGTTGAAAGTTTGTTAACGATGCGGAAACAAGAACTCCATTAGTATCTATTAAAAAGAGCAAGACCTACTTGCTGCCATGCGTTTTAATAGAAGAAGGAGGGCTAATATGATACTTTTTCACCATGTCGATGAAAATGTGGAAAATACTTAACATAAGCTATATTTTAGCTAAATAATATGTAATAATAATCTCGGTATCCCACATTCCTCCCATTCATACATACATATACATATTGCAAGAACTGCAAGGGTAGGGGGACGGCAGTTCAGAAAAATCAAAAGTGTTTTTAACAAACAAATACCATAAATAAATTTATGAAATAAATGTATCGATAATATATTATTGTACAATTATAACGCAGTCATATTGTTTGTTGGTAATGCTTACAGATATACATACATAGGTATGTATGAATTATATTAGGGTGGCCTTCTTTAAGGTCATATGAGCTCAGAATCTTAAATGATAGCTTTCTGTGTTCAATAAATTTGTGCAAAAACAAAAACAAATTATTTAAACACTTAGGAGGTGCGCAACGGACACAAAGTTTGACTACAAATTATTTATACGACACGTAGAATTTTCCTTCATGCTTTAATTAAAGGCAAAAAAGTCCGCCCTAATGTACATATGTATGTACGTAACTTCAAACTAACACATTGTTCAGACAGACGGCGTTTCTGCAACATCCAAATACGCAACTGTGTTTCTAGCAAACAATAACAATATATGTATAAATTAAAATAATAATAAATGTATCGATGATCTAGTAGTTTATAATAAAAACGTAGTCACATTACATGTTCGTAATGCTTTCATACATTTCCGATCCCCGATATAAAAAATTTCTTCTAGGTTTCGGCAGTTATTAATAACCAAACAAAATGGCATTTACACTTTAACAAAAACTGAAAAGATGTGGGCGCCAGGATTTTGTTAATATGCTTTAAGGGAATTTTGGCTGTTAGAGTGTGCGTGTCAAATTGTTTTTAGGTATCGAAGCAAGAAATATGTACATTTCAGTCTAAGTTTTCAGTACAGCTTGGGCGCCACAGTTTTTCGCGGTTTGTGGGCGTTAGAGTAGGCATGGCACACATACGTAGAATTTTTCTTCATTTCCTAATTAAGGGTACCAAAAGGCAAACAAGTCCGCCCTAATGTACAAAAGTAAACAAAAACTAATACATTGTTCAGACAGACGGCGTTTCTACAACATCCATTTAAATACGCAACTGAGTTTTTAGCAAACAATTACAAAATATATAAATTAAAATAATAATAAATGTATGAATGATCTAGTATTGTATAATGAAAACGTAGTCACATTACATGTTGGTAATGCTTACATACATATGTATATACAGTGGCTCACAGCTTATTTCAACCAGTGCTCAAGTAAAACTTTAAATCGCTGTATTTGCCAAATTTAGAGGGATATTGGAACATTTTAAACCCAGATTTATAGATCTGTATTTTAACTTTTATTTCATCAATTCTTACATTTTTAAATATTTTTTTAATATTTATTTTGATTTTAAGACTCAAATAACAGGTAAAATGAATGCCACATTTTATTTCAACCAGCCATGAAAAGAATATATTTTTTAAAGATTAAGAACTAAAAATGATAAAATAATATTTTGTATGACCAGCCTCCGTGTAAACAATAATTTAAAGTCTTTTTGGGATTGAGTCGACCAATTTTTAAGTCACTTGGGGACTAATTTTGGCCCATTCTTTGAGTAATGCGTTTTTTAGGTCCGTCTTATGGAAATTTTTACGCTTTCGAATTTTTCTGTCCAATATAGCCCACCAATTATCAATAACATTATTATCTGGAGACCAGGCTGATGGTTTCATGATATGGGGGCAATTTTAAATGAGCCATGTCGGCAGAGTTCCCGATGTGTGCTTGGGATAATTGTCCTGATAAAATCGGAATTTATCACGAATCCCCAGATTTTCATGAGAAAAAGCGAGATGCAAACTGCGGAAATGAACTTTGGGTCAACCCTAGCGAAAAGATTAAAAAATTTAATCTTTTGGCGTGCGCTTCTCACTGAACATTATAAGAAATGGAGGAAAAAACTCAAAAAACTCACAAAAGTCGATTCATGTGAGGACAAAATAATATTAATACCATCTGGGGTGCCTCTTGTCAGAGCAAAATGTTTTTTAGGTCCAGAATGTACAAAAAAACACAATAAAAGTGCAGCTATGAACTTTAAATTAGCAAATAATTATCAGTAAATTAAAAAAAACAGCTGTTAAATTTAAATTGTATTGTTTTTTAATTTCTTTGTACATCGGCAGACTTGTCTTGCCAAGGTATTTGATAATATCTTTTAAAGGCTCTTTCCTGCAAATACGATATTTGAATTTTAACTGCTTGTCAACAAACCCAGCTGATTGACAGTACGACCGTAGCACGCTTAAATCTGATGAACTCTCAAAAGTTTGGTCACACTGGAAAGATTAAAGTTTTTACGCTAGCGTAATTGTTTGTCGATCTGGATACTAGGCTTAACAAATAAATACTATTATTGTACTAACCGGCGTACTAAACGTTAACACGGTGCAACAACTTTTTCGATGTTGCAAATTTTAGCGGCAGTGTGCAATCATTAATTAACAAAAAACGCGCTGCGTTATTGAAAGTAGTATTAGTGTGAATGGGATATTATTGTATATAAAAACAAATTATCGAAAGTTTCTCGGACCGGAAAGTACAATGTACATACTCATATATGCACATATCGGATCTGCATTCTCTTGTTAACCGCCTAAGCTTCAAAGTGAGTCCCAAAAAGTTATTGCGTGTGCGCGTGAAGAATATTAAGAAAAAAGTTAAAGTGGCTGCAGGTAAGTAATATAAAGTCCAGTCTATATTTATTTTATGTGTCATAAACAAGGTTCTCAAAATAATTATCTAGTTAAATGGAAATAAGTGATCGGAATTAAGACAGTATTTAAATAACATGGCTAAAAAATAATCTATGCGTCAATTCTAAGATGTTCGAAGGGCTAATTAGAAAAAAAAGTTATGGACATATAAAATTTCCCTGGAACTGTCGCGCCAAAATGCATCCAAAGCCTTAATATTGTTTTTCACATAGCCAAAGGTTATTATATTTGACATTTTAACGGTCCGATCTGTATGATTTTTTTTTTGTAAGTGTTCATAAAACCGAATACTGCAAAAATTGAGAAGAAATGCGGGATAAACTATTTTATTTTGACTGTGTTTAAGATTCTTAAATTTAAACTAAGAATATCTAAGCACCAAGAAAATTTCAATAAGTTAAAACTAATATTTTAAATTTCGCATCTAAATCTAGAATCCACTGCTAAGAACGCAAAAGGCCCAGGCCCATACTCCGAGCTCATCTCTCTTTAAATAATACCGCGGTATCTCAAAATTTTTCTTATAAGCCTGATGTTCCTTTATATGACGTAAGAGACTTGATTATTCCAACCAAAAAATTGATAGAAAAATCGAAAAAACATTTTTGTATGTTCTGTCCAAAACTGCAAACAAAATTTGCACGCCATTTGCAACTCGTTCATAAGAATGAGAGCTCAGTGAGGAAATTTAATTGTCTTCCAAAAAATGACAAAAAAAGGAAACAATTAATTGATGAAATCAGAAAGAAAGGCGACTTCATGTTTAACACAGATAAACAGTTCAACAAAGGCATTTTGATTGTTCCTCGACAGAAACAAAAAAACTCAAAAAACCAAGCTGCTGATTTTGTTTGCTGCAAATTTTGTTGTGGGTTCTTTCCAAAGAACACTTTGCGCAGCCATGTAAAAAACTGCCCTGGTAGTAGTCACAAAAAAGGAACTCGTGATTTACTTAAGAATGGTCGTGCCAAAACAGGATTTGTCCATCACTCTGCTGTCGATGTTCTACGGGAAAAAGTATTGCCGGTGTTAAATGATGACGAAATTTCACGAAACCTACTTTACGATGAGCTTATAATATTATATGCAAATGAACAATGCTTCCGCCACAATGAACTTCAATATGACATGATTAGAGCGAATATAAGGTTGCTTAGCAGATTGGTTATGGAATTAAAGAAAAATTCTGAAGACATTCGAGAGCTCAAAGACGCCATTGCACCGAAACATTTAGACGTTCTTGTATGCTGCATTCGTTCTGTTGCGAAATGGGATTCAACCACTCAATTTTTTAAAACGCCTTCGGTAGCGACTAACCTCACCGCGTTAATAAAAAAATGCGCCTACAGACTACTGGCACAAAGCATAAAAACACAGAATGACGATCAAAAAAATCAGTAAAAGATTTTTTAGTTTTATGGGAAACTGAAATTCCGATTTTTATAAACAAAAAAGCTTGTGAGGATCAGTCGAAAATCAAACGTTCAGCACGAACCATTCTTCCATGTAAGGAAGATATTAAAAAGCTTTTTGATTATGTCAGAAACAACTCAGAAAAAGCTCTTCACGTATTAAAAAATAAATTTGATTTAAATGCCTGGAACTCTTTGATTCAAAGTACACTTATCGCCCTGCAAATTTTTAATCGACGACGAGCTGGTGAAATTGAACGACTCACTATTGAGAATTATAACACTGGCCACGCCATTGAGGAAAATATGGACCTTGAAAATTTCGCATCCCTATCAAAGGAATCACAAGAGATTGCCAATAAATATACAAGACTAACAATTCGCGGAAAGCTGAATAGAACGGTTCCAGTGCTTCTTACGCCTTTTGATAAATTTTGTATAGAGACTATTTTAAAGTATAGAAAAAAGGCTGGCGTAAAAGAAACAAACATCTATATATTCAGCGTTGCCCATTGTAAGCCCTTAGCAAAACCTTATGTAAGGGCGTGTCCCATTTTAAAAATGTTTGCGGAAAGGTGTGGAGCTAGATGTTCAATGGCTTTAAGAGGTACTATGCTCAGAAAACATTTAGCTACGTATACCTCTCCGTTAAATGTAGAAGATATGCAAATAGACAGACTTGCAAACTTTATGGGACACCACAAGGATATACACAAGAGCATATACCGCATACCTGTATCAGTAGCAGAAATTACAGAGGTGTCAAAAATGCTAATGGCAGCTTTGGGAAACGACGATCCAGAGGATGAATCTATTCCTGTTCCGTTAACAAATAGTGAGTAATGTTAATGGGTGCCAGTGGCTTACATATTTATTAACATTTATGATCATAACTTCTTTTTAACGGTGATAATTGTTTGTGGTTGATCTGGCTCTAATCAAGAACAATATCTTGCAATACAATTTTTTGTGCAACAAAAAAAATGTGATTTATGTTAAGACTAAAATTAATTAATTATTTACAAGAATAAAGCACATATTTTTTGACCAGAATGTTCGAGTATAAAGAATGAAATTAATTATTTACGTTAAATATAATCTATGTAAAAATTAATTTATTAAAATCAGAATTATTTTGTATTATGTTTTTTGTAAGCACTATAAATATAGTTGTTTATATTTTGTAGATGATTTCGAAGACTCCGGGTCAAACTATTCGGACAACAAATCTGAAAGTGGATCCGATGACGAGTTTCTCCAAAATTTTAAAAACAACGAAAAAAAGAGTATGTATTGCAATGAATTGCATTTAAAACCTTCTAAGATTAAAATCGCTAAAATTATTAAATATTATTTTTAGCTTTTGAATAAAATTAATAACATTTTTAATAAACCCTTTTTTTAGGATCTTCTTTTGGAAAAATTCAACGAAAACGCTGGACTGCTGAAGAAATTAACGCCTTGACCATCGAGTTTGGCGAACCAGCTCAAATTTCAAAATTACCTTCGTTAAAAAAATGCATCGAGGTAATCAATAGGAATCCCCATCTTAAGGATAGAACACCCCAGCAAGTCAAGTCTTGGATTGACAACCAGAGAAAAGCTGAAGGGCGCAAGACTGGATCTTCTCTTAATAAGAAAAAATATAAACTTTAAGTTACATTATAAAGAATGTTATTCATGAATGTTATTTTTATTTTTATGATTTAAAAACTTATAAATGAAATGTAAGTGTATTTTTTTCATTTTCGCTCAAAAATAAAAAGTTAAAAACAATTGCAAAAATTACACGGCGTTACATGTTTAAACCCTTTATTTGAGTACCTCGGTGGATGTCAAAAAATTTCTCAATGCAATGATTCTGTCAAAAGCGACCTCTAAGTTGGAAAACTTATTTATTTTCTTAAAGTTTATATGAATATAATTTTGGGGTCTCTTTATTTGTTGTCCCGAAAATCGCCTTTTTATAAAAAAAAGTTCAATTGACTTATATAACGTAAGGTCTATATGAATATAATTTTGGGGACTCGATGGAGTGTCCTCGTTGTGTACGTTGGGATAAGCAATATGTTCAACCAGGTGGCAACCTTGTACTTTTGTCCCCGAAATAAGCATTCTATACCTATATAAAAAGTGCCCAATTTATGTATTTAATAAAAAGTTTATTTTGAGGACAAAGTCCCCAAAATTCAATATATATTTCGTGTTCCTGAAATAGACGCTACATACACAAATGTAAATAAATAACGTGGGAAAGCTTGAAGAGCTCCAAAATTTATTGTGGATAGTTTTTGGGTCCTCTTTTATTCAGTTTTATAACGGAAACCCCAAAATTTGTGTGTCCCCAAAGTGGTCGCTGAACATACATATATACATATATAAATATTTTATATATATAAATATTTTTGATATATAAATATTTTTGATCATTTCATTTTCTTTATCGCTATTAAGAAAAATAACAAATATAAACAATAAAAACCCCAAAAAAAAACAAAATTTTTTTTAATTTTTATACATAATAAGAAATAAAATAACTTCATGAAATTACGTTATTTTTTAAAAGGAGGGAGATGTAGTGTATGCACATATAAGTTCTTATTACTTAACATAAATATTGAGCGGCAACACCTTGTTAGCCGAAGTCACAACGCTTTGTTGATATACAAATAATATACATAGGGCATTGCCTTTGTCACTCAGCGACAGCGTGCCAAGTGCCCAAACACATTTCAAGTGCAAACGTAATACGATATGAACTCATTGCATTCACCGCTTAGAGCCGAGCATGGTTCCCACGCTGACCGCTTATCTACATATGTGCATGCATAACTCTCTCTCTCTCTCTGCACATTTTACATATTGTTACTTTAGATATATAAAATATATAAAACGGCTGCTCTGCCGCTGCGCCGACAGCTATCAAGCCTTAGTTTAAGAGAACTAAAGAACATTCAATAAAGATACATTCAACCAGAAGGTTGACTTCAAAATAACACTGCTTTTGATAACTTAATTGGAATACATTACACTGCATTGTAGAAATCAATTGGGACACACCACAATACTATCATTCGTAGACTAATTTCACGACTGCCCAAGCTTAAGTTGGTTCTCTTCCCTTGTTGCCTCGGGATCGAAGCTTTTAAAGTTTATCTTCGTAATTTTCCGAAGTCTTGGTTTCCGAAGTTAATTACCGATTAAGATTAATGTGAGTAGCATGGAAAATTTGGAAGCGAACGCGATGCCTAAAAATGAGGGTTCGCGGTGTTGGGATTCTTACGGATGTTTAGTCTTAAGTTTGGCTCGCCTTTGGCGGCTAGCTAGGGGGAATTTGCTTACGTCTTTCTCAAGCTTGGCTCGCCGTTTGCGAGGGTGGGAATGTTTATATGATGGGAACCCGTGAAAACTCAGCAGCAAGCTCTGCCAAAATAAATTGGTTACAATTGTAGTGATTGTGATTCTTAGTTTTATGCTCGCTACGTAAACGTGCGGCTAGCTCAGAGAGGTTGTGAGTTCGTTCCACCAAATTTATATTGAGTGACTGCCCGTGACCAAAGGATAACGCCAGAAAGGATTGCGTTGGTGCTGGTTTATTGATTCTCAAAATATAGCCTTATTGCTACTGCTTTGCTGCCCGTTGTCGCTGTCTTCTGCTGCGTCGCTCCTGGCTTGCAGCTGCGCTGATCCTGGTTTGCCGCTGCGACGCTCCTGGCTTGCTTCTGCGTCGCTCCGTTGCTGCGTTGCTTCGGCTTGCTGACTGAGATCGGGAAACTTCGTTTCACCTTATCGCCTAGCCACCTCCTCAGGCCACGAAGCAACCTGTTTTTTGGCCCGCTCTTGTCCGTTCCGATCGCCAACTCCCCCGCTCTGGCTGCCTGCGCTTCCTGCGCTTCCAGGCTCTCCATGAAGTCTCCAGTACGCTCTGAAGGGCATCGTGCTAATTATGTTTAAGCAGTTCTTTTACCGACTTACGTGAATAAACATTTATTTAATTGTCGGTCATTAGTCAGCCATCGAAAACTCCGTTTCGTTTGACTTTCTGTATGATTTGTCCAAAATCAAACTACGATTAAACCGACAACGGCAATTAAAATAAAATTTTGCCCTTCCTTATTTTCCTTTGATCGTGCGGCCATTTTAATCCATTTTCCTTTTGTGCAAATTAAGTACATTTGGAGTACATAAGTACATTTGGCCGTACATCAAAGCCAATTACATACATTCCGAAATATACATAAGTGTACATACATAATTAAAATCCAGTGAACAATCTCAGCGAAAAGTTTAAAGTGTGCTAAAATATATTTCCAACGCACAGTGAATATTAATTACAGGGGATCCGCCAAAATCGGCCCCCTACTTATTTAAAGTGTCAATCCTTCGCTGTTTCCACAGCTAAAAGATTTATACCCGTTACTCGTAGAGTAAAAGGGTATATTGTATTCGTGCAAAAGTATGTAACAGGTAGAAGGAAGCGTTTTCGACCCTATAATGTATATATATTCTTGTTCAGGATCACTAGCCGAGTCGATCTAGCCATGTCCGTCTGTCTGTCCGTCTGTGAAATCTAGTTAGTCAAATTGGAGGTCTGAGTCAAACAATGGCGTATGTATGTAAGCATATACATATGTATGTATTTACATTGTACACAGTTGCAATTGCCCGGCAAAGATAACTCCTTTCAAAGAAAGCTATACGCTATACCCGTTGTGCAAACATTTTGACTTTAATATACATAATACTATTTAAAAATGTATGTGTTTAGCCAATATAAGTATGTATGTTTAATATTTCTAGTCATTTTATTGCACTCAAAAACATAAACATAAACACAGCTGCTGGTGCAGGACAAAAGCTGCCTGCGCTAAAGCAGCGCTGGTGCTGATGCTCGTGCTGTAAAGCTGCCAGCACTAAGAGATCTTTTAACTTTTTGTCCTTTTTTCCTGTGGTCACTATAATTCACATTATTTAAAAAAAAAAACAAAAAAAAACACAAGAAGGCATATTTATATTAAGTTGTTTAGCTGAGTAACGGGTATCTAATAGTTTTAAAATATTTTCGCCCACCTACACCTATGTGCACGACCGAACCTGTGTCCCATTACGCATTTTTCGTAATTCCGATTAAATGATTAAATATCAAATTAAATTCCGACCAATGCAAAACCAAATTTAATTGGCATTTCCCTATTTATTTTTTTTGTCCAACCAATCCGAGTGTGAACATCACATTATTTATTATTGCCCGAACATTAAATACCGTGATATATATAGTGACATATCCATAGCACCACAAACCTCTATGTACATGTCTACACACCCACACATACATACATACACACGTTCACATTACTTTAAGACACCCTCAAACCAATGACCAATATAATCAGTTTATATTGGTCTTTGCTTAAACCATGGAAAATTTCCATGTTATTAAAAACTCCAGACTAATAGACTAAACAATTTAAATGAGCCGCTGATCTGACGACTCAGGATACTCAGATTTCGGGACCGAAATCATAAACAAGATGAGAACAAAGAACGGTCCAAAGTACAATTATGAAAGTCACTCAATAAACACTAAAGCCACTCATTAAAAAGCTCCAAAGTTCAGAACCGAAGTTTGATCGTAGAAGAAGTAGGAGTTAGAGAGAGAGTTCAGTTTGAGTCTTAAAACAGTTAGGACGGTGTTCTTCCAAATAACCATTGTACTAGTTGATAAATAAAAATTAAATAAAGTTTTTTTTTATGTAAAACTTATGGTAAAAATATTTAATTGGCGCAGCCGGTAGGATTTCTAGTGAAAAAGTTAAACGTCAAAAACTAGTATATCCTGACTAGTGCGAATAAATCAGAAACCGTTTAAGAACACTAGTGAAATCCGCAAAAGACTCTACTCGCATAAACCAGTGAAAAATCCAATTCGGTCAATACCACTAAAAATTAAATAATTTAAAAGTAAAATATTGAAAACACATAAAACAAAAAAATTCCAATTCGGTCAATACCACTAAAAAATTAAATAATTTAAAAGTGAAATATTGAAACTTTTATAAAACCAAAAATGGCAACCCCAATCCAATTATCGGAGCTCCATTTGAATCAATTAATTGGTCAAGTAAAAAAGTTGCCCTATTTTGATGGCAATCCCGCCGACCTAGGTGGTTACATCGGGCGTAAATAAATAAGTTAGATTTAGAAATAGATCAAACAGATAAAACTATTTATACAGCATCATTAAACAAAACCATTACGAAGTGCATAGAAAAAAAACCTTCCTGATAGATTGTATAATGCTTTATCAAAAGGAGATATTTCCACAATTAACAATTTAAAAGAAAGAGCAATGGTATTAGGACACTGGGATGCAGTTCCCTTTGAGAACTATAGATCGGTGCGTTACGATAATCGCAGGAATTCGGGAAATACCCACCAAAATTATTATCACCAAAAGAATAATTCAAATTATTACCCAAGACACAGTAATAATTTTAACAGTTATTCAAATTCAAATTCGTATTCAAATCCAAATCCAAATTTAAATAATTCAATAGTTCCTCAGTCTTCAGCGAATCAAAATCGCTATTATCAAGAATTTAGAAATTCTCTAGCTCAAGGCAGAAAATCCATTAAATTACCAAACGTCAACATATGTACATATAATAATTCCCCAAATGCTCCTGTAAAAAGACAAAGACAAAGTGAGAGCACACAGAATAGGATGGACGTAAATTTTCAGCAAATAGCCTCGGAGCCAGAAAATTCTACCCATATATCAGAGTAATCAGTAAAGGTAAACTTCTAATAGCCATGGTTGACACGGGTTCATCTATTAATATAATGAAAGAAAATTTTGGGAACTTCGAAGTCAATGATGATTCGGGAGCTACCCGGCGCCGTCCCAGGAGAAAATGCAGTTCCATAACATAGTGGCTCCCAATGTAAAAAAAATAAATCGTCGAGACGACGACGTCTCGCATGTAGGGATTTGCCTCGCATAGCTTTCACACCGGTGACTTGCAGCGCAACAGCAGGTTGCATGCAACTGCACCGGGAGTGGTGGGCTGCGAGGCAAAGTAAAAAGTTAAGGGGAATTTATTTTTTTGAGCAGGCATGAGGCTTGACTCCGAATGGAGACAATGGCTCCTGGTCACAGCACAGACTAGGTGACCTGCGGGTGGCATCTTGGCCCTGAAGGCAAAAGATTTGCATCCGCAGATAGCTAAATTTGTGATAAAAACTGTGATGAAATAGTTAGGGCGTAGATTTTGATTTATTTATTTATATTTATTTATATTTTGTGTTTGTGTAGTAAAGTCAGTTGTAGTAATTCAATTTGTTGTTTTTTTTGTTGATCCGGAGGCTTTTGGTTTCTCGGATGTGTTTGATACCTTCTGTCGGTTGGATGCTTAAATGTGTGTTCGTGACCCGTGACTTATACGCGCTGCACGAACACCTCGTTTTTAGGATCAATCTACAAACGGGAAAGCCAACAGGACTCAACCACCAGCCAAAGTCCTTAACTGGCGGCTATCACCAAGAGTGATAGCCAGTTCAGTTGACGAATGGCTGGATGTGACGGGAAAAGTTGGGTTTTGGAGAAAGCACTGAGTTAGGTCGGAAGTCCACCGGCGAGGGTCAGTTCCATCTCCCCATGTCCAAAAATATCTCAAAAGAATCAAATCAAAAGGGAAGAATCATAGATATATTATTTATTTATTTATTTACCCTATCTATTTATTCTATTTATTTTCGTACATTATTTATTTATTTTTCCAAATATTTATTTATTTACTGAAAAAAAATGTATCGACTTCTTTCCTAAAATTACATTTATATATTTCGAACATTTATTTATTTATTTAAAATTTTGTTTCTATATTTATTATCTGTTATTACATGTTTATATATTTATCTGTTTATTTATTATTCTTCTTAAGTATTTATTTCTTGTGGTGATTTGTTTAGGGTAGGATATAGGAATTCTGAGGGAGATAGGTCTATTTTGGTTTTGTTGTTTGTGCGATACGAAGATGCCTTCCAATTACGATCTCCGATCGAAGGTTCTTCCGGCCGAGGAAGAGGAGAAATTGTGGTCCACCGATTTAGATGAGGTTGCCGGGGCCGAACAGCCACGGATATCGATGGGACTGCCAAGGACTCCGTTGGGTCGTCTTCATCAGGAGCTGCGCAGGGAGCTTCAGGTGGGAACAGATTCCACACAACATCTAGTTCTCGAGCAAGTGAACTCGGAGGCGATCCAGCTTCCACAGATCGATGGAAAGGATGACCGTACCCAGGAGGCGTTTCTGGACAACGCGGCGAAATCGGCCGTAAACGTGGCATTGGCCCAGGCGGCAGAGACCCATCGAAAGGCTCAGGAGTCCGGCGTCAGCCAGTCCTTAAGGGATGAAATCAGAGGTGGCTTCCTGGAAATGATGAAGCTGATGAACGAGGTGTTAAGGCCTGCTGCTCAGCGGCCGCAGCTTCCACAGGGGAACCATACCGATCAGCAGCAACATCCGGGTTGGACGGACACGGCGGCACCACAGGCTCCAAGTCTGGTCCAGAAAGGGGCAATTCCAAAGACGGCACCATCAGCAAGTACGATTGGCTCCCGTCCGCCGCCACCAAAGGTTCCACCAAAGACCAATATAATCACTAAGATGCGTAACGCCCATACATTGGTTTTGCAATATGCAGCTCGTTTTTTGGTGGCGACGAAAATTCCGCTCTCTCCGCTCGCACAAAGTTGAGAGCGTAAAAATCTAAAAATAGAATTGCACAAATAAGGAAGTGCGTATGTGTGCGTATTTGTTTGAGAAGACGATTTTCGTCCAGAAATCATTTCTGGACTAAGAAACTAATTGTGTGTCAAAAGAACTTCTATGATTGAACAGGATGATTATTTAAATTGCATTTATGTATATATGGCAATGAAGCTTGATGCAAAACTTTTTTACATAACTTAAAAATTAATATCTGCATATTTAATTCAAAGTTTCGTTTTACATATTTAAATTAAAGCTAAAAACATAACTTTTAATACAAAAAATATAAAACTGCTTGATTAAATTTAAAAATATTTCAATAAAGTTTTATAAATTTGAATATACTAGGATTGTTAAAAAAAAACAAAGCGAACTATATTTAAATTTAATATATTTAAAGGATATTTAATTAAATATATTTCGCTTCTTTCGCATGGCTGTTTTTATTAACTTTAAAATGGAAATATTAAATGTAATTTTTATTCAAATATATTAAACTTTGATCTAATGACTTAAAATATTTAAAGTAAATACGAATAACATCATATCTAATATTATCAACCTGCACTTAAATCTATTCTTATTTACTCAAGCAGTTTTATATGTTTTGTGTTAAAAGGTATAATTAATTTAAATATATAAAACGAAAAATTTAATTTAATATTCAGATATTCATTTTTATTTATCCATCGTTTTTTTTGTATACCTAATAAATATTTAAAGCTCATATTATTATTTTATAAAAAGTTAAACTATTTATAATATTTATAATTGAATGCTTAATTATAAAACTAAGCTACAAGATATCCTATTTATATTTAATATTACGTACATACATATTTATAACTTTTTTCCAAGTTGTCGAAAGCGTTTTGTTATATTTTTTTGAATGTTTTTTCGGTGCCATTTTATAAAATAAAAATATCACATATTTTTTAATCCATATATTTAAAATTCAATAAATATAAAAATATTCATCCTGTTCAATCGCAAAATTTCTGAGGCTCCTAAAAATCGTTCACAAGTCGCATGCTGAATACCCTAATGACAATTATTCCAATGTGAAGTCATGTATGAAATAAATTATGTTATTTTTTTTCATACTTAGATATATTTGGTCATTACTAAAAAGTATTATACATTCGAATAATTAGTAAATAAAGTAAATATAAAGGCAATACAAAATAAGTATTTTTAATAATGTTATAATTTTAAAATAAAGAGTATATTTCGACAGCGCGCTGCAGCGAATTTCTTCGCTTGTGAATACATGTGCACACATACATTCGTTGACTGTCGCAGTATGCGTGCAAAGAGCGGCTGGCTTTTGAGCGCTCTCTCGCTGGCTTTTGGGCAGAGAGCGAAAAGCAAGCCACAAAAAATTCGTGTGCAAAAAAATCGTATGGCGTTACGCATCTTGGTGTTTATATTGGTCTTTGGTTCCACCAAAGCCGCCTAGAAGGCCCTTGGAGTCGTTTCCGGTGGAGAGCAGCAGTCCAGGATATCCTCTGGATGGCGAACGAGGGCGACGCAACGATCCTCGAAATTGGCACTACGAGGACCGCAGGGCTTCCGATTTCCGCGAGGAGCCGCGCTTATATGCCAATACAGGGCTAGGTGGCGGCAGCCAACAGGTTCGCATCAGGCGTTTCTTTTGATGGCGAGGACGAGCGAAACTCGGTGGAGGATTTCCTGTTCCGGCTCGAGTTCCTGCAGCGGCAGTACCAGTGCCCTTGGCAGGAAGTGCTTCGCCATTTCCGGACGGGCACGCGAGTGGTATTGGGTCCACGTGCGTCACTGCAGGGTGGAGAGATGGCCACAGCTGCATGCCGCGCTGATGGACAGGTTCCGAGGCCACCAGACGGAGCACGACCGGATGCATCAGCTTCTGCAGAGGGAGCAGCAGCCGGGAGAAGCCGTGGAGGACTATGTCCATGCGATGCAGCAGCTAGCTTCTCGCCTAAAAAAACCACTGTCAGAGCGACAGATGGTAAAAATAATTAAAAAGGGCTTGAGAGAGGGTATTGCAAGATTTGTTTACGCAATGGATGTGATGACTGTGGACGAGTTGAGGGAAGAGTGCTGCGAGGTGGAGCGCAATTTTGGACGACGAGGACGTGCGGCCTATGCGCTCCCGATGCGTTATCCTCCGGCGGAGAAGGCCAGGGTTAGCGAGGCAGCTGGTCCAGATACTGCAGAGGATTCTCAGTGGCAAGTGGAGGCGTTACAAGCGAAGGCCCGAAATCCGTTCCGAGCGGGCTGCTGGAATTGCGGAGCCGTAGACCACGGGTTCCGTGACTGTGCGGCAACAGAACGGCGCTTGTTCTGTTACCGATGCGGAAGGCCAGACACCGTGTCTCCGAGATGTCCGGATTGCGAGGAAAACGGTCGGCTGGGCGATCCGAGGGCGGGAATGATGCGTCCAGACAAGAGTCCCGCGAAGCAGTAGATGTTCTAGGAATAAAAAAAGGCTTAGTATGTACGAGTAGGAATAAGCACAGTTTAAAATACTTACCTTATGAGGAGAGGATGCGTCGATATCTGGAGACCAGGAATAGAATATTCTCCGAGCACCAGTTGGCCGGCATGCGAACGGTGTATAGGAAAGTCCAGAAGGCCAGGGATCGATTCCGGAAGAGACGAGCGAAGAGGCGAGAGGTGGTTGCCGCTGTGAAGCGCAATGGAACGGGAGACCCTCGACCATTCGCTAAAGTCCGGATCCTGACCCAACAGCTGACTGGATTATTGGACACGGGAGCTAGTGTCAGCCTGCTGGGCAAAGGTGGAAGAGAGCTCGTCGAGGCGATGGATGTGCCAATCCAGAAGTACCTATCCGTGGTCCGAACGGCGTCTGGAGAGGACCGCTCGATTATAGGACGCGTCGAGCTACCTGTGGAGTACAGAGGACAGATAAAGCGGATCCTGTTCTATGTATGTCCATACCTGGAGCAGGAAGCCTATTTCGGAGTGGACTTCTGGCAGGCGTTTGACTTGGCTCCAGCGGTGATAGGCCCCAGCGACCCGGAAAGCGTCAAGGCAGACGAAATCCACGCTAGGGATATGGAGCACTACGCCGAACAGGAAGATGACGACGAGGAGAAACCGGATCCCGAATCATGGACCTTATCCGGAGCCGACGCACGACAGCTCGCTGAGATCCAGGAGGTGTTTCTCACATTTGAGAAGGATGGTCTGGGTACGACTAATTTGGAGAAGCACACGATCGAGCTGATCGAGGGAGCCAAGGTCTTCAAGGATCGGCCATATCCCATGTCTCCAGCGAAGCAGAAGGTTGTCGAGGATGAGGTGGACAAGATGCTAGCGCTCGGAGTCATCGAGGAGAGCATGAGCCCGTGGAGCAACCGGACGACGGTAGTTTCGAGGCCTGGGAAAGATCGGTTCTGCTTAGACGCGCGCAAATTGAACGATTTGACCATTAAAGACGCTTACCCGCTGCCGAGTATCGACGGAATCCTGTCCAGAATCGACCAAACATTTTACATATCCAGCGTGGATTTGAAGTTCGCATTCTGGCAGATCGAGTTGGACCAGAAGAGCAAGGAACTGACGGCCTTTACGGTTCCTGGTCGGCCTCTCTATTAGTTCCGGGTGATGCCCTTCGGACTTTGCAACGCGGCACAGCGGTTGGTGAGACTCATGGACCGAGTGATCCCAGCTGAGATCCGGTCCAACGTATTCGTCTATCTAGATGATCTGCTGATACTGGCTCCAGATATCCAGACCCATTTCAGATACCTTCGGAGAGTCGCGGAATGCCTGAAAGCAGCGGGGTTAACGATAGGTATGAGTAAGTCAAAGTTTTGCTTCAAATCATTGACCTACCTGGGCTTTATTTGGTGGAGGTCGTCTACGAATGGATCCGGGACGAGTAGCAGCGATCAGGAGGATGCCAGAGCCTAGGACGATGAAGGAGGTGCGAGCGTTCCTTGGGACTGCTGGATGGTACCGCCGGTTCATAAAGAACTTTGCGACGTTGGCCGCCCCGCTCACTGAATCGCTGAAGAAAACTGGAAATTCTAAGTTTTCCTTGAGTCCAGAGGCTCAGCTTGCGGTAGAAGCTTTGAAGATGGCTTTAACGACTGCACCAGTCCTGGTGCATGCGGACTTCAAGAGACGGTTCTTTACCCAGTGCGATGCGTCACACGTCGGAGTCGGGGCGGTGCTTTTCCAGCGAGACGACGACGGACAAGAGCAGCCAATTGCATTTTTCTCGGCCAAGATGAATAAACATCAGGTAAATTACACCTTGACCGAGAAAGAGTGTCTCGCGGCGCTCATGGCCATCCAGAAGTTCCGGCCATATGTCGAAGGGATGCCATTCACCTGCATCACGGATCATGCCAGCTTGAAGTGGCTCATGTCCATGAAGGATCTGTCGGGACGTTTGGCGAGGTGGTCGCTGCAGCTTAAAGGGTTCCACTTCAACATAGAGCACCGAACAGGAAGCGAGAACGTCGTGGCAGACACGCTTTCACGGTGTGTGGAGGAGCTCGTAGTGAATCCGACGGATTTGTTGGGTTTCGAAACCACCGAGTTCGCTGGAGAAGGTTATCTCGAGTTAGTGAAAGATGTGGAAGACAACTTGGAAAACTTTCCGGACTTGAAGATCGAGGATGGTCTCATCTTCAAGAGAGTCTCCTCGGCAAATCAGTACGATGAGGTGGAAGGTTCCGAGTGGAAACTGTGGATTCCACAGAGTCTGACCCACAGCCTAATCGAGCGTGCGCATACGGACCCAACAGCAGCTCATGGCGGAATGGGAAAGACTCTGGAAATCCTCCGACGGCAGTTCTACTGGCCAGGCATGGTTCTCCAAGTCCGCGAGTTTGTGCGTGGATGTGATGTCTGCAAGGAGTCCAAGGCGCCAAATTTCGGGATGCAGGTCGGTATTGGAGAAAGAGTCCAGACGGAACAGGCATTCCAGAAGCTGTATATCGACTTCTTGGGAAAATATCCGAGGTCAAGGAAGGGTCATGCCTGGATTTTTATCGTGGTGGACCATTTCTCCAAATTTGTATTCCTGAAGGCCATGAGGGAAGCTACATCCTCGAACGTCGTCGATTTTCTCATCCACGAGGTATTTTACAAATTTGTCGTCCCGGAGGTAATACACTCAGACAATGGTCGGCAGTTCACGTCGAAGATCTTCCAGGAGGCGATGGAGAGTTTCGGTATCTCACACCTAAAGACTCCGGTATACTCCCCACAGAGCAACGCAGCAGAACGAGTAAATCGAAGCGTGTTGGCCGCAATCCGGAGCTTTTTAGATGGTGACCATCGAGACTGGGACGTCTACCTTCCTGAGATTGAGGTAGCCCTTCGAAACGCGATCCACTCGGCAACAGGAGAAGCTCCTTTCTTTACAGTGTTCGGACATCATATGTTCCTGAACGGCGCCAACTATAGGTTAGCGAGGAAGCTAAAGTCCTTGTGTGACCACGAGATGGCGGGCATGAAGACGGCGGACAAACTCCGAGTGATCCAGGAAAAGGTCCGAAAGAATCTGGAGACAGCCTATGACCAAAGCCGCAAGCAATATGACCAACGGGCTCGGAACTTCATGGCCAAGCCAGGTCAGGAGGTATACCGCCGTAACTTCGTCCTCAGTGACTTTAGAAAGTCGTTTAACGCCAAGTTCGCCAGGAAATTCCTTAAGGCTCGAGTGGTGAAAGCCGTTGGTAACAATGCCTACGAGTTGGAAGAACTTCAAGGACGTCGGATAGGGGTGTATCACGCCAAGGACATCCGGGTATAACCTGAAAAGAGGCAGCATAAATTAAAGGAGCACAACACAAAAAAACAAAGGCAGTACTTACCGGCAAGCGTGCGGATTTCGCCAGGCACCGATCTCCAATGCTCCCAATGATTTCGTCGAGTGGCCATGGTTCGGAGGCGTGGTGTTGCATTTCGAGTTGGAATCGGCTGGAAGAATTAAGAAGGAGGTATTCGTCTTTGGTAGGGCTATCGATAAAGTTGGAGGGTGGCAACCCCTACTGGAGTGGCGCCCCCTTCTGCTGATGTCTTGGCTATCTAGCTATTTAAACTAGCCCGGTTCGCTCTGGGTATGGCTAGGATGGCCTTGATATGTCCAATGACCCAATTTCGAGAGAGGCAAAGGGAATATGGCGAGATATAGGCATGATAGGCAAATTTTTATATAGTCGCAGACATATTGTCCCAGCGGACAGAACAAAAATGTTAAAATAGTGTTTGTGCCGAAATATAATAAAAAGTGAGTGTTAGAGAAATTTGTGTTAGGTTTAATAGTTTATTTTATTTATAAATAATTATTCGTAGGGCAACCGGGGTCCCAATACAAAGGGCCCCGGGATACTTATATTGTAAGTGCAAATTAGAAGACTTAATTGGACATATAAAATTGGACTAATTAAATCTGGAAATTCAAATTGGAGATTTAAATTGGAGGGAATTAAATCTGGAAAATCAAATTGGAAATAAATCGTGATTTTAAATTGGAGGAAATTAAATCTGGAAAATCAGGAAAATACGCACCTTCGGTCGAGCCAGCTACGAGATCTGGACAAACACTACTCGCCTTCCTCGGACGCAGCCAACGCCATCCGACATTCACCGGTGAGTCCGTTCCGGGCTATTAAGACCCACCTGCTTTGGGGTCGTCAGGCTGCCAGTGCGCGCGGCGTTGAGAGGCACCGCCATCAGGCTCGCCTTCGCCACCGCTCCTCGGGGTGTTCCAGGCCCTTACTGCTGCTGGCCTCCGGCAGAGTACGCTGTAGTCGGGGCATAGTTAGCCCGGCGCCTAGCCCAGAAGTGGCTGAAATCATTAATGTTAATTTAAATGTGCACATTGCTAAATTTATGTACTTACCTGTTGACCTGTAAATTTATCCGGACTTAGACCCGAAAACCTTAATTTGTCCTCGTTGTTGCCTGTGAAAGTGTCGCGATTATTAGTTTTCAGCGGGATTGTTTACAGCGCGTACTACTTACCGTTTGGCCTGTCCCTTCTTTTCCCTAGGAGCTCCTCAGGATTAGGTGACCCGACACATACCTAGTGTGTGCCCTTTTGTGCGCCTCGTTCCAATGCGAGTTCCACCAATAAGTGACTGGTGGAACATTATTTCCGCGGCGCCTGTAGCCTTTGCCAAAGGAAGGTAATCTTCCGCTTTGACCGGTTAAATTTGGAGACGGTGGCCAAGTTTGGTCGTAGAGGCTATGAAAGGATAAATTAATTACTAGGAGAACAAGTTATGTTAACTTTAGTACTTACTGTGGATATTAAATGTACATGAAGACCGAAATGTGCGAGTGAGTTGTCGCTGTGGGGGAGATGGAGCTGTCCTAGTCGCGAGGAGTGACTTCGACCAGCATATGATGGGTGATACCTCCGCAGAATCATCCGGGGCATCCTTGGTTGGGTGGGCGTGCTTGGCTAGGTCACCAATAGCCACCAAAACATCATATATTTCCCGTCACTTCTATTAATTGCATTGTTTAGATTTTGTTTGTTTTGCATGTTAGTGAAGACCGATATTTTTTGTGATGTGAGACGCGCGTATATCGATGTTAATGTTGTGGATACTGTAGGGATATTGGGGATACTCCGCCCTGGGGATTCGGGAGCTAGCCGGCGCCGTCCCAGGAGAAAATGCAGTTCCATAACAAACTTAAATATTGAATGTTTTATTTGTTTATGTTGTATTACACAAAGTATACGAATTAACAAGACAGAAAGCAAACTTCGGCAAGCCGAAGTTTATATACCCTTGCAGTTATAACTAATCGACTACATTTCGCTTTCTATGCCTATATTACTTAAAACAATGAAGTCATGTCGATTTTGTTGCATTTCGAGTTGGAATCGGCTGGAAGAATTAAGAAGGAGGTATTCGTTTTTGGTAGGGCTATCGATAAAGTAGGAGGGTGGCAACTCCTACTGGAGTGGCGCCCCCTTCTGCTGATGTCTTGGCTATCTAGCTATTTAAACTAGCCCGGTTCGCTCTGGGTATGGCTAGGATGGCCTTGATATGTCCAATGACCCAATTTCGAGAGAGGGGAAGGGAATATGGCGAGATATAGGCATGATAGGCAAATTTCTATATAGTCGCAGCCATATTGTCCCAGCAGACAGAACATAAAAATGTTAAAATAGTGTTTGTGCCGAAATATATAAAAAGTGAGTGTTAGAAAAATTTGTGTTAGGTTTAATAGTTCATTTTATTTATAAATAATTATTCGTAGGGCAACCGGGGTCCCAATACAAAGGGCCCCGGGATATTTAAATTGGAGGAATTTAAATTGGAAGTTCAAATTAGAAGACTTAATTGGACATATAAAATTGGACTAATTGGAAATTCAAATTGGACATTCAAATTGGAGGGAATTAAATCTGGAAAATCAAATTGGAAATAAATCGTGATTTTAAATTGGAGGAAATTAAATCGGGAAAATCAGGAAAATACGCACCTTCGGTCGAGCCAGCTACGAGATCTGGACACCATAACTCGTCATCCTCGGACGCCGCCAACGCTTTCTTATACACGCCGGTGAGTCCGTTCCGGGCTATTAAGACCCACCTGCTTTGGGGTCGTCAGGCTGCCAGTGCGCGCGGCGTTGAGAGGCACCGCCATCTATCCCTTCCTTAACCACCGTTCCTCCGGGTGTTACAGGCCCTTATTGGCGCTGGCCTCCGGCAGAGTACGCTGTAGTCGGGGCATAGTTAGCCCGGCGCCTAGCCCAGAAGTGGCTGAAATTATTAACGTTAATTTAACTGTGCACATTATTAAATTTATGTACTTACCTGTTGACCTGTAAATTTATCCGGACTTAGACCCGAAAACCTCAATTCTTGTCCTCGTTGTTGCCTGTAAAAAAGGGTCGCGATTATTAGTTTTCGGCGGGATTGTTTACAGCGCGTAATACTTACCGTTTGGCCTGTCCCTTCTTTTCCCTAGGAGCTCCTCAGGATTAGGTGACCCGACACATACCTAGTGTGTGCCCTTTTGTGCGCCTCGTTCAATGCGAGTTCCACCAATAAGTGACTGGTGGAACATTATTTCCGCGGCGCCTGTAGCCTTTGCCAAAGGAAGGTAATCTTCCGCTTTGACCGGTTAAATTTGGAGACGGTGGCCAAGTTTGGTCGTAGAGGCTATGAAAGGATAAATTAATTACTAGGAGAACAAGTTATGTTAACTTTAGTACTTACTGTGGATATTAAATGTACATGAAGACCGAAATGTGCGAGTGAGTTGTCGCTGTGGGGGAGATGGAGCTGTCCTAGTCGCGAGGAGTGACTTCGACCAGCTGATTATGGGTGATGCCTCCTCAGAATCATCCGGGGCATCCTTGGTTGGGTGGGCGTGCTTGGCTAGGTCACCAATAGCCACCAAAACACCATATATTTCCCGTCACTCCTAATTGTTTGCATTGTTTACATTTTGGTTTGTTTTGTTTGTTAGTGATGAGCGATAGTTTTTGTGAAGTGAGACGCGCGTATATCGATGTTTATGTTGTGGAATCTGTAGGGACATTGGGGATACTCCGCCCTGGGGATTCGGGAGCTAGCCGGCGCCGTCCCAGGACCAAATGCAGTTCCATAACATAGTGGCGCCCAAAGTAAAAAAATAAATCGTCGAGACGACGACGTCTCGCGTGTAGGGATTTGCCTCGCATAGCCTCCGCTCCGGTGACTTGCAGAGCAACAGCAGGTTGCATGCAACTGCACCGGGAGTGGTGGGCTGCGTGGCAGAGAGAGAAAGGTTTAGAGGGGAATTTATTTTTTGAGCAGGCAGGAGGCTTGACTCCGAGTAGAGGCAATGGCTCCTGGTCACAGAGAACACTGGTCGTGACCGCCGGGTGGCATCTTCGCCTGTAATAGGATCGAAGGATTTGCATCCGAAGGTCCGTGCAATAACTCTGTGATATACATATGTAAACTGTGATAAAATAGTTAGGGCGTAGAATTTAATTTATTTATTTATTTTTATTTATATTTTGTGTTTGTGGGGTAAAGTCCGTTGTAGTTAATCCGTAGTTGTTGTTTTTGTTGATCCTGAGGCTTTTGTTTCTCGGATGTGTTTGATACCTTCTGTCGGTTGGATGCTTAAATGTGTGTTCGTGACCCGTGACTTATGTACACGCGCTGCACGAACACCTCGATTTAAGGATCAAACCACAAACGGGAAAACAAAGCCAACAGGACTCAACGAGCAGCCGATGTCCTTAACTGGCGGCTATCACCAAGAGTGATAGCCAGTCCAGTTGACGAGCGGCGTGTGAAAGGATGTGACGGGAAAAATTGGGTTTTGGAAAGCACCGGACGAGCTAGGTCGGAAGTCCACCGGCGAGGGTCAGTTCCATCTCCCCAAATTCAAATCTTAAAAGAAACAAAATAAAAAGGAAAAATCATAAATATAATATATTATTTATTTATCTATTTATTTATTCTATTTATTAATTCCATTTATTTATCTAAATTATTTATTCATTTTCCCAAGTATTTATTTATTTAAAAAAAAATTATAAATATCTTTCCTAAAATTATACATTTATTTAGTTATTTAAAAATTTGTTTCAATAATTATTATCTGTTCTTACATGTATATATATTTATCTGTTTATTTATTATTTACTTGTCGTTATTATATTTATTTTTCTTCTTAAGTATTTATTTCTTTTGGTGATTTGTTTCGGGTGTTATATTAGAATTTTTAGGGAAATATACATATATTTTTTTTGTTGTGCTGTACGATGCCTTCCAATTACGATCTCCGATCGAAGGTTCTTCCGGCCGAGGAAGAGGAGAAATTGTGGTCCACCGATTTAGATGAGGTTGCTGGGGCCGAACAGCCACGGATATCGATGGGACTGCCAAGGACTCCGTTGGGTCGTCTTCATCAGGAGCTGCGCAGGGAACTTCAGATGGGAGCAGATCCCACGCAACATCAAGTTCCGGAGCAAGTGAGCTCGGAGGCGTTTCTGGACAACGCGGCGAAATCGGCAGTAAATGTGGCATTGGCCCAGGCGGCAGAGACCCATCGGAAGGCTCAGGAGTCCGGCGTCAGCCAGTCCTTAAGGGATGAAATCCGAGGTGGGTTCCTGGAAATGATGAAGCTGATGAACGAGGTGTTAAGGCCTGCTGCTCAGCGGCCGCAGCTTCCACAGGGGAACCATACCGATCAGCAGCAACCTCCGGGTTGGACGGACACGGCGGCACCACTGTCTCCAAGTCTGGTCCAGACAGGGGCGATTCCAAAGACTGCACCATCAGCAAGTTCGATTGGCTCCCGTCCACCGCCACCAAGGGTTCCACCAAAGCCGCCTAGAAGGCCCTTGGATTCGTTTCCGGTGGAGAGCAGCAGTCCAGGATATCCTCTGGATGGCGAACGAGGGCGACGCAACGAGCCTCGAAATTGGCACTTCGAGGACCGCAGGGTTTCTGATTTTCGCGAGGAGCCGCGCTTTTATGCCAATACAGGGCCAGGTGGCGGCAGCCAACAGGTTCGCATCGAGCGGTGGGGCGTTTCATTTGATGGCGAGGACGAGCGAAACTCGGTGGAAGATTTCCTGTTCCGGCTCGAGTTCCTGCAGCGGCAGTACCAGTGCCCTTGGCAGGAAGTGCTCCGCCATTTCCATGTGCTGCTAACCGGACGGGCACGCGAGTGGTATTGGGTCCACGTGCGTCAACGTAGGGTGGAGAGATGGCCACAGCTGCGTGCTGCGCTGATGGACAGGTTCCGAGGCCACCAGACGGAGCACGACCGGATGCATCAGCTTCTGCAGAAGGAGCAACAGCCGGGAGAAGCCGTGGAGGATTATGTCCATGCGATGCAGCAGCTAGCCTCTCGCCTAAAAAAACCACTGTCAGAGCGACAGATGGTAAAAATTATTAAAAAGGGCTTGAGAGAGGGTATCGCAAGATTCGTTTACGCAATGGATGTGATGACTGTGGACGAGTTGAGGGAAGAGTGCTGCGAGGTGGAGCTTAATTTTGGACGACGAGGACGCGCGGCCTATGCGCACCCGATGCGTTATCCTCCGGCGGAGAAGGCCAGGGTTAGCGAGGCAGCTGGTCCAGATACTGCAGAGGATTCCCAGTGGCAGGTGAATGCGTTACAAGGAGAAGGCGTTACAAGCGAAGGCCCGAAATCCGTTTCGAGCGGGCTGCTGGAATTGCGGAGCCGTAGACCACGGGTTCCGTGACTGCGCGGCAACAGAACGGCGCCTGTTCTGCTACCGATGCGGAAGGCCAGACACTGTGTCTCCGAGATGTCCGGATTGCGCGGAAAACGGTCGGCTGGGCGATCTGAGAGCGGGAAGGATGCGTCCAGACAAGAGTCCCGCGATGCAGTAGATGTTCTAGAATGTAAAAAAGGTTTAGTATGTACGAGTAGGAATAAGCACAGTTTAAAATACTTACCTTATGAGGAAAGGATGCGTCGGTACCTGGAGACCAGGAAACGAATTTTCTCCGAGCACCAGTTAGCCGGCATGCGAACGGTGTCTAGGAAAGTCCAGAAGGCCAGGGATCGATTCCGTAAGAGACGAGCGAGGAGGCGAGAAGTGGTTGCCGCTGTGAAGCGCAGTGGAACGGGAGACCCTCGACCATTCGCTGAAGTCCGGATCCTGACCCAACAGCTGACTGGCTTATTGGACACGGGAGCTAGTGTCAGCCTGCTGGGCAAAGGTGGAAGAGAGCTCGTCGAGGCGTTGGATGTACCAATCCAGAAGTACCTGTCTGTGGTCCGAACGGCGTCTGGAGAGGATCGCACGATTATAGGACGCGTCGAGCTACCTGTGGAGTACCAAGGACAGATAAAGCGGATCCTGTTCTATGTATGTCCATACCTGGAGCAGGAAGCCTATTTCGGAGTGGACTTCTGGCAGGCGTTTGACTTGGCTCCAGCGGTGATAGGCCCCAGCGACCCGGAAAGCGTCAAGGCAGACGAAATCCACGCTAGGGATATGGAGCACTACGCCGAACAGGAAGACGACGACGAGGAGAAACCGGATCCCGAATCCTGGACGTTATCTGAGGCCGACGCACGACAGCTCGCGGAGATCCAGGAGGTGTTTCTCACATTTGAGAAGGATGGTCTGGGTACGACGAATTTGGAGAAGCACACGATCGAGCTGATCGAGGGAGCCAAGGTCTTCAAGGATCGGCCATATCCCATGTCTCCAGCGAAGCAGAAGGTTGTCGAGGATGAGGTGGACAAGATGCTAGCGCTCGGAGTCATCGAGGAGAGCATGAGCCGTGGAGCAACCGGACGTCGGTAGTGTCGAGGCCTGGGAAAGATCGGTTCTGCTTAGACGCGCGCAAATTGAACGATTTGACCATTAAAGACGCTTACCCGCTGCCGAGTATCGAAGGAATCCTGTCCAGAATCGACCAAACGTTCTACATTTCCAGCGTGGATTTGAAGTTCGCATTCTGGCAGATCGAGTTGGACCAGAAGAGCAAGGAACTGACGGCCTTTACGGTTCCTGGTCGGCCTCTCTATTAGTTCCGGGTGATGCCCTTCGGACTTTGCAACGCGGCACAGCGGTTGGTGAGACTCATGGACCGAGTGATCCCAGCTGAGATCCGGTCCAACGTATTCGTCTATCTAGATGATCTGCTGATACTGGCTCCAGATATCCAGACCCATTTCAGATACCTTCGGAGAGTCGCGGAATGCCTGAAAGCAGCGGGGTTAACGATAGGTATGAGTAAGTCAAAGTTTTGCTTCAAATCATTGACCTACCTGGGCTTTATCGTTGGCGGAGGTCGTCTACGAATGGATCCGGGACGAGTAGCAGCGATCAGGGGGATGCCAGAGCCTAGGACGATGAAGGAGGTGCGAGCGTTCCTTGGGACTGCTGGATGGTACCGCCGGTTCATAAAGAACTTTGCGACGTTGGCCGCCCCGCTCACTGAATCGCTGAAGAAAACTGGAAATTCTAAGTTTTCCTTGAGTCCAGAGGACCAGCTAGCCGTAGAGTCATTGAAGATGGCTTTAACGACTGCACCAGTCCTGGTGCATGCAGACTTCAAGAGACGGTTTTTTATCCAGTGCGATGCGTCACACGTCGGAGTCGGGGCGGTGCTTTTCCAGCGAGACGACGACGGACAAGAACAGCCAATTGCCTTTTTCTCGGCCAAGATGAATAAACATCAGGTAAATTACACCGTGACCGAGAAAGAATGTCTCGCGGCGCTCATGGCCATCCGGAAGTTCCGGCCATATGTCGAAGGGATGCCATTCACCTGCATCACGGATCATGCCAGCTTGAAGTGGCTCATGTCCATGAAGGATCTGTCGGGACGGTTGGCGAGGTGGTCGCTGCAGCTTCAAGGGTTCCACTTCAACATCGAGCACCGAAAAGGAAGTGAGAACGTCGTGGCAGACACCCTTTCACGGTGTGTGGAGGAGCTCGTAGTTAATCCGACGGATTTGTTGGGGTTCGAAACCACCGAGTTCGCTGGAGAAGATTATCTCGAGTTAGTGAAGGAGGTGGAAAATAACTTGGATAACTTACCGGACCTGAAGATCGTGGATGGTCTCATCTTCAAGAGAGTCTCTTCGGTAAATCTGGACGATGAGATGGAAGGTTCCGAATGGAAACTGTGGATCCCACAGAGTCTGACCCACAGCCTAATCGAGCGTGCGCATACGGACCCAACAGCAGCTCATGGCGGAATGGGAAAGACTCTGGAAATCCTACGGCGACAGTTCTACTGGCCAGGTATGGTGCTGCAGGTCCGAGCTTTCGTACGCAGATGTGATGTCTGTAAGGAGTCCAAGGCGCCGAATTTCCGGATGCAAGTTGGTATTGGGGAAAGAGTCCAGACTGAGCAGCCATTTCAGAAATTGTACATCGATTTTCTTGGAAAATATCCGAGGTCGAAGAAGGGCCACGCATGGATCTTCATTGTCGTCGACCATTTTTCGAAGTATACGTTTCTGAAAGCCATGAAGGAAGCCTCGGCCGCCAGCGTGGTAGAATTCCTCATCCACGAGGTATTCTACAAGTTCGGGGTCCCGGAAATCATTCACTCAGACAACGGTCGACAGTTTACGTCAAAGATCTTCGTGGAGGCAGTGGAGAGTTTCGGCATTTCCCACATCAAGACTCCAGTCTACTCTCCGCAAAGCAACGCCGCAGAACGAGTTAATCGAAGCGTGCTGGCGTCAATCCGGAGTTATTTGGAGGAAGACCATCGGGAATGGGACGCATTTCTCCCGGAGATCGAGGTGGCTCTTCGCAACGCGATACACGCAGCAACTGGCGAAACGCCCTTCTTCACGGTTTTCGGTCATCACATGTTCTTGAACGGGGCCAGCTACAAGTTGGCGAGAAAGTTGAAATCCCTGTGCGACCATGAGATTGCTGGGATGGGAACAGTCGACAAGCTCAAAGTGATCCAGGCCAAGGTGCAGACGAATCTCGAAAAGTCGTACGAGCGAAGTCGCCAGCAGTACGACCAGAGAGCTCGGACGTTCCTTGCGAAGCCAGGCCAAGAAGTGTATCGCCGTAACTTCGTCCTCAGCGACTTCAAAAGTGCCTTTAACGCGAAGTTTGCTCGGAAGTTCCTCAAAGCTCGGGTGGTGAAAGCAGTCGGCAACAATGCTTACGAGCTGGAGGATCTTCAAGGACGTCGGATAGGGGTGTATCACGCCAAGGACATCCGGGTATAACCTGAAATGAGGCAGCATAAATTAAAGGAGCACAACACAAAAAACAAAGGCAGTACTTACCGGCATGCGTGGGCCCCGCGTAGGGCACCGTTTGGAACTGCATGCGGATTTCGCCAGGCACCGATCTCCAATGCTCCCAATGATTTCGTCGAGTGGCCATGGTTCGGAGGCGTCTCTCTAAATCCTTGGGTGGTGTTGCATTTCGAGTTGGAATCGGCTGGAAGAATTAAGAAGGAGGTATTCGTTTTTGGTAGGGCTATCGATAAAGTAGGAGGGTGGCAACTCCTACTGGAGTGGCGCCCCCTTCTGCTGATGTCTTGGCTATCTAGCTATTTAAACTAGCCCGGTTCGCTCTGGGTATGGCTAGGATGGCCTTGATATGTCCAATGACCCAATTTCGAGAGAGGGGAAGGGAATATGGCGAGATATAGGCATGATAGGCAAATTTCTATATAGTCGCAGCCATATTGTCCCAGCAGACAGAACATAAAAATGTTAAAATAGTGTTTGTGCCGAAATATATAAAAAGTGAGTGTTAGAAAAATTTGTGTTAGGTTTAATAGTTCATTTTATTTATAAATAATTATTCGTAGGGCAACCGGGGTCCCAATACAAAGGGCCCCGGGATATTTAAATTGGAGGAATTTAAATTGGAAGTTCAAATTAGAAGACTTAATTGGACATATAAAATTGGACTAATTGGAAATTCAAATTGGACATTCAAATTGGAGGGAATTAAATCTGGAAAATCAAATTGGAAATAAATCGTGATTTTAAATTGGAGGAAATTAAATCGGGAAAATCAGGAAAATACGCACCTTCGGTCGAGCCAGCTACGAGATCTGGACACCATAACTCGTCATCCTCGGACGCCGCCAACGCTTTCTTATACACGCCGGTGAGTCCGTTCCGGGCTATTAAGACCCACCTGCTTTGGGGTCGTCAGGCTGCCAGTGCGCGCGGCGTTGAGAGGCACCGCCATCTATCCCTTCCTTAACCACCGTTCCTCCGGGTGTTACAGGCCCTTATTGGCGCTGGCCTCCGGCAGAGTACGCTGTAGTCGGGGCATAGTTAGCCCGGCGCCTAGCCCAGAAGTGGCTGAAATTATTAACGTTAATTTAACTGTGCACATTATTAAATTTATGTACTTACCTGTTGACCTGTAAATTTATCCGGACTTAGACCCGAAAACCTCAATTCTTGTCCTCGTTGTTGCCTGTAAAAAAGGGTCGCGATTATTAGTTTTCGGCGGGATTGTTTACAGCGCGTAATACTTACCGTTTGGCCTGTCCCTTCTTTTCCCTAGGAGCTCCTCAGGATTAGGTGACCCGACACATACCTAGTGTGTGCCCTTTTGTGCGCCTCGTTCAATGCGAGTTCCACCAATAAGTGACTGGTGGAACATTATTTCCGCGGCGCCTGTAGCCTTTGCCAAAGGAAGGTAATCTTCCGCTTTGACCGGTTAAATTTGGAGACGGTGGCCAAGTTTGGTCGTAGAGGCTATGAAAGGATAAATTAATTACTAGGAGAACAAGTTATGTTAACTTTAGTACTTACTGTGGATATTAAATGTACATGAAGACCGAAATGTGCGAGTGAGTTGTCGCTGTGGGGGAGATGGAGCTGTCCTAGTCGCGAGGAGTGACTTCGACCAGCTGATTATGGGTGATGCCTCCTCAGAATCATCCGGGGCATCCTTGGTTGGGTGGGCGTGCTTGGCTAGGTCACCAATAGCCACCAAAACACCATATATTTCCCGTCACTCCTAATTGTTTGCATTGTTTACATTTTGGTTTGTTTTGTTTGTTAGTGATGAGCGATAGTTTTTGTGAAGTGAGACGCGCGTATATCGATGTTTATGTTGTGGAATCTGTAGGGACATTGGGGATACTCCGCCCTGGGGATTCGGGAGCTAGCCGGCGCCGTCCCAGGACCAAATGCAGTTCCATAACAATTTGGAGCTGCATTTTGCCATCGTTTCTATGGCAGTTATATGATATTGTTGTCCGATTTTAATTTAATTAAAATCGTAATTCCATAATATTTAAATATTACAAAATCCCAAAGAAAAACAAAAAAAATTAAAAACAACAAAGTTATAATTTTTTTAAATTGTTTTTTCCGATTGTTCCTATGTGAGCTATGTCGCCCGATCCGGCTCGTTCCGACTTATATACTACCTGCAATAAAAAGACAACTTTTGGGAAAGATACCTACACTGCGGACATCCCAACGAGCATGCAACATCCACTTTTGCTGATGACACAGCGATCCTAAGCCGCTCGAGATGCCCCAAGCAAGCTACGGCGCAACTTGCTAAACACCTAGTGGCAGTGGAGAAATGGCTATCCGACTGGCGAATCAAAGTTAAAGCCTAGTATCCACTTCGACGTAAACCGTACGCCAGTCATGAGAGAGAGCGAGAGGCAAACAGCTGGCGCTCACTTTTCGTCGGGCCTTTTTTTCACGTCGGTCCCCTGATCAACCCTAGCGAAAAGATTAAAAAATTTAATCTTTTGGCGTGCGCTTCTCACTGAATATTATAAGAAATGTTGGGAAAAACTCAAAAAACTCACAAAAGTCGATTACAGGTGTTTACATGTGAGGACAAAATAACTTTAATACTATCTGGGGTGCCTCTTGTCAGAGCAAAATGTTTTTTAGGTCCAGAATGTACGAAAAAACACAACAAATACGATATTTGAATTTTAACTGCTTGTCAACAAACCCAGCTGATTGACAGTACGACCGTAGCACGCTTAAATCTGATGAACTCTCAAACTTATGGTCAGAAAAGATTAAAGTTTTTACGCTAGCGTAATCGTTTGTCGATCTGGATACTAGGCTTTAGTGAGAAGCGCACGCCAAAAGATTAAATTTTTTAATCTTTTCGCTAGGGCTCACCCAAAGTTCATTTCCGCAGACTGGCAACGCTATGTAATGTTCTGGTATTTTTTCGTCGATCTGAGGGCCGAGGTGAAAAAAACCCTTGACGAAAAGTGAACGCCAGCTGTTTGCCTCTCGCTCTCTCTCATGACTGGCGGACAGTTTTCGTCGATATGTGTACTAGGCTTAATTTTAAAAACGCTAGACCAACGGTGAGGAACGGCGGAGGTTCCGTTCTAGTTTGGGGCTGCATGACAGCCGGAGGAGTAGGAAAAAGGTTTTATTTAACGGAATTATGAATACTAAAGCATATCTAAATAAAGATATGGCTGTTGCACAACACCAACCCGATTCCAACGGCTCCACAGACCCCAGACCTCAAGCCAAAAGTCCAGGAACATAAGATTTCCTCTAAGAACGTACTACAACTGATTTTCCTAAAGGCTTGGTCGTATATTTCCGAAGTGAGGTGCCGAATGCTATTAAGAAAACCAACGGCTTACAAACAAAATACTGAATGAAAAAAAAAACAAAATTTGATGCCGAAACTAAAAACGAATAATTTTGTGAGACGTGAAGGTAATTAAAAAAAAAAATGTTGGCTATTGTTTGAATCTATATATATAAAACTGTTCATTGAAAACTAAGAATCAACGCACAGCCTAAACTAATTAAATGACCCTTTTAAAATTTTGTACCATTCAATTCTTATAACACTAACATGCCCCCATTTTCTTCCAGTGGCAAAAAACCCCCAATTTCTATAAAAAAATCTGGACGCTAAACGCGTTAATCAATCGATGCGATTTTTGGCCAAAATTTAGTCCTCTACATAATAAAGATTCTATTTAATTTAATATTCGATATTTTAATGTTTTTAATGTTTTAATGTCAGGGGGGCAGTCATCTCTATATATAAAGCTATCTCTATATATAAAGCTATCAGTAAGAAAACTGGGAATCAACGCACAGCCAAAACCACTGGTTAACAATATTAATATGTATTTTTATTACATTCTAATAACTTTAAACTGATTTGCTAAGATTTATTGGGGCTCCCCAAATGGCCCCAATCGCTTCCAATTGGAAAAAAGGTCAATTTCCTTTTCCAAAATTCTGGACACTAAACCGTTTAACAAATCGAATCCGTGTTTTCGCATAAAAATAGTTTAAGTCATTATAAATGTTTTATAAATTGAACGCTTAGATTTGAAGCTTTTTACTATTTTTAACACCCGTTCTAAAATTACAATTTAGCCAAAAATATCTTCAAACGTTGAAAAATGGCACTTCTAAATTGAGTATCAAAAATTTCTTCAGTAATAATTTTCCTTAAGCGTTAACGATTCATTTGATAGTTTCACCAGAGCTCTAGCTATCTTCTAAACAAAGAAACTAAGCAAAAAGTCGATCTATTATCGAATTTAAGTGTCTCCATATGCATCATACATTTTCTGCCTGCATATTGGTATCTCTCTCTGCATTTTCATACAAATTGTCAACAAATCATTCGGTCTCCCTCCCTCTCCCTCTGCCTTGCATTTCCCTGCGCGTCCTTAAAAATATAAAATGAGCTTTAATAAGGTTTTAATTTTTGTAGTCTTGAGTTTATAATTATTGGTGACCCACACCCCACTAAAGTGCCAAAAACTCATTCAATTAGAAAATGAAATCCTGTACGCTAAACCGTTAAACCAATCGATAGCGTGTTTTCGCTAAAAAATAGTTAAAAGCATAATAAATGTTTAAAAAATATGACGGCTTCAATTATTAACTTTTTACTATTTTTAATACCCGATTAAAAAGTAGCCGTCTTATCCAGCATACGCTTGCATATATATATCTCCATCTCTTTTCCACCCCCTGACTCTGGTTTATGATTGTCATTTTTTTCTTCGAAATACCATTACAACAAATAATTAAAGTTGGTATAACTATATTTTCGCAAACCCAATACCAAATAGTAATTTCTTGAATATGTTCAGAAACAAATACACTTAAAAGAATGAAATATACAAATGCAAAAGCCCTAAATTATTGATTTCTTATGTACATACATATGTGCATCTTTTCTTTTATCCGGTCTGTAATCCGATAAGTAAATATACATAAATATTAGGGGCAAGAAACGAGGAATATTTTATTTAGCAAAATAAAGATTAGCAAGCAAATACTTGGAAATACATATGTATATACGTGTGTACATTTGGGTGTACATATGTATGTACATATTTAATGCAAATGAGGAAGTTGCGTTTTATTTTTTAATGGTGTTGTGGCAGGGAAAGGAGTATTTGCGCAATAGTACATACATATATTTACAAATGTAAGTATTTTAAGGTATTAAAAAATATAACGCATAACTAACAATTTCCGGCCTAAACTTAATATTTCTTATTTTAATTTAGTCGGTTTATTAGTCATGCGGCAGGGGGAATATAACCAATTCTATCTGTGACTATTCATAAAATTAGTTACACAAAAAAAAATTAATACAAAATTGTTTGGCGCCGTTTAGGACTCCGTTTTCTAATGCACACATACATATATTTGTATGTGTGTATGGCAAAAGCTAAAACGTATTGCGGTCCTTCTGTTTTTCTGCAATTTACGCTCTCCGTGTTTAAGATGAGAGACATTTTTTCGCTCTTCTCTCTCCGTTCTGATTCGTCTGCGCTTCGGTCTTGCTTTGATTTCATTTCTTGATCAGTTCTTAAGTTGAGCCCGACACGAAAAGATGTCCCACAAGGAAATTTGGCAATTTTTGCCGCAGCAGCAGGGCTATGAAATAGGGCTCCAACAGCAACAGCCCATGGTCCAGCAGCAACAACCCATGCTCCAACAGCAACAGCCCATGCTCCAACAGCAACAGCCCATGCTCCAACAGCCAATGCTCCAGCAGCAACAGCCGCAGCTCCAACAGCATCAGTTTCAGCAGCCGCAGTTCCAGTTGGTGCAGCCGATGCAGTCGCAGCCGAATTTGATGTGGGGCTATGCGCAGCCGCATCCCCAGGTCCAGGAAAACCTCTCGACGCAGGAGCAGCCAAAAAAATTTAAGCTTTTAGGGCCAATAAAAAAGCCCAAGAACTCAGGTTCCAGCTGGCAGACCCAGCAGCTTCAAAATGAAGTTTTTAATTTAAAAAAAAATTTGTTTAAAGCTAGGCAGGATAATCACGAATTGTGTGCCCGACTTAGCCGACTGGAATCGGCATTTTATGGCACAAAATAAAAACAAAAAATTTAAAAATTAAAACTGTGTCTGCTTTTTTATTTCTTTCTTATTTCAGCAAAAAATAATAACTAAAAACTTTTTGTTGCTTTTTCAGTGCTGTCGTGTTTCATGTATTCATAGCAGTGTGGGTCAGACATGCATTAATATGCATTTTCTTTTATATTTCAGCAAAAAAGCGAAAGCAAGGGTAAAGATCTTGGGTTACATTTTTTCCAGTGCGCCTTTATGGACCTAAAAATTATAACAATTTAAATGGTTTTGGAATGTTTTTTTTGAGTGCTCTTTACAGTTATTGCTGCCAGAATACGCAAAAGAGGTTTTTTGGGCGAAAATCTATTTGACCGGTTTTTGATAGTGTAGTAAAAATATACCATTCAAATTGTTTTTTGCGGTGTTTATATTTACACTGTTTTGCCACGCGCTGTTAGGAAACATAAGAGCGGGAGATCGCAGTAGATAGAGAGAGAGGAAAGAGTGTAGCAAGTGCGCAAAAGAAGAAGTGAACAAGGAAACTATCAATTTGGTCAGAGTCGTATCAAGAAAATTTGCCGCGAGTTGTGCTTTTATATGATCCTCTCTTTGCCAATTAATAGGAAAATTTCTTTGCATAACCGTGTATTTTGGTGTATAACCGTATGTGAGCAATAATATTATTATTTTAGTTCGCCTTTCTCGGAATTTTAATTTTTTCTATTGAATGTGCAAATTTGTTGATATCTCTGATGCTAACTTAAAAATTTGCTTAGTTATGCCAGTTTTTACTATTCTTAATTCATAAGTCATAAATGATTTACATTTCAATGAATGTTTGGTTATTTTTTAATTATGTGCAGTTGTGATTTTTGTATATCTATATATGCGTTTTTGTACTTTTTAATCTTATTATTCGATATAAACATTGCATAAATTGCACTATTTAAAAAATATTGTCTTAATAAGAGCTTCCTGTATGGAGTCAGAAATAATGCAAACTTTGATAAATCCTCAGTTAATTATCCATACTAGATTAAATTTTCTAAACACTTGCTAAATTGCATGAATAGATCGTAGTTTAGTTTAATTTCTGTATTATTCGATTTTGATTTTGAACAACTTGCAATATTAACAAAATATTGCCTAAATATTTAAAAGCCTTATGTGTTCTTTTAGAGACAGAAATACGGCAAATTTGGAATATTCCAGATGTGTTTAAATATTATAAAAATTTGCTGAGTTGCATGATAAGATCATAGAATTACTTTGATTGCATTATTATTCGATTTGGATATTCAAAAACTTGCAATATTTAAAAAGTATTGTCCAAAAATTTAAAAGCCTTCTGAATTCTTTTAGAGGTACAAATAAGGCAAATTTTGTAATTCTCAATAATTAAAGCTCCTTTTTTTTACTTAATATGGATGCAGATATGAATATTGAGCTGTTAAACATAGATGGTGCATTGGTGCCCCACTTAGTAGTGCCTATAACAGGAGATGGAGCTTGCCTGTTTAGGGCTATTTCGTATCTTTTACATGAAAATGGAGACTTTTTTGACATTATTCGTCAGGCGATTGTTGGATACGTTGTTCGCCGATGGAATAATTTTTGTATATATACCTGCAATTCCATGGGTACCCCTTATGACAATTGTGCTGCATACGAAACTGAAATGCGGCAACCTTATACGTTTGGCTCATTGGCCGAGTTGAAAGCTTCATGTGATTTGTATCCTGTTTTTGTTGAAGTTTTTCAAAATGGTATTTGTATAGCAAAAATTGGAAACGAAGGCAGTACTTTAAAAAGGCTTCGTTTTAGTGGTGATTTGTCTAATGGTCATTTCGATGTTTACATACCTTCAGAAAATTCGCCTTATTCATTATCATTCTCTGAATATAATCCACGTACTAACCAAAACAACCGGAAAAGGCGAAAACGATTTTCCAATTTGACCAGAGCGAAGCAGTTAAAGTTGGGAAAAGAAAAATTTAACTTAGTTAACCAAACAGATGCTGTTAAACAAAGTCGGAATAGTAAGAAATCATGTTCAAAATGGGTAACAGAAAACTCTGCATTTAAATACGATTACGAAGTAGATTATATGTCAAATCCTGAAATTAAAATCGGTATAATGAATAACAAATGTAAATATTGTGGTGCATTGAAATGGAAAGATGAGGCCAAAGGCATGTGCTGTAAAGAGGGTAAAATTCAACTACCTCCGTTTCAGGCTTTACCTGAACCTCTTAAAAGTTTATTAATGGGGAACCATCCTAACCATGCTCATTTCAAGGCCAATCCAAGAAAGTATAATAATAGCTTTCAAATGACATCTTTTGGTAGTGGAAAAGTTGTATGCGATGCATATATGCCAACATTCAAAATACAAGGCCAAGTTTATCATTTGATAGGTAGCCTGTTACCAACTTCTCAAACAAATGCTCAATATCTACAGATATATTTTGTTGGTGAGGATGATCGAGAGGTGGATTTAAGGTGTCAGCACAATTCCGGTGTTAAACACGGCTTAATAAAATCACTGCAGTCTATGCTGCATAGATGCAATCCATACGTTAAAGATTTTAAAACTGCTCTTAATAAAGTTCCGAAAGATTGCAAAGACTTCAAAATGGTCATTAACGCTGATAAAATGCCACCAATGGCTCATAAAGGTCGTTATAATGCACCTCAAACAAATGAAGTAGCATTGGTATTAGTTAACCAACAATTTCAAAATCGAGACATTGTTATTGAGAGTCATAATAACAAACTTAAACGAATCTGTGAACTTCATCGATCTTATGACTGCCTACAATATCCATTACTTTTTTGCTACGGAGAGGACGGTTATTCAGTAAATATACCTCAACGTGACCCTATTAAAAATATTGATCTAAAAAAGACTGTCTCTGCCATGAACTTTTACAGCTATAGAATAATGCTTAGAGAAAGTGAAGCCAATCACTTGCATTATTTTAGAGCTCTGTTTAATCAATTTTTGGTTGATATGTATGCAAAAATTGAAACTGAGCGGCTTAATTTTATTCGAGCAAATCAAAAAAAGTTGAGAGCAGAAAGTTATATTCATCTTCAAGACGCTATTGGTAGGGGTGATGCGGATGTGGCTCAACTTGGTCAAATGATTATTTTGCCATCTACTTTTACAGGTTCACCTCGATATATGCATGAAAAGACACAAGATGCCATGACTTATGTTCGGCATTATGGTCGTCCTGATCTTTTTATTACATTTACATGTAACCCAAAATGGGAGGATATAACAAATGAGTTATTTCCAGGCCAAAAGCCTCAAGATCGACATGACATCATATCACGAGTATTTCATTTGAAGGTTAAGGCTTTAATGGCGTTGTTGATTAAAGGCCGGTTATTTGGGGAAGTACAGTGCTTCATGTATTCTATTGAATGGCAAAAACGTGGTCTCCCCCACGTACACATACTTATATGGTTAAAGATTAAAATTATGCCTAATCAAATCGATTCTTACATTTGTGCAGAAATTCCTGATTTACAAAAGGATCCTTCGCTGCATGAGATTGTTAAGACTAACATGATACATGGGCCATGTGGTGTATTAAATATTAATTCGCCATGTATGAAAGAAGGTAAATGCACAAAAAAATTTCCTAAAAAGTTTCTTAAGGAAACTATTACAGAAAATGATGGTTATCCCCAATATCGGCGAAGATCCCCAATGGATGGGGGGCTTACTGTTAAAATTAATGGTATAACTGTAGATAATCGTTGGGTTGTGCCATACAATTCCGTGCTTTTGCGGACCTTTGGAGCTCATATAAATGTGGAACATTGCAACTCAGTAAAGTCTATTAAATACATTTGTAAATATGTTAACAAGGGCAGTGACCAAGCAACAGTTGCAGTCGAGAGTCTTAAAGATGAGGTCCATGTGTACCAAAGTGGTCGATATATAAGTAGCTCAGAGGCAGTATGGAGGATTTTATCGTTTCCAATACATGAAAGATATCCCCCTATTTTTCATTTAAGTGTTCATTTGGAAAATGGTCAGCGGATATACTTTGACCCAAATAAACCCAATCAATTAGCTAATCAACTAACTAATCCGGCAAAAACTACGCTTACAGCGTTCTTCGATCTTTGCAAAATTGACCACTTTGCTAAAACACTTCTTTATGTTGAGGTGCCGTCCTATTACATTTGGGCTAATAAAAAATTCCAAAGAAGAAAGAAGGGGTTAGATGTACCAGAGTTTTCTGGTGTTAAAAAAGATAATACTTTGGGGCGTGTGTATACAATACATCCAAAAAATAGTGAATGTTATTATTTAAGACTTTTACTTCACGAAGTTCGGGGTCCAACATCATTCTCTTTTTTAAAAACTGTAAATGGTGTTTTGTATAAAACATTCCAATTGGCTTGCAAAGCTTTAGGCTTACTAGAAGATGATAAGCACTGGGACTGCACATTGGAAGAAGCAGCATTATGCCAGTCTCCAAATAAATTGCGTGACCTCTTTGCAATTATGTTAACTCATTGTCAGTTATCTGATGCTATGCTTCTTTGGAATAAGTACAAGGAAAGTCTTTCAGAAGATATATTGTATAGATTAAAATCTAAAATAGATGACGATATAGATCCAGAACTTATAGAAAAAGTTTTTAATAAATGTTTAATTTGTATTGAAGATCTCATATTGTCAATGGGCGGAGATGTCTTATCAAGTTATGGTTTACCCAAGGCAATTAGAGATAAAGAGTTTTTGGAAAACATTGATTACTTGCGAGAAATAAATTTTGAATGCAATGAAGCTCAAGTAAGAAACGAGGAAAATTCCCTTACTCTTGAACAAAAAAACTGTTATAAAACAATCTTAGACAGCATTGACGCTGGAAACGGAGGAATGTATTTTTTGGATGCTCCTGGTGGCACTGGAAAAACGTTTCTTTTAAATTTGCTATTGGCAAAAATTAGACAAGATAAAAAAATTGCATTAGCTGTTGCATCTTCAGGAATTGCGGCCACGCTCTTAACCGGAGGACGGACAGCCCATTCAGCATTTAAGCTTCCTTTTGATTTAATAAATATAGAAACACCTTATTGTAACATTTCCAAACAGTCTAATATGGCATTCGTCCTTAAACATTGTAAACTCATTGTTTGGGATGAATGTACTATGGCTCATAAAGGTGGATTTGAAGCTCTTGATCGATCGATAAAAGACATAAAAGGCAATGACTTATTAATGGGAGGTATTACCGTTCTATTAGCTGGAGATTTTAGACAAACACTCCCAGTTGTACCCCGAGGAACAAGGGCTGATGAGATAAAATCTTGCATAAAATCTTCCTTTTTGTGGTGTAAAATACACAAAATGGCTCTTACAAAAAAAATATGCCCGTACATTTTACTAGGTGATGAAATTTTAACTCTACTTAAAATAGGAAATGGAGATTATCCGACGCTTGAGGGCAAAATAAAATTGTCATCAAGCTTGGGTACTGTAGTAAGCACATTGGAAAAGCTTACTTCTAAAATTTTTCCTGATATTTCAGAAATCTTACATAAGTCATTGGACTGGTTATCAGAACGAGCCATTTTAACTTCAAGAAATGACAGAGCTGCTTCAATTAATGATCAGCTAATAAAATCATTTAATGGAGAGCAAGTTACATACAAATCAATAGACTCTGTTACTGAGCCAGAAAATGCTGTACATTATCCTGTAGAATTTCTTAACCAGCAGAATCCAGCTGGACTCCCATTGCATATTCTTTCGCTTGAGGTCGGAACACCAATTATGTTATTAAGAAACATAAAACCCCAAAAATTATGCAATGGAACAAGATTGCAAGTGAAAACTCTTCACAAATTTGTTATTGAAGCCGTTATTTTTACTGGCTGCGCCAAGGGAGAGACAGTATTCATACCAAGAATTCCCTTAACGTCATCAAACTTACCTTTTGAATTTAAACGCCTACAGTTTCCTGTAAAGGTTTGTTTTGCGATAACAATAAATAAATCACAAGGACAGACTTTGAAAGTAGCTGGATTAGACCTTAGGGAAGAGTGTTTCTCCCACGGCCAATTTTATGTGGCCTGTTCAAGAGTCAGCTCGGCAAAGAGCCTTATGATCCTGTCTCATGATGGTCAAACAAAGAATGTCGTTTACAGAGAGGTTTTAAAATAAGAATATATTAAAAATGTTTTAATTGTGGACTAGGCCTATTTGGGGAAACCACCTTAAATAAAAACGCGCCGTATCCTCTACCTTCGGGTGGTGTGGAAATGGGGATTCATTTTAGTTTCAGTTAAAAACTGAAAGTGTAAAGAAAGAAAACCTCAATTACATCTATATATAAAACTGTTCATTGAAAACCAAGAATCAACGCACAGCCTAAACTAATTAAATGACCCTATTAAAATTTTTTACCATTCAATTCTTATAACACTAAACTGATTTGCTAAGATTTATTTTGGCCACAAACATGCCCCCATTTTCTTCCAGTGGCAAAAAAACCCCCAATTTCTATAAAAAAAATCTGGACGCTAAACGCGTTAATCAATCGATGCGATTTTTGGACAAAAATTTAGTCCTCTACATAATAAAGATTCTATTTAATTTAATATTCGATATTTTAATGTTTACTATTTTTTATCAATCTCTGAAAATCTAAGAATCTTCCTCATTTTTTCCAAACGGCAAAAAAACACTGATCTAAGTCAATTAGCAATATGAAAATTTATCGAGGGAATCCTGATACTTTAAGGATTCATATGGTGGTTTTACTGAAGCTCTAGGTCAATTCTAAAAAAAGTTACATTAGCCTAAAGTAGGAATAATAATTCCAACAAATTATACACAAGCATTGAACACCGAATGCATTCTCTCGCACTGTCTCTCTCTCTCTCTCTGACTCTGTGTATCTTGATTTCTTTTTAAAACATAAAATTAAAAACTTAAAACTAAATTAAACTTAACAATAAATTAAAATTAAATTATACCAGCAACACACACGAATAAACCCCGTCAAAGCGTTCAAGCCGCTGGGCTTTGGAAGAAGGGCAGGAAGGCAGTCATCATCTCTATATATAAAGCTATCAGTAAGAAAACTGGGAATCAACGCACAGCCAATACCACTGGCTAACAATATTAATATGCATTTTTATTACGTTCTAATAACTTTAAACTGATTTGCTAAGATTTATTGGGGCTCCCCAAGTGGCCCCAATCGCTTCCAATTGGAAAAAGGTCAATTTTCCTTTCAAAAATTCTGGACGCTAAACCGTTTTAGCAATCGAATCCGTGTTTTCGCCCAAAAATAGTTAAAGACATTATAAATGTTTAGACCGCTTAGATTTAAGGCTTTTTACTATTTTTAACACCCGTTCTAAAATTACAATTTAGCCAAAAATATCTTCAAACGTCGAAAAATGGCACTTCTAAACTGAGTATCAAAAATTCCTTCGGTAAAGTTTATCCTTAGGCTTTAACGATTCATTTGATGGTTTAAAGCTCTAGCTATCTTCTAAACAAAGAAACTAAGCAAAAAGTCGATCTATTATCGAATTTAAGTGTCTCCATAAGCACCATACGTTTTCTGCCTGCATATTTGTATAATTGTCAACAAATGTCAACAAATGATTCCATCTCCCTCCCTCTCTCTCTGCCTTGCATTTCCGTACGCTTCCTTAAAAATATAAAATGAGCTTTAATACGGTTTTAATATCTGTAGACATTAGTTTATAGTTATTGGTGACCCAAAAGATTGCAAAGACTTCAAAATGGTCATTAACGATGTTAAAAAGCCAGCAAATGCTCATAGAGGTCGTTATAATGCACCTCAAACAAATGAAGTGGGTTTGGTATTAGTTGATCAACAATTTCCAAGTCGGGATATTGTTATTGAGAGTCATAATAGCAATGTGAACTTTACCGATCTTATGACTGTCTACAATATCCATTAATTTTTTGCCACGGATATGATGGATATTCCATAAATATTCCCCAACGGGATCCGTTAACTAAAAATGATCTAAAGAAGACTGTATCTGCATTAAGCTTTTACAGTTATCGAATAATTCTTAGGGAGACTGAAGTCAATCACTTGAATTATTATAGAGCTCTGTTTAATCAATTTTTGGTTGATATGAGTGCAAAAATGGAAACCGAACGGCTTAATTATATTCGAGCAAATCAAAAAAAGTTGGGAGCAGAAAGTTACGTATGTACATCTTCAAGACGCTATAGGTAGGGGAGATGCAGATATGACTCAACTTGGTCAGATGGTGATTTTACCTTCCACTTTTACAAGCTCTCCTCGATATATGTATGCATGAAAAGACCCAGGATGCCATGACTTATGTTCGACATCATGGCCGACCTGATATTTTTATAACATTTACCTGTAACCCTAAATGGGAGGAAATAACGAATGAGTTGTTTCCATATATCATATCTCGAGTCTTTCATTTAAAAGTTAAAACATTAATGGCGCTGTTGGTTAAAGGCCAATTGTTTGGTGAAGTACAGTGTTTTATGTATTCTATTGAATGGCAAAAACGTGGTCTGCCCCATGTCTACATACTTATTACATAAGAAAAGTAGGATATTGGGGTTATCCATCGCAAGCGAAGCTGCGGGCACCCTGCTAGTGTTTAATAAGTGCATTACGGGGTACCTCACGACCAGACCACTTCCCTTTACCTGAAATACATGGAAATCATGGCGGGATCATCTTATAGTTTGGGCCTGTATGGCAGCTTCTGGCGGGGCAACCTCGTTTTTTTTGAAGTTATCATGGATGGCCAAGATATACCTACAGATTTATAAGGAAAACCTGCTCCAAACTGCTGAAAAACTGGGCATACGCGATCGATTTCGATTTTACCAGGACAACGATCCGAAACATTCAGCAGGAATTGTGAAGATTTAACTTGTCTGGAACTGCCCTCATGTCGTCATAACGCCAGCACAGTCTCCAGATTTAAATGTGATCGCAAATTTATGGGAAATATTGGACATCGCTATAAGGAAGAGGAAGATTTCGAACAAAAACGACTTGAAGTGTTCTTATGGAAGAATGGCCAAAAATTCCAGTGGAAACCACTAAAAAGTTAGTTTCTTCCTTGGGAATTCGTCTCAAGGCTGTCGTGAACCAGAAAGGAGGACATACCAAATATTAGCTTATAAATTACAAATAATAAGTTAAGAAGAATGAACTGCACGAAATAAACTGCGGCTTGAAAAAAGCCTGCACATTTTGTTTTTATTTAATAAGTATTTTGTTTTTACGATTAAGAAAATCGTTTTAATTTAGTAAACAAGTTAATATTCCCTTTTAAAATACTGCATTTAAATTTTTCTGTTATGTTTCTTAGTTTAGCTGGAATAACGACTTGAACTTTTTTTTAGGTAACTGCACGAAATAAGCTGCGATCCACTGTATGTATTCTTTACAGGAAAGGAAGGATGTTTTCACAGCGTTTCAGCTGAAATTATAATACCATTACTGTGAAAGTCATCCCGGCCTTCATCTGTTAGGATACCAAAGCTGCATTCCGAGTTTTTAATATAAAAGTATGTATGCCCTTATTAATGAACTTCCAAAAATATAAATGCATGACATGTATATTGTTCTCACAGTGCATGTAGATATCGTAAATAATGCACAAAATGTTTTATTTAAACGAGAATAAAACGGCTACAATTTATCGTTTTCTATGCATGTGTTCACGGTTCTTACGCTTCCAGGCAGCACGCCTAGATCCACCGATAGTCTGGGAGTATCTATATCCCTTTCCTATTCCACGCGAGCTCTTTCCGGCTGACGTAAGGCCACGCAACTCGCGATGCTTGTGGACATGTTTGCAGATCCAGTTGATTTTTGGATCACGGCGAATAGCACTGTGATGAGTGTCAATCAAAATTACCTCAAAATACTTATAAGAAGCATCTTGCGCAATCCAATACGAGTTCAAGACTCTCAAGCCACCAAGTCGTCGGCCAACACGTTCCTAGAAAAAAAGTGATTTAGTACTTGTAGTATAACATGGACCGCATGTTTGGCAAGATTTGTGTCAGACATCTAAGGAAGTTTAAGAGTCAACATAGTTTGTATGTTAAGATTTGTTGTCATCAAGATTAAAGCTATAATTGTTTATAATTTTTTTAGTTCTTACCTCGGCAATGGATTGTAACCCACGGTATGGCTTTAGTTGGTTTACACCGTGACTCTTCGGCTTACCGTAGGTGCAGCCTTTAGGTACTGGACGCTTGCGGCCACCGCGACGGACACGAATTCTATAAATCACGAACCCTTGCTTTGCACGATATCCCAAACGCCTTGCCTTGTCCGGTCGAGTAGGTCTTGGTGAACGATGTAGTTTGGTTAGTTGGCGGTATTGCCACACGCGAATACGAAGTAAGTATCGCATAACATCACTCTGTTTCTTCCTATACAGTTCCTGCATGTACCGGTATGCCCCCATCTTCGCAAATTGATAGACCTAGTAACAAATTTACACGTTATTTAATAACTGTCACATCATCGGTCCATCAACTCTTCCAACTGTACTAAAAATGTACATTTTAGTATCTACAATACAAATACAATATAATATGAATGTGCACAAAACATCTCATATACAAAATGTGTTCACAAATAATTCAGCAATCCATAATCAACACCAAAAGATTAAGAGTGGTGCATGGAATATCATCAGAAGAGTCACATAAAACATTTTAACTATCAGACCAGAGACACATCCAACTTACAAGACGGCTAAATCCAAAAGAAGGAAGTAGGCAGTTGAGGAAGAGAACTACAATTTTTAAGGGTTGCACTGAAAATATCGAGCATGTCAATTGACACAGTAGAAAAGAACGATTTCCCGGCTTTTCTCTAATAGCATATACACACAGAAAAATGTATACTACTGGAATCTACCTACGATAACACATCAATATCGATATCACTTAGGGCCCGTTTGGAGCCGTTAATTAATATTCTACAGTTTTTTCAATTAAAAAAAACAATTTTAAAACAAACAGTGAGTTCTTAAGCCTAGTACTCAGACCGACAAATCGACCGATCTTTCAAGTGTGACCAAAATTTAGAAAGTTCATCGCAATTAAGCGTGCTACGGTCGTACTGTCGATCAGCTGGGTTTATTGACAAGCGGAAAAGAGCCTTTAAAAGATATTATCAACTACCTTGGCAAGACAAGTCTGCCGCTGCACAAAGAAATTAAAAAACAATACAATTTAAATTTAAAAGTTGTTTTTTTTAATTTACTGATCATTATTTGCTAATTTAAAGTTTATAGCTTCAATTTTATTGTGTTTTATCGTACATTTTTAACCTATGAAATATTTTGCTCTGACAAGAGGCAAATTAATACTAATGTTATTTTGTCCTCACATATGAACTCCGGCAATCGACTTTTGCGAGTTTTTTATTTTTTCCCTCCATTATTTAAAATGTTCAATGAGAAGCTCACGCCAAAAGATTACATTTTTTAATATTTTCGCTAGGGTTCACCCAAAGTTCATTTCCGCAGACTGGCAACGCTATGCAATTTTCTGGTATTTTTTCATCGATCTGAAGTCCTAGGTGACAAAAACCCTTGACGAAAAGTGTACGCCAGCTGTTTGCCTCTCGCTCTCTCTCATGACTGGCGTACAGTTTTCGTCGATCTGAGTACTAGGCTTTAACCAAGAATGCTTGATTTTATGGACTTTTAATATTCAGATTTAAGGGGTAGAGTCATTCATGTCAGTTAATTTTGAAGTGCTGGTGAATCTCTGAGTTCTTCTTCTTGACCGTGAAAATAAACAATAATGACGAGGAACTTTTGAAAATGGAATGCGCCAAATCAATAATTGCTGTTTATCCATCCGTGTGGCAGCAATAAGAGTTGCTCTACTCTTTTCTAAGCGCATATCGTATTCACAACATGGAGCAGAACACCTTGGAGAACGAGAGAATGTCCCCAGACTTATATTTGTGGTTTTCCTTTAACTATTAAAATAAATATATTGCAGGTCTTAAAGTATATGTAGTTTGTGAAGGCATAAGATGTGGACCCCGATGAAATGGAAGCCTGTGCACCGGAAGTCAACGCTCAGGCAGCTCTGCGGCCCCTACAAAGCGCGCAAAGGTGGACCTCAGGACCGTGCATGTGAAGATAGTGCTGGAGAAAGGCTGGGGGAGCAGCGAGTGCAGACCGAGATCATGCCATTGAATTGAGCTTGGCTCGCTGCCATCCTTGACATTAATGATAATAATAGATCACTTGCAGTCAGTTATCAAGAATCATTTATAACGCTGTTGTTTGAAATGTTGTATAAAATTCATCAGGCTATAATGATTAGCAACAGCTGTTCAGATCAGCTGTTATCGGATGGTGTGCCCTGTGGGAATCGGACTTTCACATTGTCCAAAATACAAACCAACGAATGGACTCTATGGGAAGGGGTATTAGGAAATAATTAACGTTGCCAGCCTCCAGAAATTAACTGTGGATGAACGTTCGTTAGGTCAGTCCGAAAAGTATAGAAAAAGTTTCTTTTAAGAATCTGTTGTCAGTAGAAAGTGTTTCTTGTGCTGCTATAAACTTTAAATTACCATATTATTAACAGTAAATTAAACAACAACTGCTTAACTGAAATTGAATATTCTTGCCAAGGTAGTTGGAGATATCCCTTAAGGGGTTATCCGGGTCTTGACACTTCAAAAAATTCATTTTTTTCAAACTTTTTTATATAATAGTACAAAGTGTCAGGAATGTTATCCGATCCGATCAAGTCGATCGAAGCAAAACTGTAGGAATGGGAGAAATTTAAAGCCCAGCGTACGAATGAGTCACAACTGGCAAATTGTGCTCTGGCGTCGAGCAGATGCGGCACTTTAAACGCGTTTTTCTCAAAACCACTTTTTTCAAGTCGGTAGTCACGTTTTCTCAAAAACAATTGCACCGATCGACTTCTGCTTTAGCACACTTCTTTTAGACATGTTTTTCTTGTCCTTAACGGAGGGATTTTATTTATTTTTAATTACAACTCATTTTATAAGTCAAAATATGGCCAAAATTTACGTAAAAAATGAAACTTTTTATGAAAAGCGCTACAAAAAATTCCATTTTTAATTTAAAAAAAATGTCGTATAGAGGACAAGCCAGACACATACAATATCAGAATAACTTTGGTTTTTTGATTTCAGATAAAAATCGACGAAGATATTTTGCCTACCGCAAGGACACAATTTTTTATGTGGTCGAGTTCAAGCCTGCCCCAACGGCTCAATTTTTTAAATTTTTGGTTCAAATTTTTACACAATGTTGGTCAAACCTTAAACATTAATGTACAATATATGAAATTTGTGTAATTGTCGTAAGATCTTTTAAAAAAATTCACGAAAATAGTCTTTTTTTCGTGTTTCAAGACCCGGATAACCCCTTAAGGGGGTCTTCTAGTCTGGAGGCTAGAATTTCGAGATTTTTTTAATAATTAATATAAAAAAAGCCATTGATAATCTTACCATCCGTGTGTTTTATCATTTGCTTTTTAAACTTAAAAGAAATAAATAAAATTTCAAAAAAAAATGTTTTTTTTTCATTAAGTTATTCGTTTTTGTAGAAGAGGGGGGGAAAAAGAGGCCGTGTCCTCGTCGCCATGATTTCTATGCTTGTCGTTATTTGAAAAATAAAACAATGATAGATTCTTAATGAGTACGAATGTCGCTATGGCATGAAGCACCAAAAAAGAAAACATTTTTATCATGAAATGGCGGCTACCCAAAGAAATCGATTTTTTCACTAATTTTTCAATTTTGTATAGTATTTAAAAATATTATAAATTTAAAATTTGTTGGTTCCGGCGATAGAGATAGATTTAAAGAATATTCATGACAAATTTCAAGTAAATCGACTGATTAGAACTTGAGATACAGTGGCGACCGCATCAAAAAAAGTAGTTTCGAAAAAAAACGCGTTTAAAGTTTTACGTTAAGTTTCGGGCAGCGTAGCTGATAGAATATTACGTATAAATTACATTCCATTAATCAGCTATCCCAGCTTCATACAATGACCTTTAAACGATTAGTGTAGTATACTGGAAATAGGGGTATTGTTATAGAAAGAAGGAGAAAAAGTTATTCATACTAAGGTACCCCGGGCTTCCATTTATTTATCCAGTCGTTCGCTCAACCGGTCTAGTTGCCACGTCACTAAAACGGCTATAACTTTGAAAATAATTTGAGTTTTGAAAAATCATTTTGGGGAGATATTTTTGAATATTAAAGCAATCGAAATATGGAATAAAAAATGTTTTCGAATTTCTTAAATTTCTAGACTAGAAGACCCCCTTAATGCCCTGTTCTCATACAGTCCATCCGTTCGAAACTGTTGGGATTTTTGACAAATGTGAAACTCCGATTCCCACAGAGCACATCCACCATCCGATAACAGCTGATCTGAACAGCACAACATTCCAAATGAGCACAACAGCGCTATAAATGATACTAAGTAACAGACTGCAAGTGTTCTAAGCGAATAACCAAATCGGATTAATATGTCTACCAGCCTGCAAAAAAAAAATATGAACAGCTATGGCCCAATATTGATTAAAGGATAACAAATCAAGTTCATTAAATATAAATATGTTTGTTTTCTTGTTGTATTTTTTCAGGGCCGCAGAGCTGCCTGAGCGTTGACTTCCGCTGCCGAGGCTTCCAGATCAGCAGAGGCTTCCAGAACCCTAGTACCTGCAATAAATATATATTATTAGTTAATTGTAAACCACAAATGTAATTCTGGGGATATGCTCTCGTTCTCCAAGGTTTTCTGCTCCATGTTGTGAGTACGGTATGCACCTAGGAAAGAGTGGAGTAACTCTTAATTCTGCCACTGCTTACAAGGGTTTATTTGAAATTAAATTAGGCAGTTTAATTTGAGTTGTCCATAGCTTACTAATATTTTTAGGTAGTAACTAGCAACAAGAACGAAAATGTAGCATGTTTTAGGTCTACAAATCTGAAAATCAATTTATTGAAGGCTGAACATTTCTGTTCCATTTCCGAGGATTCAGTAAGTTAGCAATATTGGAGAGAACCTACATGCCATAAGATATGTACATCAACAAATAACTGCTGCTAACCACCGTGCTTGCCTTTTAAATGCGCAAAAGTCAAAAGTGCCGGAGCATGTGAACAAGGATTCCAGCTTCTGGAACATTGTTATATTATGCGACGAGTCAAAATTTAATATTTTTGGATATGAGGGCTTTTAATGTTTGGCGAAAGCCATAGATAGAGCTGCAAACAAAATACATATTTAATTTACCAGACAACGGACAAGCCTGGTGGTGGGAGCTTCATCGTTTGGGCCTGTATGACGGCAGCTGGAGCTGGGGTTTTTCAGTTTGTGGAGACAACAATGTAAAGACTCTTCATTTAAACATATTGAAGTCAACTTTGCTGCAAAGTGCAGAAAATCTGGAGATTTGTGATAAAATCCGATTTTATCAGGACAAGAGCGTAAAATCTTTCAATAATGCCCTCTTCCCATAGAGTCCATCCGTTCGAAACGGTTGGGCTTTTTAACAAATGTGTAACTCCGATTCCCAGTTGTATGCCCTGCAGTACCGTTCATCAGCTTTTAATCGCTTTTTCATCACCGAAAATTCATCACTGCTGATTAATCATAGATGAATCTTCATACAAATTAGTGATGAGTTTAACATTGGATTGTCCTAGGAGTTAATCAGTGAAAAATTCATCACTCTTTAATCAGTAATTCATCACTCTTTTTTCAGTTTTTCATCACTCTTTAATCAGTAATTCATCACTCTTTGCACAGCGTTTACTGATGAACAAGTGATTAAAATGCTATGAAATAGTGATTAACGAGTGATGAAATACTGATTAAAGAGTGATGAATTCATCACATTTTCATCAGTAATTCATTACTCTTTAATCAGTAATTAATCCCTTTTTCATCGCTTTTTCATCGCATTTTCATCGCTTTTTCATCGTTTTTTCATCGCATTTTCATCGCTTTTTTCATTAATAAAATTCTTTCAGTAAATTTTCATATAAATTTATTTTTTTATTTTATTACATTATTTCATTATTATTTCATTTATTTTATTACATATAACTAATTAATTTAACTTAATTCAATCTACATATGTACGTTTTCAGTTGTCTCGGAGGTGATGAGGATGTTTCAGTTTCGGTGCCCTTTTTTTGACTTAGTGCTTTATGTACTGGCTCTTCCTGACCAAGTATATCTAAAATAGAAAAATTATTATAATATATATAAAAACTTACTGCGTTTTTTGTTTTGCCGCCGGCCAAGTCCAGCATAGTTTATGCTGGCCCAACAGTTTTATTATAAGCTTCGCCTTAAATAATGAATAAATATATTAACAGTATATGTAGGTACAGTTCAAAAAAAATAATAAAATAACACTTACCTAAATTTCTGATAAATTTAGTTATAAAATTTCACAAAAAATCTCAGCTTCGATCTGTTCTCTCCGTTCTCTCAAAGGCAAGTGCACCTAAAAACCGCGAAAACAACTTCAGTTGAAAACAAGGGCGCCGTTTATCCTATTGTTCTTTCCTTTGCCTAATTTGTCCTTACATGTTTCGCTTCGCGTCAAAGCAGGGTATATAAAAGCATGTCCGACTATGAAAAATAATCACATAACTTAAATTCACTTAAAAAAGGAATCAATACCTTTTAAAACTATCATAATAATTTTATTTTTAAAAAGTATTTCCATAAAATAATATAATTAATAAGAATCAACGACTACAATACAAAAATTATGCTAATTTATTTTCAAGGGTGTATAAAGGTCGATCTGATTTTAATAAATTGTCCTCCACCTCTCAGCTCATTTTATGGGGAGAGAGACAGAGTAAGAGAGGGAGATGGAAATTCTGCGTTGTCTATGATCGGGGACTAAGAGTTTCGGCTCTGCCTGCGTCGCACTCGGCTCTGCCGTCGTCGCAATCCGCTGCTGATTAAACGGTGATGAATTTTTGTAGTGATGAATTTCGGAACTGCAGGGTGGTTTGTGGTTGTACACAGTCAACACACAAGCTGTACAGCGTGTTTAAAAAAGGACAAATGCTGTACTCACTCACGAAGACTACAACCATATACCAAAGACCAATATAAACTCAGATCGACGAAAAAAATACCAGAAAATTGCATAGCGTTGCCCGTCTGCGGAAATGAACTTTGGGTGAACCCCAGCGAAAATATTAAAGCCTAGTATCCAGATCAACAAACGATTACGCTAGCGTAAAAACTTTAATCTTTCCAGTGTGACCAAAAGTTTGAGAGTTCATCAGATTTAAGCGTGCTACGGTCGTACTGTCAATCAGCTGGGTTTGTTGACAAGCAGTTAAAATTCAAATATCGTATTTGCGGGAAAGAGCCTTTAAAAGATATTATCAAATACCTTGGCAAGACAAGTCTGCCGCTGTAAAAAGAAATTAAAAACAATACAATTTAAATTTAAGAGTTGTTTTTTTTATGTACTGATACTTATTTGCTAATTTAAAGTTCATAGCTGCACTTTTATTGTGTTTTTTCGTACATTCTGGACCTAAAAAACATTTTGCTCTGACAAGAGGCACCCCAGATAGTATTAATGTTATTTTGTCCTCACATGTAAACACCTGTAATCGACTTTTGTGAGTTTTTTGAGTTTTTCCCAACATTTCTTATAATGTTCAGTGAGAAGCGCACGCCAAAAGATTAAATTTTTTAATCTTTTCGCTAGGGTTCACCCAAAGTTAATTTCCGCAGACTGGCAACGCTGTGGAATTTTCTGGTATTTTTTTCGTCGATCAGGGGACCGACGTGAAAAAAAGGCCCGACGAAAAGTGAACGCCAGCTGTTTGCCTCTCGCTCTCTCTCATGACTGGCGTACGGTTTACGTCGAAGTGCTAGTATCCAGCTTAAAAATTTAATCTTTTGGCGTGCGCTTCTCACTGAACATTATAAGAAATAGAGGGAAAAACTCAAAAAACTCGCAAAAGTCGATTGCAGGAGATTACATGTGAGGGCAAAATAACATTAATACTATCTGGGGTGCCTCTTGTCAGAGCAAAATGTTTATTAGGTCAAAAATTTAAGAAAAACACAATAAAAGTGCAGCTATGAACTTTAAATTAGCAAATTATTATCAGTATATTAAAAAAAAACAACTGTTAAATTTAAATTGTAGTGTTTTTAATTTCTGTGTACAGCGGCAGACTTGTCTTACCAAGGTAGTTGATAATATCTTTTAAAGGCGCTTTCCCGCAAATACGATATTTAAATTTTAACTGCTTGTCAACAAACCCAGCTGACTGACAGTATGACCGTAGCACGCCTAATTGCGATGAACTCTCGAAATTTTGGTCACACTGGAAAGATTAAAGTTTTTACGCTAGATGTCGATATGGTGGTATTCATTTTGAAGCCAATAAATGCGGGTTTTTACTGTTGTCCTCAAGGATTTTTACCTCCTCTCTGCTTGTTAATGTTTTACGATGGCCAGAACGGGGTAGATTTTCTAGGGAATTTCTGCATTTTATTCGAGAAAAGCCTAGTACTCAGATCGACAAAAACAGTTCGTCAGTCATAAAAGAGCGGGTGAAGCAAACAGCGAGCATACAGTTTTCGAGAGCCTTTTTTTCACCTTAGTACTCAGATCGACGAAAAAAGCTCAAGAGAATTACTTCCCGTTGCCAACCACCTGAAATAAACTTTTGGTAAACCCTAGCGTAAAGATTAAAAAATTTAATCTTTTGGCGTGCGCTTCTCACTGAACATTTTAAATAATGGAGGGAACAAACAAATCAAAAAACCCGCAAAAGACGATTGCAGGAGCTTACATGTGAGGATAAAATAACATTAATACTATCTGGGGTGCATCTTGTCAAAGCAAAATGTTTCGTAGGTCAAAAATGTACGAAAAAACACAATAAATTAGCAAATAATGATCAGTTTTTTAATTTAATTGTACAGCGGCAGACTTGTATTGCCAAGGTAGCTTATAATATCTTTTAAAGGCTGTTTCCCGCAAATACGATATTTGAATTTTAACTGTATGTCACCAAACTCAGCTGATTGATAGTACGAGCGTAGCACGCTTAATTCTGTTGAACTCTCGTAATTTTGGTCACACTAGAAAGATTAAAGTGTTTAAGCTAGCGTACTCGTTTGTCGATCGGAGAACTAGGCTTTAGATGAATATATATTAGATCGTTCGAGTCAAATGACTCTTATACACTTAAATTTCTCATTTTAATTTTTAATGACACATCTTTTGGCGGTTCCATTGTACGCTTATGTCACATTGTGTCTTTTCTGTGTAGGAAACCTCTGTCTGAGGTATTAACGTGGGAATACACACGGAAACAATATAGAAAAATCTGGTGAAGGCAGTACATAAATTATATTTGGTTTCGTATTGCTTACTTGTCATTTTAAAGTAGCCCTATGTTATCGATAATTTAACATAGAAATAAACATTTTCGGGAGATGAAGCCTATGCCGAAGAAATTTTAAACAATTCAAAATATATTAATGTATTAAAATGTTCTATGAACACATAATTTTGGCCAAGAAAGGCCCGTTGGCCAGGATCTGGCTAGCAGCACATTGGGACAAAAAGATTACAAAAGCCCATGTGTTTGAAACTAATATTGAAAAATCGGTGGAAGGTATTTTGCAGCCTAAAGTAAAATTAGCGCTAAGAACGTCTGGTCATTTGTTGCTGGGAGTTGTGCGCATATATTCAAGGAAAGCAAAATATTTATTAGCTGATTGCAATGAAGCATTTGTTAAGATTAAGGTAGGCTATATTTTTCAAAGATTTAAACGCATATGTAATACTTCTCTGTTTAGATGGCATTCCGACCAGGCCTGGTCGACCTACCAGAAGGTCACAGAGAAGCGAATGTTAATGCAATAACACTTCCTGAAGTTTTTCATGACTTTGATACGGCGTTGCCTGAATTAAATGATATTGATATTGAAGCACAATTTTCTATTAATCAGTCTAGAGCTGACGAGATAACAATGAGAGAAGATTACGGCAGCCTGTCACTCTCCCTACAGGATGATGGCTTTGGTGATATTGGTTTCGAAGCGGAAGCACCAGAGATTATGCGAGGATCAGTATCTTCAAATATCAATGTAAGTTTGTATTATTATAGTCTATTCCTGGAGATTCCTGCGAAAATCGAATTATTGAGGTGTTTTCCAGATAACACTTTTATGAAATGGTAAAAGATGCTCTAAATTACTCAAAGTTCACGATTTCCAAGTTTTTAAGTGTAGCAAACTTGTTTCCGCATTGGAAAAAAATGGATTTTTTTAAAATTTCTGTAAATAGTTCCTAATGAAGACGTATATGGATTACCATATTAGATTGTAGACTATGGGCCTAAGAACAAATTGGCTTGCAGAACCAGCAACCCTTGCGCTGCCACCATTATGCTTTAAGGACGTTCAGGCACAGATTTAACTGATTGTACAACGAAAATATAGTAATTTTCAAAGAATAGCATTTCAATTTGGCCAAATCCGAATGGCAACACTTTATTTTGGTTGCTGATCTTAAGCCTATAACAGACTATTAGCCTATGATATAAACTAATATGCCTTCTTTAGTTATTTATATAAAGCTAGCTTAAGTTTTAAAACTATGAACTAACAAGAAAGGAAAGCTAACTTCGGGCAGAGCCGAAGTTGAAATACCCTTGCAGAATATTCTGTAAATTATGTTCTCCAAAATTATTTATATGATGCATTCTTAACACTCATAAAAATCCCAAATTCCTAACTTTAAAAACACCAAAATTATGCCATTTCCAATCGTTCAGTTATATGGCAGCTATAGGATATAGTCGTCCCGATCCTTATGAAATTCGGTAAGTCGGATTGATTTGCCAAAAATAAAACCCATAGAAAATCCCAACTTCCTAACTTTAAAAACACAAAAGTTATAAGTTTTCCGATCGTTCAGTTATATGGCAGCTATATGATATAGTCGCCGGATCCGACTTATATACTACCTGCAATAGAAAAACAACTTTTGGGAAAGTTTTAAGCAGATAGCTTTAAAACTAAGGGACTAGTTTGCGTAGAAACGGACGGACGGACAGACGGACATTGCTAGATCGACTCTCCTGGTGATGCTGATCAAGAATATATATACTTTATAGGGTCGAAAATGTCACCTTCACTGCGTTGTAAACTTTTGACTGAAATTATAATAACCTCTGCAAGGGTATAAATATACTAAGAGCTTTAGCAGCTGAGGCCTTCCGCTCGTCTGGGATGACAGTATTAATTTAATTTAAAGAAATGAGATAAATTTTAAATAACACAAATGAGTTGGGCTTTTTGAAGATATGAAATGATTACACCCGTTACTCGTAGAGTAAAAGAAATACAATATCGTGCAAAAGTATGTAACAGGTAGAAGGAAGCGTTTCCGACCCTATAAAGTATATATATTCTTGTTCAGGATCACTAGCCGAGTCGATCTAGCCATGTGCGTCTGTCTGTCCGTCCGTATGAACGCTGAGATCTCGGAAACTATAAAAGCTAGAAGATTGGCATTTTGCATGTAGATTTTAGGAGTTCCTACGCAGCGCAAGTTTGTTTCAAAATGGTGCTACGCCCCCTCTGACACCCACAAGCCACAAGCTGTGGCCACAGTTTTGATGCTATTATGAAAATTTTAATTGATATGTATTTGTTTCGTCAATACCTATCGATTGGCCTAATAAAAGTTTGCCACGCCCACTCTAACGCCCAAAAACCCATTAAACGCTTAAGCCTGGCTAGCGCCTACATTTACGCCTTTCATGGCCCGTGGTACCAATGTCTTGGGGTAGATGGCGCAATACAATAGCGCCATCTAACGGATGACTTTGGAACAGCTGGCCAAGGTGCTCAACAGAATCAACGTTAATTTTGGTTTGAAAGACCCCGTTGCAAATCAACGGCCTCCACGTGGTATTCCCTGGGTACCGATTTTAACATAAAAATCGGGAGCTAATTCGAGCGGCGAAAAACATACAAGAAGGCATATTTATATTAAGTTGTTTAGCTGAGTAACGGGTATCTAATAGTCGAGGCACTCGACTATAGCGTTCTCTCTTGTTATACCCTTGCAGAGGGTATTATAATTTTGGTCAAAAGTTTGCAACGCAGTGAAGGAGACATCTCCGACCCTATAAAGTATATATATTCTTGATCAGGATCACCTCCTGAGTTGATATAGCCATGTCCGTCTGTCCGTCTGTCTGTTTCTACGCGAACTAGTCTCTCAGTTTTAAAGATATCGAATTGAAACTTTGCACACACCCTTCTTTCCTTTGCACGCAGTATATAAGTCGGAACGGCCGGGATCGGCCGACTATATCCTATAGCTGCCATATAACTGATTGATCGGAAATGCCATAACTCTGCTGTTTGTTAAGTTAGGATAGTTGGGATTTTCTATGGGTTTTATATTTGGCCAATCAATCCGACCTACCAAATTTTATAAGGATCGGCCGACTATATCTTAAAGCTGCCATATAACTGATTGATCGGAAATGCCATAACTTTAGTGTTTGTTAAGTTAGGAAGTTGGAATTTTCTATAGGTTTTATTTTTGCCCAATCAATCCGACATATCAAATTTCATAAGGATTGGCCGTTTATATTCTTAGCTGCCATATACATAACTGAACGATTGGAAATGCCATAACTTTGGTGTTTTTAAAGTTAGGAAGTTGGGATTTTTTATGAGTATTAAGAATCGAGAGGTAGAAACCTGAGTACGACCACCATTCTTTAATTTTTTGGAAGACAGATGTTATATTTGTAGAGGTGTTTTTTTCTTATTGTATTCTATGATTATGTGGAAATTGTCTGCCTAGGCCGTAAACTAAAGTTGTCTAGGGATGGAAATAATGTTACAAAGGGAGTTGTAGGCAATTAGGAATAGGATAACAGAGATGGGGGATGTAGGATTCCGTTGTCAAGAGGGTAAGCGTTGGAAAGTGAGATTCCGTTTTTGACAATGAATTTTCTTTTGTTCATAAAGTTAGCCACGTATTTTAGTATTTGGGGGGCCTACTTTCCATTTTTGGAGTTGGTGGATGAGGGATTGAATATATTTTATCAAAGGCTTTTGAGATTGTTAGATGATCTACATATAGTGGACTGTCAGGACAGATTTCCTCTTTTAAAACCGAGTTGGTTGTTGTGAATGAGTTTGTTGGTTAAAACAAACCACAACAATCTTTTACCAATGACTTTGTCCAGAACTTTTGCTAAACATGGGTTTAGGGCTATAGGTCTGTATGATTTGGGTGCGATTTGGAGTTTTTGGGGTTTTAAAATAGGGAGGACTAGCCAAAGTTTGTAAGATTGAGGGATGTTAGAGTTGAGGATATTATTAAAGTGTTGTAAAATTTGGAGTTTAAAAGGGGAAGGTGTGTTTTTATACCCTTGCAGAGGGTATTATAATTTCAGTCAAAACTTTGCAACGCAGTGAAGGAGACATTTCCGACCCTATAAAGTATATATATTCTTGATCAGCATCACCAGGAGAGTCGATCTAGTCATGTCCGTCTGTCCGTCCGTCTGTCAGTTTCTACGCAAACTTGTCCCTCAGTTTTAAAGCTATCTGCTTGAAACGTTCCCAAAAGTTGTTTTTCTATTGCAGGTAGTATATAAGTCGGAAAGAGCCTATATTTGGCCAATCAATCCGACCTACCAAATTTCATAAGGATCGTTCGACTATATCCTATTACCGCCATATAACTGAACGATTGGAAATGCCATAACTTTGGTGTTTTTAAAATTAGGAAGTTGGGATGTTTTATAAGTATTAAGAATGCATCATATGAATAATTTTGGAGAATATAATTTACAGAATATTCTGCAAGGATATATCAACTTCGGCTCCGCCCGAAGATAGCTTTCCTTTCTTGTTTATCATGCAGTAGGAGTTGCGATCCTTTGAGGGAGTTGAAGGCAGATAGAAGTTATATTAGCCTTATGTCTTTTTCTATTTCTAGCGCTGAGTGGCATGAAAAGAAGTTTGTTGTGTAGTTGACCAGGCTCTTATTTGATCTGAATGTAGTAGAAAAATGATTTGATCTGAATGTAGTAGAAAAATTTGAGTTCCCAGCTTCTTTTGACCAGTCGTTACCGAAGATGCTTGGTATTTCTGATGGATTTTTTGGTGTGAGTTTGGGTGAAAGGGTTCTAGATAGTGTGGATATATTTAGTGGGATAGAGTCCGCATAAACTTTTAATGTTTGCCCACACTCTAGATGGGTCAGAGTTGGGTTGGATTTCGGAGGTGAAGTTGTTGATGGCTGTTTTATTTGGCTTCCCTAATTGCTCTTTTGTACTTGTCGTTGGCTTTTTTGAATTTAACTATATTTTCTGAACTAATGTTAGCTTTAAGCAGCTTCCATTATGTGTTTTGTATGTATTTAAGGAAAGCTATGCCTTTGTTTCACCAGGGGACGGTACTTTTGAGGGTAAGTATAGAGTTTTAGGGTTTAGAGAGGTGGGCATTTTGAATTATTACTTTTTAAATCATTACAGCTTCTTTGTTTATATTGTTGGTAGGTTTATGATCTGAGTTGTAATTTAAGATATTGTTCCTACTCTTCTGCAGTTGGCCCTGGGGGATCCCCATTAAGTGTGCCAGCTGTTGAAGTCATGACTGGTGTGGGTAGGTTTGTTGGGGATAGGACGTTTTGTAGGTTGTTTAGGTTAAAGTGCTATGCTATAGGTCTTATAGCTTCAAGATCTGGACCTAGTTAGTGGATGTTGTGAGTGGGAAATGGATTTATGCTTTATTTGGGGTTGTGCCTGTAGCTGCTGTAAATTAAATAGTTTATGGGAATTGGGAGTGATGTAGTGTGCGATAAGTGTGTTTATTGTAGGGCTATTACATGTGGATTAAATTGTTTAATAAGTAATTTTAGTTCGGTATAGTTATTTCAATAACCTTTAATGTTCCACTGGATTATTTTAACCGTTTTTATAATTTATAGGGGTGTGGGTAGATTAATTTGTTTCCATATCACAGGAGTCGCTGGAATTGGATTTGATCTTTTTGTTAGCGTTTTTTTTTTTGCGGCTTTGAGAGATGCTAGCATCCCTGTAGAAAGTCGAATTTTGCGATTGGCCCCTGCCACCACGCTGATGACCCTGCCGGTAATTCAAAGCTGGGGTGAAGTGTTGTCCTCGTGGATGATTACCAAGGCTCCGACCTCCAGATTGGGCGATGTAGTTTGCCACTTGGTTTTGCGCTGAAGCCACGCCTGCCAGAACGGCTGTCTGAGCGTGGATAGCAGTATCCACCTCTTTGAGTATCTCAAACCTCTGGTCGGTGCGTCTGGCTCTAATCCTTGCGACAGCGAACGAAGGGCCTGCCGATTAGCAGGTGCCCTGGAGTGAGCGCCTCTCCCTCGTTGGGATCGGTGCTGGTTGGAGTTAGAGGCCGAGAATTGAGCACGGCCTCGGTGTCCGCCAGATAAGACCTGACCTCGGTTTCGGTTAGGGACGCGTTTGCGACTTGACGCAGGAGAATTTCCTTCGCTGACTTCACGGCCGCCTTCCACAAACCGCCGAAGTGCGGTGCTTGTGGTGGGATGAACCTCCACTCGATGCCCTTCTCCACGACGAACAGTTGAAACTGCGACTGCTGATCCTCGAAGGCGCTCTGAAGACTTCTCAGCCCGTTCCTGGCTCCCACGAAGTTCGTCGCGTTGTCGGAATGTACTCGATGCGGTACGCCACGTCTTGCGATGAAGCTTTTAAAGGCCAAAAGAAAAGAGTCAGTCGACAAATTTGTAACGAGTTCCAGGTGAACAGCCTTGGAAGCAAAACAGACAAATACAGCAATATACATCTTAATGGGGGCCGTCCTCGAATACGCCACAAATATGAAATGGCCTTACGGACTCGAACCTATCCGCAGGCAGATTTCCCATAATTTGGTTCAGCAGAACAGGCTTATATCTAAAACAATGGATGCTTTTTCGAACCACCCGAGTGCATTCTCTGCGAGCATTTATTAACCAGATTTCTTGCCGAAGAAGACCGATCTTCGTTTTTGCATTTGCGTGACAATTTCTCAAATGCAAATTTCGGAGATACAAATCAACAATTTGGTTTTTACAAGGGATTAATATCGGAAATTTAGCATTTTCTGAAATAGGTGCTTGAAAGAGTATACCTCCCAAACTCCGGAAAACTTTTGTATGAAGGGCGTCATCATCTGCAAACTTGGTTGTAAAACATGTCCTTTTTTAATTTTCTTCTACTTCTTCTACAGTTTAAAAAATGATGTAACTCTCTAGCAGTCAGACTTACTGATCTTTCTCGTGATTTAGCTAGGTTTAGAAATCTGTAAACGTATCCAAGAATTCTAATGAGTTTGGGAAACGATGAGATACGAGTAATGAATTCAAACGGAGTTGATAGCTTGACGGCTGTACACACTTGGGCAGCTCTTTTTAACTCTGAGTTTTTTAATTCGGAAGGTATAGAAAAATGCGAGTTTTCTGGACATTATGTCTCACTTTCATACAGAAATTTCGGACCTTTGAACCAGATGGACTCAGTCAATTCACTTAAATCGTAGCCACGGGACGCAATGTCTGCTGGATTAAACTGCGAAGGGACATGTCGCCAGGATATATTTTCTGATAGCTCTTGAATTGTGGCTACCCTGTTTGAAACAAAAACTGCAAGTGACGAAGGCTGAGACTTTATCCAATGTAATGTTATTTCTGAGTCTGTCCAGAAATAAACACTCTCGATTTCACATTTGTCAAGAACTTGTTTGACGTAGGACCAAAATTGTGCCAAAAGTGTGGCGGCGCATAATTCAAGCCTTGGTATTGTTTTCGTTTTTAGTGGAGCCACTCTCGATTTCGCTGCTAGCAATCGACAATGAGCCTGACCGTTTTCGATTGCTCGAATGTAAATGCATCATCCGTAAGCTTGGCTGGATGCATCTGCGAAACCGTGAACTTAAACGGCTGAGCACCCACTGGCAAACGTGTACCTAGGAATGGTGACTGCGTGAAGATTAAGTAGATTCTTCTTTAACCTTTCCCAACTCGTATGTAACGACATCGGAAAGGATTCATCCCATTCCAGTTGAAGTTGTCAAAGGCTTTGAAGAAGAATTTTTGATGTAAGGCCAATGGGGCACAGCAATCCCAAGCGATCAAAAAGCCGCCTGCTTAACGAAAGAATTGTGCGTTTTGTGGAAGTCGATTTTATAAAGCTCTCATTTAAATGAAATCGAAATGTGTCTGTGTGTGGCTACCACCGCAAACACAAGGCTTTGGTCGAATCGGTATCATTGAAATTTAGGGATTTTTCATTGTTGTTCCCTTTTTATACCCGTTACTCGTAGAGTAAAAGGGTATATTGTAAGTAGATTCTTCTTTAACCTTTCCCAACTCGTATGTAACGACATCGGAAAGGATTCATCCCATTCCAGTTGAAGTTGTCAAAGGCTTTGAAGAAGAATTTTTGATGTAAGGCCAATGGGGCACAGCAATCCCAAGCGATCAAAAAGCCGCCTGCTTAACGAAAGAATTGTGCGTTTTGTGGAAGTCGATTTTATAAAGCTCTCATTTAAATGAAATCGAAATGTGTCTGTGTGTGGCTACCACCGCAAACACAAGGCTTTGGTCGAATCGGTATCATTGAAATTTAGGGATTTTTCATTGTTGTTCCCTTTTTATACCCGTTACTCGTAGAGTAAAAGGGTATATTGTATTCGTGCAAAAGTATATAACAGGTAGAAGGAAGCGTTTCCGACCCTATAAATTATATATATTCTTGTTCAGGATCACTAGCCGAGTCGATCTAGCCATGTCCGTCTGTCTGTCCGTCCGTATGAACGCTGAGATCTCCGAAACTATAAAAGCTAGAAGATTGGCATTTTGCATGTAGATTTTAGGAGTTCCTACGCAGCGCAAGATTGTTTCAAAATGGTGCTACGCCCCCTCTGACACCCACAAGCCACAAGCTGTGGCCACAGTTTTGATGCTATTATGAAAATTTTAATTGATATGTATTTGTTTCGTCAATACCTATCGATTGGCCTAATAAACGTTTGCCACGCCCACTATAACGCCCAAAAACCCATTAAACGCTTAAGCCTGGCTGGCGCCTACATTTCCGTCTTTCATGGCCCGTGGTACCAATGTATTGGGGTAGATGGCGCAATACAATAGCGCCATCTAACGGATGACTTTGGAACAGCTGATGAAGGTGCTCAACAGAGTCAACGTTAATTCTCGATAAGGATTTCTATTATAGGAAATTGCGATGGTTTTCATTTGTCAATATCGAACTATATCCCAAGAACTGCAAATAAAATCAAGTTAGCCAAATTGGAGGTCTGAGTCAAACAATGGCGTATGTGTGTATGCTGTTGCAGGACAAAAGCTGCCTGCGCTAAAGCAGCGCTGGTGCTGATGCTCGTGCTGTAAAGCTGCCAGCTCTAAGAGTTCGCCGAATTCAAATTGATAATTTGAACTTTTTGTCCTTTTTTCCTGTGGTCACTCTAATTCACATTATGTTAATGCAAAATCTAAAGTTGTTTTGCCGAGTAACGGGTATCTAATAGTCGAGGCACTCGACTATAGCGTTCTCTCTTGTTCTAGTTGTGGATGGCTTGAATACCATTTAGACAGCTGGAAACTGCCACTATTGAGAATTTCTGACACTTGATTACACATCACGTTCAAGGTGTCAATATCATCGGCTCCAGTAAGCATGTCATCCACATAAAGGTCGTTGCAAATTATGTATGCCCCAATTTCATGCTTATCCCTATTACGAACTCCAAGTTCTTGTAAGCTACGAAATATTTGTAGCTCATCAGATGGATTCTCGCGCCATACTATCAGTTGATAGTTACGATCTTCTTCTGCGAGACTTACTTGCCTATACATTTTCGATATATCTGCTGTTAAAGCGATTCAACTTAAACGAAATCAAACAAGTGATAATAGCAGTTCCCTCTGAAAAGTGGGCCCCACCATTAAAATGTCATTTGATTCTCCTACTGATGTGATAGTAAGTCATTTATTTGTTCTTGACAATCTTAAAAGCTGAGCAAGGCTTTCTGTCATGAAGTTAACTTGCGACCCTAAATCTAATAGAGCCCTGGGTCGATGGAGCTGACCAAATTTATCGCAAACATTAACAACGGCTGTTGCTAGAATTACTTGGTTAATTTCCGAAGTGTCTTGAAGAACCTGAGCCGAATGGGTAGAAGCCTGAGAAGCAGAAGTACCATCCCCTTGCTGGTCCTGCCAGCCTCTACCTTGATGTGGCTCACTCGAATTTTGGTATCGATGTAGGAGAGTATGATGTGCTTGTGAGCATACCCGACATTTAGATGCTGTGCATTTAAATACTCTATTTCCCTCATTTAGACAATTAATACATAATTGTTTCGTTTTGGCAAAGTTAAAATTATCTAAAACTGGCATTCCGCTAAATCCCTGGCAATTACCTATAAAATGATTAGAACTGCATTATAAACATTTTGTATCACTTGTGTTATTGACCCTGGAGCAAGTATATGAATTCCTAATATTTTTCTTGCTTCCAGACGGCATTTCCGAAAAACTTTACCCTCGACGCTTCCTCGGCTGACACATGTTGATATCGTCGATCTAAAACCTTTATGCAATCAGACCATTTGGCAGTTCATCATAATTAAGCTGTTCCTCATACTTGGATTTTGTGTACGGATCTACATTTGAAAGAACTACATGTATAATCACCGCATTGACAATATCTTTTTCGTCCCCTAGGGACATAAGCGAATCGAAAATTGCACTTACTGTATCAATTATTAACCTCAAGGCAGACGCAAAAGGTTTTGTTTTTGAAAGGATTTCAAACCGCTGCGCTAGAGTTTCAAAGAAAATTAAACACTTGTTGTCATAGACTCTCTTTAAACTCGCTAATGCCTTTGTAATTTGCATCTGAGACTTGAAGAGCTTTTATTGTTCCCAATGCCTCGTCAGAAAGGCAGGCTAACAAATGGTTAAATTTTTCATGTTAGATAACGAATTATCAGAGTCAACCAGTTGCTCAAAAATTCCAATAAATTGTTTGTACTCTGAATGTTTGCCGCTAAATTTTGGTAATTTGAATGTGAACTGCTCGTGACTAAAGCTTGCTGTTTTTGATTTTCACCTGTACCAGCAGCTGACATAATGCCTTGGTAATTACGCAATTTTCTTCTAGTGCCGACCTATTCCGGTTATCTGGATCTATTATATCAATTTCCGACTGCAATGCCATGGCTTTTGCAATATATGAATTTAAAATTTCCAGTCGATTTTGAATTTGAAGCGGATTAAACGAAATTGTATTCTCCTCGAAAGCTTCCCTCATTCTTGTAATATCTTCACCAATCCTATCTATCTGCGAAAATAATTTCGTTAATTGCACCGAGGAGCAGCTATCTTCCATCTCCCCTTTTCTCTCCGATGCGCTATCATTCTTTTTGGTTTTTGTAGGTGCCATTTTAATTAAAGATTATTTAATTTATTACAATATAGCCAATAGTTTTCTTTTTTTTGTGTATTTATGTAGTTATTTTTCTAGGTGGCTCGAATAAATTTGTTTAAGTGTAGAGCATTTGGTGTAACAAAAGAAATGAGAGGCGAGAACGTAATTAAGAGAGTGCACCAACACCCGAAAGAGAAAACACAAGCAGTTGCAGTTCGTTGCACTGGCGCTTAGCGGTCTAGCCTAAAATCAAGGTTAAAACAGCTATAACAAAATCGAAACGAAAAGGCAGACACAGCGACACTGACGCTGTTACGCTTGTTAATCTCTTTCGCGAGGGCGACACCAAAACTATGTGGTTGTTCACTTGAATTTATTTATTGATTTTTTGTTTTATTAATTTTGTATTGGTTATCTCAGAATTTGTTGTGGCGGTTTTTATTTGTGGTTATTGGGAATACGAAAATTGTTTTGCTTCCAATTATTATTATTATTTTGACCAATGCCAAGGCAATAGTTGCAACTATTATTTTTGCAGCGATCAACTATTGATTTGACACGGTTACCTGGACATCAGATGAATCCACTTCCCTCAAGTTGGCGTTGCGGTCCATAGATGTTAGCTCCAGTTAAAGAACTTCCGAAAGAAAGTCCAAAAAATTCCAAGTCGAAATTCGCAATGTCCGAAAAGTGCCAATTGTTGGCCCCGAAATTCGCAAGCAGCAAAGCGATCTTTGAAATGATTTTCAATCCGAACAAAACTTTTCGAAATCCATGCTCGGGCGCCATGTAGAAAATCGAAGCCAAAATTAAATTATTAATAATTGAGAACGCCGAAAAGTCAAAAGACTTTGGCTTTTCAGTTTTGTAAGAGCCTTTGCAGGCCCGCTGAATCCGATCTTAGCATAGATCTAACATAATGGTTCTGGACCTGTAAGCGGTGAACATAACGCTGTTGGACTCTCTTAAGCTGTTACTTATTTGTATCTTAACATAATTTAAACTTCATGATTAGCGTTCTGCGCTTCAACGCCTTTAATGTACAGAGAGTTAGGATTTGAACTGGGTTAGTGGTTGGTTTGGGGGTTGGGTGGGTTGAACTGCAGCAGTCTTATTTATTGTCTATAGATAGGTCTGCGTATCATGTTGGTTGTTTCCTGGGGCGAGACTGTCCTTGCTGTGTGAGGTTGGGTCCTTTGAGTTGTAGAGGTCCAATTATGTGAAGGTGTAGTGTTGTGATGTGAATGAGGTGTTGTTTTACCGATGGCTGAGTAGGAAATGGGAGTTTCGAGTTTCTATATCGTAATATTGTGAGGGCAGTTTTGTTGTCGCATTTTTTGTAGTTGTTTTGATTGCAATGTTGTGTTTTAAAGATTGGGCATCTCCTGGTGGTTGAGTTGTGGGGGTCGATTGTTTGATCGTCTTTGCAATTTATACATCTTTGTGGCCTAGTGCATTTCTCATGTGTTTCTGTGTCTGTGTGGTGTTCTTCTCCGCAGTTTGTGAGGAGTTAAATAACTCCTCACAAATAAATGAGAGTTTGGAGAATACACCTGGATAAAGTTTGGAGAGAAACGAGAAGAGAGTTTGGAGAGAACGAGGAGAGAGAGCGTTTGGAGAGAAGGAGTAACGGTAGAACGCGGCGGACCTTGGACCCTTGTATGGTGCCGTGCGCAAAACCGAAAAAGGAGAAGCCGAGAATTAACGGCATACGCCGGCCTATATTAGCGAGCCGAGCGCAGGAAGCGGGATCAGTCGATCACAAGGAGTCAATATATTCTAATTCTGGTCGCGATTTGAGCTTGGCGTATTGCAGGCCCTGGTGCGACTAGCCAAGAAGGACGCGCGTCTGAACCACGGGTGTCTCGAGAGGCGTATGCGTCGAGAGCACAGTAGTTCACCGCTAGAGTCCTAGACAGGCAGCTGACCGAATCCCGAGAGCCAAAGACCCGCTGCACCTAGTCTCACAAGAGCACGCGGACTGCGGAGCCAGGACATCGCGCCGTGAGCAGAGCAAGGACATCGAGGACACAAGGAACGGCGAGCAGTCATCGCAGGCCCAGCAGCAACCAAGCCACACTCCGACGTATCCAGTCCACGGCTAAGAGGCGAGGGCGGAGGCGTTTCGGACCAGCACGAAGCGAGGCAGCGGAGAGCGACGGTGGAGCAGCCACAATTCTTCAAGGAAGGCGTTGAGACAACCATCTGTCACCATTAGTCCCAGGCCGAGGGACAAGTCGGCGAATAAAGATCCTAGTTTAAATATCCTAACTTTCTGTGCGTTCTCATTAGACAATCAGACGGTACCCGTTTATATAAATTTGGTGGGACAAACAACACACATATTCTGAGCTAGCCGCACGATACTCATAGCGAGCAGACCGTAAAAATCAGTTCGTTGCATCTGGCGCCCAAAACGTGATTGTCCTGAACAATCGAAGCTGGCATACAAGGTGAAACAGCGGAAACAGGATTTCAGGGAACCGTTCAAAGATTACATGGTGGACATGCAAACTTTGATGAGGCCACTCGGGTACTCGCCAAAGGAGACCCTAGAAATAATCAAGGACAACTGCACACTAGACCTGAGAATTTCATTAAGAACGTACAAAGTGGATGATCTGGACACATTAATGATCCTGGCTGACGAGTACGAAGATCTGGACAAAGAGCGAGAAGAGTTCGTTCACAAACACAAGTTCTCACGAAACAAAACCGCAGCACCACCACAAACTACATTCAGGAGATGTGAAGACAGCACGGTAAACCAAACACCGTCCTATGGCCAGTGGACACCGGCCAATGTAACTCAACAAAGGCAGCCAATAAACACAGTATGGAGGCCACCAAACACCACTCAGATGACACGCAACCCAATGCCAAGAGCCACCAATGCTCAGACCCACATAATCAACCCACATGAGGCATATCGCCGTTGTGGAGGACACGAACACTGGGCACGAGGATGCAGAAACCAAAGATTACTGTTCTGCTGGGTGTGCGGCAAAGTTGGCGTCAGGAACGTAGAGTGCTGCCATAAAGCGGGAAATAGGCAGCGATCCCAGTGGCAGAGAGGCGCGCAGGGGTCGCAAAGTGACTCCTCTCCAAACTAACTGGCAATTTGATCGAGGAAGAACATCAGTTATCCGGGTCCGTTGAAATTGGAGGTGTCGCATACAAGGCCACAATTGACACGGGAGCCACGACAAGCTTCATTAACGAGGAGCTAGCGGATAGACTGGCTGACAAAGGAAGGATCACCCGGACAAGACGGCAAGTTAGGTTGGCAGACGGCAGATGCAGCAAAATAAGCTCACAGCTCGAGATCACGGTGAAATTTGGAAACAAACAATTGGCAATGAATCTGCTAATACTTCCAGGATGAACTAGTGCTGGGAAGGAATTTCCTCACGGGAGTCGGGGCGGAAATAAAATGTGCCGGGCATCAATTGCGAATAACTGCAAGAAAACGGCACAATGGATGTCTGGAAGAAAGGCTGTCGGTGGCTGTAGATTCACACTGAAGTGATGAGGAGGACATTGAGAAATTCCTCGACAAACATTTAGCAGATTTCAGCACCATGTCAGGAACATCTACAGTGCCAAATCACCATGAAAGACGACAAGCCAATCAAACAGAGGTATTATCATAAGAACCCAAGAGTCCAAGAAGAGATCAACGCAAAAGTGGACGAGCTGTTACAAATGGGCTTCATAGAACATTCAAGAAGTCCATACAGCTCGCCCATCGTAATGGCGAAAAAGAAGACGGGCAAGTGGAGGCTATGCGTTGATATCAGACAAATAAACGCAAAGTCCATAAAAGATGCCTACCCGATGCCGCGGATCAATTATATCCTGGACCAACTCAGAGAGACAAAATACATAAGCAGTCCAGACTTGAAAGACGGATATTGGCAAGTCCCTTTGGAGGTAAATAGTAGGCAATATACGGCGTTTACAGTACCCGGCAAAGGCTTGTTCCCATGGAAAGTAATGGACTACATTCAGCATCGGCCACGTTCCAAAGGGCCTTGGATCAGGTAATCGGCCCGGAGATGTCACCATACGCGTTTGCATACCAAGATGACATCATTGTGATCGGACGCACGCTGAAAGAAACGTGGAGAATCTAAAGGAAGTGTTTAGGCGCCTCAAGGAAGCCAACTTAAGAATAAACGCCGATAAATGCAAATTCTTCAAGCAAGAGCTGCTTTATCTAAGACACCGCGTTACTATCGAAGGGATAGGCACAGATCCCGAGAAGGTAGCGGCCATAGCCGAACTAGACAGTACGCGAACTACGACAATACCTAGGCGTATCTTCATGGTATCGACGATTTGTGCCAGATTTTGCGCATATAGTAAAACCACTTAATGATCTTCTACGCAAAGGCCCAAAGTGGATATGGACGCCGGAACACCAACAGGCTTTCGAAGAGGTAAAGGCACGATTAGTAGCCGATCCAGTGCTGGCGTACCCCGATTTCGAGAAAAAGTTCACCCTTCAGACGGACGCCAGCGACTATGGATTAGGTGCAATCCTGACTCAAGAGTCAGAGGACGGCGAAAGGGTTATTTCATACTCAAGCTGGACACTAAACGGCGCTGAGAAAAATTACTCCACAATAGAAAAAGAGTGCTTGGCAATCGTGTGGGCAATCAGGAAGCTGAAACCGTACTTGGAGGGCTACCATTTTAAAGTGGTTACAGACCACATGGCTTTAAAGTGGTTAAACAGCGTAGAAAGCCCTTCTGGAAGGATAGCAAGATGGGCCCTGAAATTACAGCAGTACTACTTCGAGATAGCGTATAGGAAAGGACAGCTGAATGTGGTGGCAGACGCACTATCTCGACAACCATTGCCGGAGAATCTTAGGGGCATGAAAGACACATCGGCAAAACCGACCAATAGCTGCAGCTGGATCAGGAGTATGTGCGAGAAAATAAAAGCCCAACCACAAAAATATCCAGATTACGTAATGGAAGGCGAGTCACTCTATAGGCACATTCCTCACAGAGCGGGCAATGAAAATGTCGTGGCTTGGAAACTGTGCGTTCCGCAGGGTCTAAGACAAGCCGTACTAGAAGAAAACATGACTCCCCCTCCGCTGGTCATGTTGGGAGTAGAAAAACAATAGCACGCCTGGCAGCCCGGTACTACTGGCCAGGAATGCACAGAGACGTCAGGACCCATGTACGCAAGTGTGAAGTTTGCCTGAAATACAAGCCCAATCAGCTGCAGGCTGCAGGGAAAATGCTCACTCAGGTACCAGAGGAACCATGGGCAACCGATTTCGTCGGGCCATTGCCGGAGGACTAGGACAAAGATTTTAATTGATACAGACTGCAAGGCAACAGGATTAGGCGTCAGGCCGAAGCAAGAGTCATCCATACGCCACGCAGAAAGGACAATCACAAGGATAAGACACAGAATATAAATGGAAAAGGATGCTAGAGACCCCGACTACGAGGCAGACGGATTCAGCATCAGGCATACGCCCGAGTCATCCATTGATACGCCGCGTAGATAAGGTGTAACAAAAAAAAAGCAGATCTGCACCGTAGGTCCCGATGCGATGCGAGTAATAAAAAAAAAAAAATAATAATAATACATAAAATATATAAACATAAAAAAAAACATAAATAAAGAAAGGGGAGAATGTGAGGAGTTAAATAACTCCTGACAAATAAATGAGAGTTTAGAGAATACAACTGGAGAGAGTTTGGAGAGAAGGAGTAACGGTAGAACGCGGCGGACTTTGGTATAGTGCCGTGCGCAAAGACGAAAAAGGAGAAGCCGAGAATTAACGGGATACGCCGGTCTATATAAGCAGGCCTGGCGCAGGAAGCTGGATCAGTCGATCACAAGGAGTCAATCCATCAAGATCAGTAGACAAGCAGCAAATCAGTGAACAACACAAGTCAAGTTAAACATCAGGAGGAAGCATAGCCGCGCCGAGTCAACAAGAAGCAAGATCGCTTCATCAAGACGTTCGGGACTTAGAGTTGAAGTCTCCGAGCTGAGAAACAGGTAGCTGAGCTCCTTAAGGCATCACGCGGCGCTTTGTTCTAATTCTTGTCGCGATTTGAGCTTGGCGTATTGCTCGGCGAGTCCGACAGAGTTGAATAAAAAGAGTCCTTCGACAAAGAGCCGTGGGCTCGGAAGGGAAGTTGTCCAGAACCAGCCGCCGTGCGAAAACAATTGCCTTGTCGAATTCCGGCGTACGCCTGAACCGGCAGGCGAGAATTGTGCAGGCCCTGGTGCGACTTGCCAAGAAGGACGCGCGTCCGAACCACGGGTGTCTCGAGAGGCGTATGCGTCGAGAGCAGAGTAGTTCACCGCTAGAGTCCTAGACAGGCAGCTGACCGAATCCCGAGAGCCAAAGACCCGCTGCACCTAGTCTCACAAGAGCACGCGGACTGCGGAGCCAGGACATCGCGCCGTGAGCAGAGCAAGGACTTCGAGGACACAAGGAACGGCGAGCAGTCATCGCAGGCCCAGCAGCAATCAAGCCACACTCCGACGTATCCAGTCCACGGCTAGGAGGCGAGGGCGGAAGCGTTCGCCTTGAACCTAGCGTCCTGCCACAGGGACTGCATTGGCGGCCCTCCGGCGTATGCCTGAACCGTCAGGTAGAAACTGTGTAGGCGTCTGGTGTGACAGATCCAGGGACAGCAGGCTGTGGCTGCGAAAGGCGTACGCTTTGAGAGCCCAGTGCCTGTTCACCCTACCAGCCACAATTCTTCAAGGAAGGCGTTGAGACAACCATCTGTCACCATTAGTCCCAGGCCGAGGGACAAGTCGGCGAATAAAGATCCTAGTATAAACATCCTAACTTTCTGTGCGTTCTCATTAGACAATCGGGCGGTCACGTTTATATAAATTTGGTGGGACGAACAACACACATCTTCTGAGCTAGCCGCACGATACTGCGAGCACAATTAGCGAGCAGACCGTAAAAATCAGTTCGTTACAAGTTATAGCATACTTTTTTTTTGCAGAACTTGTGCAAGTGGCCGAATTTTAAACAATTGTTACATCTTAAGGGAAGTGGTATGTATTCCCTTACTGTGGTCCTTTGATAGCCAATTTTAATATGATTTGCAAGGTCATGGCGGCCAAACGTAATTAATATGAGACCAGTTTCTTTAAGGGTGTCGTTTTCTCTTTTCCAAATTTGTTTAACTTCGCATACTTCTTGGTTAGCAAGTTCTTTTTGGAAAGTGTTTTCGTTTATTCCTCTTAGGTCATTAGAATAAATTACACCTTTGCAATATTAGGTTGTTTGGTAATAACATACCGGGTTCTTTATTGATTTTTGTCCGATTTCAGTGCTATATGTACCGTTGTCTTCTAAGGTTTTCTGCCATTTTGATGGTAACTTTTATATGCCTCTCCTAAAGAAGTCCTTGTCCCTACTAGCAAAAAACTCGGCGATTCGATTTTCACAATCCTCCCTTGAACTCAATTTTTGGCCATCGAAAAAATTGTGCATGGCCAAAAACAGATGGTAATCGCTTGGGGCAATGTCCGGACTATAAGGTGGATGTATTAACACCTCCCAACCAAGCTCCCGTACCTTGTGACGCGTCACCAAAGATGTATGGGGCCTGGCGTTGTCATGATGGAATCTTCAATCGCTACAGTTATTCACAGTAGAGGTCAGAATTGATGGTTTGGCCATAGGGCAACACTTCATAATGGATAATTCCTCTGATATCCCACCATACTCAGCAACACCTTCTGAGCCGTCAGTCCTGGCTTTGCCACCGTTTGAGACGACTCACCGTGCTTCGACCAAGATTCGCAGATTGATACACGGTCGAAAAGGTTTTTTTGGGATAACTCATGAGGCACCCATACATCGAGCTTTTTTGTTACATTTTTCGACTTTAAATGCCTATGCCGTGCTTAGTTGCAGCTCCTCTGCGATGGTTCTAATAGTCACATGACGATCTCGATCCACTATTTCCATGATTTTATCCGAATCAACGGTCACTGGTCGTCCGGGAGGCTTGGGTGTTTCGGTATCAAAATTGCCACTTCGGAATCGCCTAAACCACTGTTCGGCGGTTTGAATCGTATGTTTGTTATCTCCTAAGACAGCAATAATCTGTCCGCGAGATTCTGCAGCAGTTTTTCTTTGTGCGAAATAAAATTTCAAAATTGCCCGAATTTCTGCGTTTGTGAACTCCATTTCAATCGATTGTAATTTTTTAACGTGGAAGCTCATGTATATGTAATTTTAAAGGTGATGCCAATACCTTTCAAACGATATACAGCATTGCCAGATACGATTATATTTGACTTCACAAGCGAAGCGCGAAATTTGAATGTAAAAACCGGTATGTCATTACCAAACAACCTAATATATCTAATTTTCAAACCTATCTGACCACGCCTTCCCTAGCCACCCATATGAGATAGGTTTCTTATTTATACTTGTACGGTAATAAATAATGCTATCACTCGTTAAATTCAACAAATTTTCTTAATTCATTTTTTTAACACTTAACCTTAATATTAATAAGTAAAAAATAACAATGCATTCTGTGAGGGATTCATGTAATAAGGAAAACAACCTTCACGTTTGAGTTCTGTATTAAAACTCACTTTATTTTTCTAAGTCTTCGCTTACGTAACTAACATGAAATTCTTATAATATCCTTATCTATGGTCTACACAGAGACCACATCTGTAAGCCTGAGCGGGAGCCCTATCAAAGGTCTCGCGCAAGGCGACCTTTTGTGCAGTGTGAGATCTATATTTATGGTCAGGCTCAAGTGGCCTGTACTTAAGATTACAGTTGTTCGGCACTGCACCCTTGTAGGTTTTAAGTTACGGATTGTTATTTACGGCTCAAGATAGATATTCATATTGACAGAACCAGAGCTCGTAAAATCTTATATTTATGATAGTTAGTGTTCTTCTTGAACACATTCAATATAGCGAGTTTGGTGATTCCAAAAATTCGATTACGTCTGCTGGTAGGGGTAGTTTATTTTGCTGACCCAATCTTTTTGTTAGCTAGATGCTCGACACAAGAGGATCTGAGGAATCCATTGCTCTGTGAAAAACGTCTGACATGTTGTTCTGCCGTGTATCCTCCTTATAGTATTTGTTGCCAGCCTCTGAGGCGTTCTCGCCTTATTTGGTAGTCCTACATTAACACTTTATGGACTGTTGCCGACATTGGAAACCATGGATACAAGTACATATATAGTGTTATGGTTTTCTGACAATATTTTTAAAATTTTGTTGGATCAATTGGTAGGTGGCAAGAAATAGCAATTAAAATATTGTTAAAATATGCAATGAGAAATTCATCAAGACCTAAGATTTCAGCTAGTAGCTTAGGTTGTGCAAACGACCTCCTTGCTGTATTTCCGTCGTTGGTATTTCCATTGTCATTCTGCTTAGGCTTATCCACATGTAAAGCCATAGCATTCCACATCTGCTTCTGAATCGTCTTTTTTTGTTTCGCCATTTCTTAGTTTCCATATTTTTCTCTCACTTGCCATTTTTTAAGTCAGTATGCAATTTTAAGAACGAATTAAAAAAATCGAATTCAACCATGTAGAGGACTTATGACATATTTTAATCAGAGCTCGCAAATAAATGTCTACCGTTTCTCGTTGTCTGCAAATAAGTGACTTCTCCAGACCCTTTACGAAAAGACTCGGAGAGCAACCGATTTATGGGTTCTTAAATGAGCAAATTTGAAAATACATTTAAAATTCTCTATTAAACAAATTATATTATTTCTTTTTCACAACAACGAAAGTAAATGTGAAGACCGTTTGCATTGAGTTTTTCGGTCAATCGGTCTTTTGCTGACTCTTATTTTGCGACCGTGTCTCATTCCGCTCTTTACGCACTGCTCATTGAAAGAGCGATATGCAAAGATCTCAACGAAAAGAGCTCAACAGAAAACATAAATGAAGACAGCAAGAGGCTCTTGCTCAGAGCGAGAGCGAGAGGGTATGAACTTTTTCGGTTGTGCTCGCAACGAGAGCGCAAGAAGTAAAACGGTCAACAGTTATTTACGAGCTATGATTTTAATGCTTCATGTCTTGGCTTAAATTTTGGTGAGTCAATTTTAGCATTTTCCATGCTTAAATATATCTTCTTGCAATTGAATTGTACGGCAACTAGTGTGGTGTAGAAGACTATGCAGCGGAACTTATCAACTGACTCGATTACATTACTATGAAAAGGTCTACATTTTGACTTAGCTTCTCTGACTTTGTAGTAAGCAGGAAAAAGTTCACAAGACGGGAAATGCTGAGCTCGCGAAAGTTGTTGTACTGACTTTTAGTCAAGAATTTTCAAGCAGATAAAGCTTTATATCCTCCGTTAGTCGAACCGAGTCATTTTTCTGAGTAAAAAAATTGTTTCTAGCCTTATTGGGGTCACTCGGAGTAAGAAATCTATTTTTTAACACAAGGACTGTAGGTTCCTCGTTCGTTTTTCCGGCGGCATGCACAAAAAGAGATGTGTTGTGACCCTGATTAACAGCTGAATCGGATGCCAATTTTCTTTTCTGACGGGGACTGGCGTTAACATATTCAATGGGTAGGCGTGCAACTGGTCTTGATGTTGACGGCCATATTGTTAGAATGAACTAACTGTTATAGCCATATTGGACAGGAGCCATTCGGTATGCTTTGTCTTAAATCTGGTCATACTTCTGTTACATTTTGCCAAGTTCTTATGTATGTAGAGGTGAAAGCTTCTCACTTTGGTGTTGGTTTCATTCTTTTTCTCTGTGCTTAAGTCGAATTCTTTCAGTTCATCGTAAATCCAACTGTTTTGTATATAGATATCAATCAGTTGTTTAATTACACATAGTTACTTTTTGGCATAAGTTGACACAAAATTGGTTATAATCCACAACGGTGATTGTTCTCAAGATCTTCAACTGAGCTCGCTGGAATATGTCAATATTGCTATTGCTGGCATTCCCCCATAACTGAGAGCCGTACATCCATATAGGTTTTACCGAGTTATACAGCAGGACTTTATATCCAAGACTAAGGGGAGACCGAGCGTTGATGAGCCAATGAAGGCTACTGGCTTTTAGCTTTAGGTGTGTTCTTTTGGCTTCAATGTGCCGGCGCCGTGTGAGAGTTCTGTCGAGGTGTACTCCTAGATATGTCACTTCGTTTGCTTGCGGGAGTAGAGTTTGGTTGAACAAGAGCGGCGGGCAGTTTTGCCTGTTCAGGGCGAACGTAACGTGCTTGCATTTTTGTTCGTTTACTTTAATTCGCCAATCTGATAGCCACTTTTCAACATCGACCAGATGAAGATCTAGCTGCGCAGTTGCTTGCATCGCGCATTTTGAGTGGCTGAGAATGGCTGTATCATCAGCAAACGTAGATGTTGTTAGTCGTGTGCTTGTTGGGATGTCTGCTGTGTAGAGGACATATAATGTTGGCCCAAGCCCGCTTCCTTGAGAAACTCCAGTTCCAATAGTGAAATCGTCAGTTATAGCAGTGTTGCATCTCACAGCAAATTTTCTGTCGTAGAGGTAAGACTCTTAAAGCTTATGGGTGTTGTAGGGGAGCATTGTCTTGATGTTGTACATTAGACCTCCTAGCCAAACTCTATCAAATGCTTGAGAGACGTCTAAAAATATGGCAGTACAGTACTCTCGTTTTTCGAATGCGTTCCGAATATCTGATGTTATCCGGTTGACCTGCTCAATTGCTTTTCACGAAACCCAAATTGATGTGACGGAATTCCTTCATGGATTCTTAGGTATGTGTTTATCCGAGTCAATACGCATTTTTCAAAGAGTTTAGATAAGCATGAATGTAGGCTTATAGGTCTATACGATGTGGGAATTGTGTTGTCTTTTCCCGGCTTTGCTATCATTATTATAATCGACTTTTTCCATCTCACTGAAAAGTGGCCCAGTTTTGCGATGGGATTAAAAAGTTGGGTGATAGTGCAAACGGCGCAATATGGGAGCTCAGTGATCATTTTGGAAGTTATTAGGTCAGCTGATTTTTGATGATGTTCACGATTACGTTTGGGCGAAGCTCAATTGGCTCTATGTTGAAGCTGAGGCTCATATGGTGAAGTCGGCAAAGTGAACGCACTAGTGGCAGGATTTGGTGGGAAGACATTTTTAAGGTGGTTGGCAAACGTGCTGGCTCTGTCTGCATGGCTGCGCGCCAGGTGTTGACATTTGCTCTATGTAGCGTCGGTGGACATGTGCTTCTTCTTGCTGTAAAGCATTTGTGAGTTGACGTGAGGCATATTTTAAGCGTTGCCTAGCAGATGGCGATCTGTGGAGTTGCCACTCTCGACGTAAGCGTCGCTTTTCGAGGACGAGCTGTTTTATTTGTAGATTTGTCTTCTTTTGGTTGCTTTGCGTACTTGTAGTTTGGGGTGTTGAAACTCGAGCTGCAGAGACGAGTAGAGACTCCAGTGCATTAACAAATCTGTCTACGTTGGCTTCATCGTTGAGATGAGGACTTAGCTCAATGTGTGAGCTAATGTATTTCTTGTACTTAACCCAATTGGTTTTCTGTGATGTCAATTTAAACGATTGCTCCAATGCGCCTGGATGTCGGAGTAGAATAAACAGGACAGGCGAGTGATCAGATGAAAGATCCGAGAGGCAGTCGGCGCTTATCAGATTTTTATACCCGTTACTCGTAGAGTAAAAGGGTATATTGTATTCGTGCAAAAGTATGTAACAGCTAGAAGTAAGCGTTTCCGACCCTATAAAGTATATATATTCTTGATCAGGGTCACTAGCCGAGTCGATATAGCCATGTCCGTCTGTCCGTCCGTATGAACGCTGAGATCTCGGAAACTATAAAAGCTAGAAGATTGGCATTTTGCATGCAGATTCTAGGAGTTCCTACGCAGCGCAAGTTTGTTTCAAAACGGTGCCACGCCCCCTTTAACGCCCACAATCGCTAATATACGATTTTAAAAATTTAAATATTTCGGAAAAGTAAAAATGCAGTTTTATTGTGTTTATCAATACCTATCGAAATGTAGAAAAAATTTTTCAAATCGGACCATTCGTTAAAAAGTTATGCGTGATCAACGTTTCTATCTCCATCTCCCTCGCACTCCCTTTACCTAAGTAACGGGTATCTGATAGTCGGGGCACCCGACTATAGCGTTCTCTCTTGTTAGGAATGTTTTTGGTAATTGCAAAGTCTATTAAATCGGGTAGTTTCCTTCGGTCTGCCGGCCATTATGTTCGTCTGCCAGGAGAAACATAGTCCAGCTTGTTCTTGGCTTTTATAACTGCACTAACAAGGTGCCCGCAGCTTTGCTTGCGGTGGATAATTACACCCGATACTCGTAGAGTAAAAGGGTATATTGTATTCGTGCAAAAGTATGTAACAGGTAGAAGGGAGCGTTTCCGACCCTATAAAGTATATATATTCTTGTTCAGGATCACTAGCCGAGTCGATCTAGCCATGTCCGTCTGTCCGTCTGTCTGTCCGTCCGTATGAACGCTAAGATCTCGGAAACTATAAAAGCTAGAAGATTGGAATTTTGCATGTAGATTTTAGGAGTTCTTACGCAGCGCAAGTTTGTTTCTGATGCCCACAAGCCACAAGCTGTGGCCACAGTTCTGATGCTATTATGAAAATTTTAATTTATATGCATTTGTTTCGTCAATACCTATCGATTGCCACGCCCACTCTAACGCCCAAAAACCCATTAAACGCTTAAGCCTGGCTAGCGCCTACATTTCCGCCTTTCATGGCGCCATCTAACGGATGATTTTGGAACAGCTGGCCAAGGTGCTCAACAGAGTTAACGTTAATTCTCGATAAGGATTGTGATGGTCAGCTTTGTATGTGTACGGCTTAAGTCATATACATATGTAGTTTTGAGAGTCACTTTGTTTGTCTTATCTTATCTCTAAAACAAAAGCTCAAAAGATAAAGCCACGCTTGTGTAAAAGAACTTTGGTTAGCTGATTTATCTTAGTCAGCAATACTATCTGTTTTTTTTTTGAAGTAAGCTTATCCTACGCCCACGCGGTTTATGGAAAACTTTTAAGCATGTGCATTTAGTTGGTCAGAGTCTCTCAAATAAATCAGATCGTTCTTGGAGTAAATAAAATCGTACACTTAAAACACGTGATAATTTTTGCACATGCCAAATAAATATAAAAAGGCAATTTTATTCAAAGTGCGTTACAAAAATATTAAGTGCATAATAGAAAACCGATCAAGAGACGTAGGAAGAACCTAACTTGGCAAAACATATACATGTGCAGGTAAAATTTGTCACGAAAAATATCAATACATGTGACTGAAATAAAACATAAAGTTTCAGGATTTGTGGTTGGATTTAAATCCACCAATTAATGAAACTGCACCTTCTGACGAAGCACCACAAAATAATTTAGCTGCTAAGCTGGCCAAGATACGTTCAACCTGATCAACTAAAAACTCACAGCAGCGCAGCGTAAAGGAAATAACTTGGATGCGAACTAAAACTATATATACTGGACGAATAAACAACGAAAAGAGCATGCTACCACAGATATTTTTTAATTAATAATTTTTTATATTTATATAACCTAACCTTAACCATTAAAGTTACAGCCACTCAGCTACAGGCCTGCATGCACACGTGGATTTAAAAAGGTAACACGTAAAAACAAAACAAAAAATAAATAAAATTGAATAAGATTATTATGCATATATATATATAAGAAATTTAAAAAAAAAATTTATGGTAGTCAAGTAAAAAAAAAGAAAAGTCAATTTCTATAGTTTTATAGTCTTGTTCAATGGAAAATTATATAATCAAATTAATTATTTAAACATTATTCAACCCTTCAATAAGTTAAGAATACATATATTAGGATAAGCCTTTTCTCAAGAAATTAAAAATGAAGTATTTGTTAATAATTAGAAAAGAGATAAGATATTGAAATGAACTTGATTATTTTTATATACATATTTATTGCTATTAAGAACAAGAATTATATTTGAATATTAACATGGAGAAACTGAAATAATTTAATATAATGGGGTACTAAAAGAAAAACAAACACACATCAAATCACTTAAGGGTTAACACACCAAATTCAAAGCATTGCAAAGTGTTAACAAGGTTGGGCGGGTAATATAGAGCACTTACACCAAGCTCATAAAAAAAAATAAATCAATACGCATAAACATAACTAAAATTGTAACATCTGGCTAGGCTAGCACATTCTCTTGTAATTTCGTTAGCTAGTTTTGATAAAAGATCCCCCCCAATCCGACGAAGTCCTAGCCGAAAACGTCCCAGTGCTAATCGAAAAGTAAATGAAATATGTATAGACGATCGAAGAATGAACGATTATTTAATGGAAAATGAAATTTGTGAAATAAAAGGAGTCAAAGCTGATGATATGAAAATACTGTGTTGGAATTGTAGAAAATATGGACATAAATTCATAGATTGTCAATTTGAAAGAAAAATATTTTGTATGGGATGTGGCACAGAAAATGTGAAACGACCAAATTGCGAGTTATGTCAGAAAAACAGAAGGTCGAATGGATATGACAACACCATCTATCGTTCCAATCCAAAAAACTTATTAATTTGGATGACTTAACTCATCCATCGCCAAAGTATGTTAAAAATATAAATATAGGACAGAATGACGTTAAAGGAAAATTATATCCTATAATACCATATCATGTTCGATTAAGAAATTATATTAGAGTCCGTAACAAAATCTTTAACCAGAGTAAAGAAATTGGAATTGATGTTAGGAACAGACCTAAGCGTAACTCTTTACGATTGCGTAATTTTTTTAAAAAAATTAAAGATAAATCGCAAAGATTGATTGGTTAGTTTAGATGCAATGCTTAGCAAACCATTTGTAGAAGTGAGAATTTTTGGTAAAATTTATGGCGGATTATTAGATTCCGGTGCATCTGTCTCGTGTTTAAGTGGACAAGCAGCCAAGGAATATTTAAACAAAAATAAGGATTTTAAAGTTAGCAATTCACTAGTAGAAACTGCTGGGGGTCAAAAATATAATGTTCTTGGAACTGTTGAAACCGAAGTTACATTTCGTAATCAGTCTAAATTGGTAACGCTTTATATAATACCTGAACTGAAACAAGATCTTTATTTGGGAATTGACTTTTGGTACATCTTTGGTTTAATGAGTCAACTAAACCAGTCAATATACGTTAGCGAACTGAATTTACCAGACACTCTGAGTGGTGAACAAAAACAGCAAATGACGAAAGTAATATCATTGTTTCCAGATTTCAATAGGAATGGCTTAGGAAAAACATCTATTTTAGAGCATGCCATTGAAATTATTCCCGAAGCAAAACCTATTAAGCAAAGATATTTTTCGGTATCTCCTGCGATAGAGAAAAAATACACGCAGAAATTGATGAGATGATCAAATTAGGAGTGATAGAAACCGCACCTCCGACTTGTTCATGGAGTAGTCCTGTGGCTGTAGTACAGAAAGGAGAAAAGTTTCGAATATGCCTTGACTCTCGCAAAGTGAACGCAGTAACTATTAAAGATGCGTATCCACAACCAAAAATTAATGGAATTTTTTCAAGATTACCCAAAGCTAAATTTATAACTTCTTTAGATCTTAAGCATGCATTTTGGCAAATAGGTTTGAAGGAATCTTGTAGAGATTTAACTGCATTTACTGTGCCAAATCGACCTTTGTACACATTCAAGGTAATGCCTTTTGGTTTAACCAATGCAGCTCAAACAATGTGTCGTTTAATGGACGTTATTATTCCACCTGATCTTAAAAGCCGTGTATTTGTTTATCTTGATGACTTATTGCTGGTTAGTGAAACATTTACTCAGCACATAAGTCTGCTTAAAGTAATGGCTGACGTGTTGCAAAATGCAGGTTTGACATTAAATTTAGAAAAATGTAAATGGTGTGTTCCTAAAGTTCGTTATCTTGGATTTGTGATAGGCAACGGCTGTATTATGGTAGATCCAAAAAGAGTATCAGCAATAAAAGATCTACTTCCTCCAAAAACTGTTAGAGAATGGCGTAAATTTTTAGGTTGTGCCGGTTGGTATCGTAGGTTCCTGGAAAATTGTGCAACAATAACAGCACCTCTCACAGATCTAACCAAAAAGAGGAAAGACTATAAATGGACGGATGAGGCTAACCAGGCATTTGAAGAGGTAAAAAGTAGATTAACTTCAGCACCACTATTAGTGACACCGAATTTTGAGAAGCCCTTTATTATGCAATGCGATGCTTCGAAAACAGGCGTTGGTGGTGGTGTTCTTGCTCAACTTGATGACGATAATATAGAAACCAGTCTCAGCAGAAATTTTGTGTCACAGAATTAGAATGTTTAGGTGCTATACTGAGTATCAAGAAGTTTAGAGAATATGTGGAAGGCCTCGAATTTAAAGTTATTACGGATCATGCGAGCTTAAAATGGTTAATGCGGCAAACTGATCTCAACGGTCGCTTAGCTAGATGGGCGTTAAAATTGCAACATTATACCTTCGAAATTGAACACAGAAAAGGAAGCCTAAATATAGTTCCTGATGCGCTATCGCGATTGCCAGTCAAGGAAATTAATGAAATAGATGTTGTTTTACCAGTAATCGATTTGGATTCACCTTATTTTTGGTCTAACGACTACGTTTTGCAGAAAAATGTCATACTAAAGAATCAAAATCGTTTACCAGATGGATCAGTATATATATCGTAGAAATCAGCACCTCATAATGCTCATGGAGGTATAGGAAAAACCTTAGAGAGACTTCGCAGAAATTTCTATTGGCCAAGCATGGCGATAGAAGTGAAAAACTTTATTGCGCGGTGTAATGTTTGTAAACAATCAAAAGCCCCAAATATCACACTGAAACCACCTATGGGAAACCCGGCAATAAGTGAAAGGCCATTTCAACGCCTTTATATGGATTTTATTGGACCTTATCCTAGGTCAAAGAGAGGAAATATAGGAGTGTTTATTGTGTTAGATCACCTAACTAAGTTTAATTTCCTTAAACCTTTGCGAAAATTTACAGCAGATATCGTTGTAGACTTTTTGAGTACCAATATTTTTTATGTATTTGGTGTCCCAGAATGCATTGTGACGGATAATGGAAGTCAATTTAAATCCTCACTGTTTAAGTCATTTCTTGGAAGGCATGGGATAAAACACTTTCTAACAGCTATTTATAGTCCCCAATCAAACGCATCTGAACGCCTCAATAGATCCATAATATCAGACATTAGTTCATATCTTGGTGTAGATCAACAGTTATGGGATGAGAAAATCAGCAACATTTCAGCAGCATTACGCTCTGCTTATCAATCAGTAATTGGATGCTCACCATACTTTGCACTTTTTGGAAACAATATGGTTTCGCATGCGAAAGATTATGACCTGTTAAGAAAATTATAAAGTCTTAAAATAGGTGAAAGAATTTTAGATTCAGACAAGCTACAAGTTATACGGGAAACCATAATGGCAAATATCAGCAAGGCATATATATCTAATAAAAGGGTATATGATCTTCGTACCAGGTTTGTGACATATGAACTAGGAGAACAAGTTTATAGGCGAAATTTTGCTCTGAGTAATAAATTAAAAAAATTCAATGCAAAGCTTGCTTCAAAGTTTTTAAAAGCAAAAATTGTTCGCAAACACGGTAACCATTGTTACGAATTAGAAGAGAATGGTAAAGTAATTGGAAAATTTCACGCAAAAGATCTTCAAAAGTGTATGACTTAATGAATCTGACCGATTTTACAGCTTCTTTTATCACTGTAAAAGCTAATAAAATAATCTATGTTGTGATGGTCAGCTTTGTATGTGTACGGCTTAAGTCATATACATATGTAGTTTTGAGAGTCACTTTGTTTGTCTTATCGTATCTCTAAAACAAAAGCTCAAAAGATAAAGCCACGCTTGTGTAAAAGAACTTTGGTTAGCTGATTTATCTTAGTCAGCAATACTATCTGTTTTTTTTTTTTGAAGTAAGCTTATCCTACGCCCACGCGGTTTATGGAAAACTTTTAAGCATGTGCATTTAGTTGGTCAGAGTCTCTCAAATAAATCAGATCGTTCTTGGAGTAAATAAAATAGTACACTTAAAACACGTGATAATTTTTGCACATGCCAAATAAATATAAAAAGGCAATTTTATTCAAAGTGCGTTACAAAAATATTAAGTGCATAATAGAAAACCGATCAAGAGACGTAGGAAGAACCTAACTTGGCAAAACATATACATGTGCAGGTAAAATTTGTCACGAAAAATATCAATACATGTGACTGAAATAAAACATAAAGTTTCAGGATTTGTGGTTGGATTTAAATCCACCAATTAATGAAACTGCACCTTCTGACGAAGCACCACAAAATAATTTAGCTGCTAAGCTGGCCAAGCTACGTTCAACCTGATCAACTAAAAACTCACAGCAGCGCAGCGTAAAGGAAATAACTTGGATGCGAACTAAAACGATATATACTGGACGAATAAACAACGAAAAGAGCATGCTACCACAGATATTTTTTAATTAATAATTTTTTATATTTATATAACCTAACCTTAACCATTAAAGTTACAGCCACTCAGCTACAGGCCTGCATGCACACGTGGATTTAAAAAGGTAACACGTAAAAACAAAACAAAAAAATAAATAAAATTGAATAAGATTATTATGCATATATATATATATATATAAGAAATTTAAAAAAAAAATTTATGGTAGTCAAGTAAAAAAAAAGAAAAGTCAATTTCTATAGTTTTATAGTCTTGTTCAATGGAAAATTATATAATCAAATTAATTATTTAAACATTATTCAACCCTTCAATAAGTTAAGAATACATATATTAGGATAAGCCTTCTCTCAAGAAATTAAAAATGAAGTATTTGTTAATAATTAGAAAAGAGATAAGATATTGAAATGAACTTGATTATTTTTATATACATATTTATTGCTATTAAGAACAAGAATTATATCTGAATATTAACATGGAGAAACTGAACTAATTTAATATAATGGGGTACTAAAAGAAAAACAAACACACATCAAATCACTTAAGGGTTAAGACACCAAATTCAAAGCATTGCAAAGTGTTAACAAGGTTGGGCGGGTAATATAGAGCACTTACACCAAGCTCATAAAAAAAAATAAAACAATACGCATAAACATAAATAAAATTGTAACATCTGGCTAGGTTAGCACATTCTCTTGTAATTTCGTTGATAAAAGATCCCCCCAATCCGACGAAGTCCTAGCCGAAAACGTCCCAGTGCTAACCGCTCTTAAATCAAAAATCTAGTTAAAAGGCAACTCCTATTGCCACGAGAATCATTACAGGATTTCTATTAAAGGAAAGGGAGTAACGAGCGTTCTCTCTTGTTTTGAATGTAGATATGTAGATATATTTTGCGGATAGCTCGGTATATTTTTTATTCGCATTTATCTTAAGCTGGAGTTCTTATTTAAAAGTAATAGAGTATTAACTATATAATTTAATGTAATTGAGGTTTTCTTTCCTTACACTTTAAGTTTTTAACTGAAACTAAAATGAACCCCCATTTCCACACCACCCGGAGGTAGGGGATACGGCGCGTTTTTATTTAAGGTGGTTTCCCAAATAGGCCTAGTCCACAATTAAAACATTTTTAATATATTCTTATTTTAAAACCTCTCTGTAAACAACATTCTTTGTTTGACCATCATAAGACAGGATCATAAGGCTCTTTGCCGAGCTGACTCTTGAACAGGCCGCATAAAATTGGCCGTGGGAGAAACACACATCCCTAAGGTCTAATCCAGCTACTTTCAAAGTCTGTCCTTGTGATTTATTTATTGTTATCGCAAAACAAACCTTTACAGGAAACTGTAGGCGTTTAAATTCAAAAGGTAAGTTCGATGACGTTAAGGGAATTCTTGGTATGAATACTGTCTCTCCCTTGGCGCAGCCAGTAAAAATAACGGCTTCAATAACAAATTTGTGAAGAGTTTTCACTTGCAATCTTGTTCCATTGCATAATTTTGGGGGTTTTAAGTTTCTTAATAACATAATTGGTCTTCCGACCTTAAGCGAAAGAATATGCAATGGGAGTCCAGCTGGATTCTGCTTGTTAAGAAATTCTACAGGATAATGTACAGCATTTTCTGGCTCAGTAACAGAGTCTATTGATTTGTACGTAACTTCCTCTCCATTAAATGATTTTATTAGCTGATCATTAATTGAAGCAGCTCTGTCATTTCTTGAAGTTAAAATGGCTCGTTCTGATAACCAGTCCAATGACTTATGTATGATTTCTGAAATATGAGGAAAAATTTTAGAAGTAAGCTTTTCCAATGTGCTTACTACAGTACCCAAGCTTGATGGCAATTTTATTTTGCGTCGGATAATCTCCATTTCCTATTATAAGTAAAGTTCGGGCAAAATCACCGGCAGTTTCATCATTTCAGCCATTTTTTGTATTTTACACCACAAAAAGGAAGATTGTATGCAAGATTTTATCTCATCAGCCCTTGTTCCTCGGGGTACAACTGGGAGCGTTTGTCTAAAATCTCCAGCTAATAGAACGGTAATACCTCCCATTAATAAGGACGAATGCCATATTAGACTGTTTGGAAATGTTACAATAAGGTGTTTCTATATTTATTAAATCAAAAAGAAGCTTAAATGCTGAATGGGCTGTACGTCCTCCGGGTAAGACCGTGGCCGCAATTCCTGAAGATGCAACAGCTAATGCAATTTTTTTATCTTGTCTAATTTTTGCCAATAGCAAATTTAAAAGAAACGTTTTTCAAGTGCCACCAGGAGCATCAAAAAAATACATTCCTCCGTTTCCAGCGTCAATGCTGTCTAAGATTGTTTTATAACAGTTTTTTTGTTCAAGAGTAAGACAATTTTCCTCGTTTCTTACTTGAGCTTCATTGCATTCAAAATTTATTTCTCGCAAGTAATTAATGTTTTCCAAAAACTCTTTATCTCTAATTGCCTTGGGTAAACCATAACTTGATAAGACATCTCCGCCCATTGACAATATGAGATCTTCAATACAAATTAAACATTTATTAAAAACTTTTTCTATAAGTTCTGGATCTATATCGTCATCTATTTTAGATTTTAGTCTATACAATATATCTTCTGAAAGACTTTCCTTGTACTTATTCCAAAGAAGCATAGCATCAGATAACTGACAATGAGTTAACAAAATTGCAAAGAGGTCACGCAATTTATTTGGAGACTGGCATAATGCTGCTTCTTCCAATGTGCAGTCCCAGTGCTTATCATCTTCTAGTAAGCCTAAAGATTTGCAAGCCAATTGGAATGTTTATTACAAAACACCATTTACTGTTTTTAAAAAAGAGAATGATGTTGGACCCCGAACTTCGTGAAGTAAAAGTCTTAAATAATAACATTCACTATTTTTTGGATGTATTGTATACACACGCCCCAAAGTATTATCCTTTTTAACACCAGAAAACTCTGGTAGATCTAACCCCTATGATTAACATTTCATTATAATTCCCCCTTTTAAATATTTATATAATATGGTTAGTTTTTCTTTCGGTCTTTGTTTAACAGTTGTCTATTATTTAAAATTTCTCCCGTACAACATAGTCCACTTGATCACCAATTTTGTGATTTTCTATATTTATTAAATAACTAATTTTCACTTCATTCGTTTTAGACACCCTTTAATTTTTTAACATATTTATACCCGTTACTCGTAGAGTAAAAGGGTATATTGTATTCGTGCAAAAGTATGTAACAGCTAGAAGGAAGCGTTTCCGACCCTATAAAGTATATATATTCTTGATCAGGGTCACTAGCCGAGTCGATATAGCCATGTCCGTCTGTCCGTCTGTCCGTCTGTCTGTCTGTCTGTCTGTCTGTCCGTATGAACGCTGAGATCTCGGAAACTATAAAAGCTAGACGATTGACATTTTGCATGCAGATTCTAGGAGTTCCTACGCAGCGCAAGTTTGTTTCAAAACGGTGCCACGCCCCCTTTAACGCCCACAATCGCTTATATACGATTTTAAAAATTTAAATATTTCGGAAAAGTAAAAATGCAGTTTTATTGTGTTTATCAATACCTATCGAAATGTAGAAGAAATTTTTCAAATCGGACCATTCGTTAAAAAGTTATGCGTGATCAAAGTTTCTATCTCCATCTCCCTCGCACTCCCTTTACCTGAGTAACGGGTATCTGATAGTCGGGGCACCCGACTATAGCGTTCTCTCTTGTTGCATTTTATTATATATTTATACTCTTGCAGAGGGTATTATAATTTTAGTCAAAAGTGTGCAACGCAGTGAAGGAGACATCTCCGACCCTATAAAGTATATATATTCTTGATCAGGATCACCTCCTGAGTTGATATAAGCATGTCCGTCTGTCCGTCTGTCTGTCCGTCTGTCTGTTTCTACGCAAACTAGTCTCTCAGTTTTAAATATATCGAATTGAAACTTTGCACACACCCTTCTGTCCTTTGCACGCAGTACATATATCGGGACGGCAGGGATCGGCCGACTATATCCTATAGCTGCCATATAACTGAACGATCGGAAATGCCATAACTTTGGTGTTTTTTTGACTATTAAGAATGCATCATATGAATAATTTTGAAGAATATAATTTACAGAATATTTTGCAAGGGTATATCAACTTCGGCTCCGCCCGAAGTTAGCTTTCCTTTCTTGTTTTTTATTGATGGGATCAAGGATGGCCATAGTACATAGTTGTCTGATTGGCAAGAACTTTTACCCTGAGCAAGGTATACATAAATAAATTAGATTTGCATGGTTTCATGTCAATAGCTTTTTTAATGCAAAACAAGTCAATATAATGTCATTTAATAATAGAAACAAGAAAGGAAAGCTAACTTCGGGCGGAGCCGAAGTTGATATACCTTGCAGAATACTCTGTAAATTATATTATCCAAAATTATTTATATGATGCATTCTTAATACTCGTAAAAAATCCCAACTTCCTAAGTTCAAAAACACCAAAGTTATGGCATTTCCGATCAATCAGTTATATGGCGGCTATAGGATATAGTCGGCCGATCCTTATGAAATTTGGTAGGTCGGGGTAATTGGCCAAATATAAAACGAATAGAAAATTCCAACTTCCTAACTTTAAGAACACCACAGTTATGGCATTTCCAATCGTTCAGTTATATGGCAGCTATAGGATATAGTCGGCCGATCCCGGCCGTTCCGACTTATATACTGCGTGCAAAGGAACGAAGGGTGTGTGCAAAGTTTGAATTCGATATCTTTAAAACGGAAAGACTAGTTCGCGTAGAAACAGGCAGACGGACATCAAGAATATATATACTTTATAGGGTCGGAGATGTCTTCTTCACTGCGTTGAACACTTTTGAACAATATTATAATACCCTCTATAAAAATATTAGATCTTGTTTATTGTATAATAAGCAGTATTTATCAAACAGTAATTTACAAGACCGGATAATATCAGACTTGGGTTTTTTTTGTGTTTTTAACCTTTTTAAAAATATGATTTTAATACTCTTCGTTTTTATAACCTTTTTAAAAATATAATTTTACTACTCTGTTTTAGGATAAACTATTTGATAGTGACGTTTTGGAAAATATTGAGTCACTGGATCCCCATGCAACCGAGACCCAGGCAGACATATCTGGGGCTCGATTAGACGGTGATGGATTTGGAGATTCCTTTGGACGTAAGTCAAAAACTAAGTATCGAAATATTTCAACCCAATTAATATATATCCGTAAAATTGTTTGTCACATTAAATCCAAACTCTTTGAAATTAAGACTTTAAAATTCCAAAGTCCAAATATTTAAAAATGTATATTTTGACAATTTTGAATGAGATTGATGCACTAAGCCAGTGCCCTTGACCTTTTTTATTCTTTTTCGTTTTCTCTAGTAAGTTATTAAAAAAACATTGTAAACTTTCGTTTCGTATCACAATTTTATGTATATGTTTTTTTTGGGTTGTTGCATGAATGTTAACGAATTTTAGAAAATCTATTAACTGTGCACATATTAACATTTTTTTTATCTGATAGGTACGTTTTAATAAGAATTAATTATGTATTTATAACCGTTACTCGTAGAGTAAAAGGGTATATTGTATTCGTGCAAAAGTATGTAACAGCTAGAAGGAAGCGTTTCCAACCCTATAAAGTATATATATTCTTGATCAGGGTCACTAGCCGAGTCGATATAGCCATGTCCGTCTGTCTGTCCGTCTGTCTGTCTGTCTGTCCGTATGAAAGCTGAGATCTCGGAAACTATAAAAGCTAGAAGATTGGCATTTTGCATGCAGATTCTAGGAGTTCCTACGCAGCGCAAGTTTGTTTCAAAAAGGTGCCACGCCCCCTTTAACGCCCACAATCGCTTATATACGATTTTAAAAATTTAAATATTTCGGAAAAGTAAAAATGCAGTTTTATTGTGTTTATCAATACCTATCGAAATGTTGAAGAAATTTTTCAAATCGGACCATTCGTTAAAAAGTTATGCGTGATCAAAGTTTCTATCTCCATCTCCCTCGCACTCCCTTTACCTGAGTAACGGGTATCTGATAGTCGGGGCACCCGACTATAGCGTTCTCTCTTGTTTTAATTACTAACTTATTACGAATTTATTAAGATTATTAAGAACTCCTAGGTATAAAATTATTGTTGTGTTCCGTTATACTGTCCATAAATTTCCAATAAACCTTTTAATAAGGAGTTGTCACACCCATAAAATGTTTAGTTAAGACTTCAACAAATTTAAAATGTGTGGATTACAATCTGCCTTTTCCCGATACCCAAGGGCTCGGTCAAATTTTGCCGTGCTTAACGCCCGGTGTTATAAAAGTTATCTGACTCTGTAGGATCCAGTTTTCACAAGATCCAAAATAGTTTTATTTTTTTGTTAACACTAAGCGTAAATCAGCGTGCTACCACTAACCATACAACATATAGACTGGTCATTTCATACAACGAAAATGGACACAAAAGTTTTAAAGCGGCAGGCCCCAGCGCTCTAAGCGGCAGGCCCCGGACACTTCGTGTGCCTTCGGGTTTTTTTCGCTCTCATTCTTATTCTCATTTTGATGCTCGCGCGCTAATTGCAATTGAGTTCGGTCGTTCAGTCGCAGAGACGCGCATTTTGAAGAAGGTTGCCCTGCGCTTGAATTGGTTTGTATGTATGCGTGTTCATGCATTCTCATACAGGGGTGCATGTGTGCGATCATTTCATTTCGATGCAGCAAGAATATTTTGTCTTTTGCTACTTTTCAGACTTGGTACCCTAACAATATGGGCGTATTCACTATTGAGTTAATGATAAAAACAAGAGAGAACGCTATAGTCGAGTGCCTCGACTATTAGATACCCGTTACTCAGCTAAACAACTTAAGGCAGGCTTGCACCTTGTTGGCGCCCAAAACCTGATTTTTTTCTGAAATTTATTTCTTGGAAAGTATGTTAGGTGTGGGAATAAAATTTTAGCCAGTTGTAGGGTACAGTTTATTGAAGCTACACAATTTTTTTGAGTGCGATCCAAGCGAAGGGGGGAGGGGGAGTACCCAACAATGGCGGCATGTCCGCGAAAAACTCGTCCTCATGGCGGATTTTTTGGAATTTTAAGAAATAATCTGAAACGCAAAAAACGAATATATTCTTAATCTGTACACTTGCTCGCATGGCTTGAACTAGGATAATTGAAAAAACATAAAAAATGCAAAAATTATGAGCTTTTGAAAAAAAAATCGGTTTTTTCCTCATTTTTTCGTTACTCAATTTTTTTTTAAATAAACAATTTTTAATATTTTCAAAAGATCCTAGTCTATGCCATGCACATACTTCTGAGGAACATGTATAAAAAATTTCATGACGATTGCACAATTTTTGCGGCTTGTACGACTTCAGCCAACTCGGAAAACATGGTTTCGAGAAAAACGCGTTTGAAAATTTGGACTATAATGGCAACGCGCTTGACACCGGTCCACCAAACGGCCGATAACTTTCGTAATTCAAGAGATTTCGACTTGAAATTTTAGGAGAATAAAATTAAAACATGTATGTATTCGAAACTGCAAAAAAAAAAAAATTTATTTTTTTGACCTCACAAGGTGCAAGCCTGCCTTAATATAAATATGCCTTCCTGTATGTTTTTCGCCGCTCGAATTAGCACCTTGGCCAGCTGTTCCAAAGTCATCCGTTAGATGGCGCTATTGTATTGCGCCATCTACCCCAAGACATTGGTACCACGGGCCATGAAAGGCGGAAATGTAGGCGCTAGCCAGGCTTAAGCGTTTAATGGGTTTTTGGGCGTTAGAGTGGGCGTGGCAAACTTTTATTAGGCCAATCGATAGGTATTGACGAAACAAATACATATCAATTCAAATTTTCATAATAAGCAAAACTGTGGCCACAGCTTGTGGCTTGTGGGCGTCAGAGGCCGCGTGGCACCATTTTGAAACAAACTTGCGCTGCCTAGGAACTCCTAAAATCTACATGCAAAATGCCAATCTTCTAGCTTTTATAGTTTCCGAGATCTCAGCGTTCATACGGACGGACAGACAGACGGACAGACGGCCATGGCTAGATCGACTCGGCTAGTGATCCTGAACAAGAATATTAATACTTTATAGGGTCAGAAACGCTTCCTTCTACCTGTTACATACTTTTGCACGAATACAATATACCCTTTTACTCTACGAGTAACGGGTATAATAAGAATATTATATGTTATAGTATATTTTTTAATAATTCAGCAAAAATTTCATTTTGGTTTACAAATTCATATCAGTAGCAGTAAAATGATTGAATTTTAGGGGTGGTGACAGAAACGAAAACGGGTGTTTGGCTTTAACTAACTAATTCGAGCGGCGGCTTTTAACAACAAACATACATAAAAATAAAAAGTAGATCATTTAATGTTGGGATTCCAAGTTTAAATAAATAGATCAGCGTATTTCGTATTTAATTATTGTTTCTTTTATTTATCACAGCACAATCAACCACAGCTTACGAGATCAGAAATAAGAGAGAGAGATTAACCGCGTGGTTCAGTACCAGAGATCAATAACAATATAATGCTGGTTTTGGTATATACTATAAATTATAATGGGGATATTCTTAGGTATATTCAATACGCCCCCTCAAAAATAGCATTATAAAAAAAATTAAAATTAATATTACACGTTTCAACTTAATCTATGTGGCTTGTGCTTGCTTGTATTCTTTCTTTTCTTTTCTTTTCTTTTCTTTTCTTTTCTTTTCTTTTCTATTGGGAACGTAGCAGCATTCGCTGCTAGGATTGGGAAAACCCAAAAAAAGTAAAAAAGTAGTAATGGTTAATAAAAAAATATTCATATTCATTATTTGCTCCATCCAGTCCCATTTTTCTTCGTAAATCCATAAAGCGTGGAGCGGGTAACGGCTTAGTTAGAATGTCAGCAAATTGGTTCTCTGTGGAAATATACTCAATACAAATTACATTATTTTTTATTTGCTCTCTCGTAAAATGATATTTTATATCAATATGTTTAGATCTTTTATGGCATGAGGGATTATTAGCTATACTAATACATCCCTGATTATCTTCATATATTTTTATAGGTCTTTCAAATTTAATATGAACACTTTCTAATAGGGATCTCAACCATAAAGCTTCTCTTACAGCTTCGAACAAGGCCATGTATTTTGCCTCAGTCGATGAAGCAGCTACTGAATTTTGCCTTTTTGTATTCCAGCATATAAGATTTTGGTTAAACATTTTGAATAAAAACCCAGTTGTACTCTTTCTATAGATTTATTTCCTCCCCAGTCAGAATCTGCGTACCCTACAAATATATTTTTAAAATTCGAATTCCTTTTAAATTCTAACTTCATATCAATATTTCCTTTTAGATATCTAAGAATCCTTTTCAAACAAATCCATAATTCTGCATTATTTTTATTCATATATCGACTTAAAATATTAATAGCAGTGACCAAATCTGGACGTGTACATAACATAACACACATAAGACAACCAACTAAATTCCGACAAGGCGCGTCATGCCATTCATCTAAATTTAATAATTCATAATTAAGCTTGCTTGCTAATTCAGTGGAGTACTGACTGATTTACAATCCTTCATTTTGAACTTATTCAAAATCTTTTTAATATAAGCAGCTTGACATAAAAGTATTTTATCGTCATCAATTTCTATTCTCATTTGAATAAAATATCATATTTCTTCCAAGTCAGTCATTCTGAACTTGTTCATTAACTATGATTTGAAACATTTCATTTTCTCTAAATCTGATGTGGCAGTAACTAAATCATCTACATAAAGAAGTAAATATATGTTTTTCTTCCCGTCACCCTTATCAAGAACATAAATAAATCGATCTACCGGTGAATTTACAAATCCACATTCTTTTAACACTTGTTCAAATACCTTAAACCAGCATCTTGCTGCTTGGTTCAATTTACATACACTATTAGCACTACATAATACACCTTGGGGCACTCTCATATAGATTTCTTCATTTAATTTACCATTTAGAAAAGCACTTTTTACATCCATGTGATGTACCTTCAAATCATATTGGACTGAAATGGATAATATGAAACGAAAACTTGCTATTCTAGCCACATGAGGAAATGTTTCTTCATAATCTATAAGATATTTCTGAGTAAACCCACGTGCCACTAATCTAGCTTTGTATCTTATTGGATTTCCAAATTCGTCAGACTTTAACGTAAAAACCCATTTACTGTCAACAATATTTACATTGTCAGGCGGCTTAACAATCGACCAGGTATTATTAAAGTCATGGGCGTCCAATTCAGTTTTAATAGCAGCCTCCCACAGACATTTGTCACTCCTACTTTGTATTTCTTCGAAAGAATTTGGAACATCACTAAAAATTGAATGAGCGTTTAAAATATAGTTATTGTAATCGATTTCATCTTCTTTGTAAGATATGTGTGGCCTGTTCTTTAGCCGATCACTTCTTCTAGAACTAGTCTGTACTCGTCGCAGCAGCCAAAGTCTCAAACACCGCAAGGGAGGGATGGGCACACACACCAACACAAAACTAACCATGAAATCGAACAGCTTGTTCTGGAGAAAAGACGTTTGAGACGTACTTGGCAAACCAGCAGATCGCCATCCTCAAAACAAAGTCTTAAAGAAGCTGGTCGCAGACTTACCAGGGCTCTAAGGCAAGAAGAAGAAAAAGCACAACGCCAGTTGTAACGACCCTGTTTTGGGAGGCGGTATAGCTCGCCGTGGTCAGGGTTCGAGACAGATATTTCTATTTCCTCTATAGATCGGTTTACCTCCCTTTCCCCAAGAATGACCCAGAGGGATAGAACTATAAAGTAGGCGTGTATTTCGTAGTAATTGTACAAAAGTAGTGTTTTGTCGGGTGATGACGTATACGTGAGTTGAGACTGCTTGCTTCGTTGGTTCAGCGCTCCGGAAGGGCCGAGTGGTGAACTACTTGCGGTCGGGATGTGATGCTACAGGAGCGTGTGTGAGGAACTGCTTGCCGTCGTGGGTCCGATGTTCCGGAAACGAGTGTGATGAACTGCTTGCTGTCGTAGATCTGGGAGCGTGTGTGGAGATCTGCTTGCCGTCGTAGATCCGTTGCTCCGGAAGCGAGTGTGATGAACTGCTTGCTGTCGTAGATCTGGGAGCGTGTGTGGAGATCTGCTTGCCGTCGTAGATCCGTTGCTCCGGAAGCGAGTGTGATGAACTGCTTGCTGTCGTAGATCTGGGAGCGTGTGTGGAGATCTGGTTGCCGTCGTAGATCCGTTGCTCCGGAAGCGAGTGTGATGAACTGCTTCGCGGTGTGTCCGTGACGCTATAGAAGCGTGTGAGATGAACTGCTTCGCGGTGTGTCCGTGACGCTATAGAAGCGTGTGAGACGAACTGCTTCGCGGTGTGTCCGTGACGCTATAGAAGCGTGTGAGAGGGACTGCTTCGCGGTGTGTCCGTGACGCTATAGAAGCGTGTGAGATCGAGTCGGCGCTGCGGGGTGGGCCGAGTGATCGTGTTGACGTCGTAGATGGGCCGAGTGGTCGCGTTGACGCGGCGGATGGTCGGGTTGTCGCGTTGGCGCTGCGGGCGGCCGAGTGACCGTGTTGGCGCTGCGGGTGGCCGGTTATCGCGTTGGCGCTGCGGGCGGCCGAGTGAGAACTGCTTCGTCGTGCGTATGTCGTGTACGTCGTGTACGTCGGGTTTGTAGTGTTCTGGGTCGTTGGGAACGATCTACTTGGATTTCTAGTGGGATTCGGGAATGTAGGGCATCGTTAGTTTCGGCTGCCGGGCATCGTTAGTTTTCTTTCGACCTGCCGTTTCTACATCCGTTTCGTTTCTGGGTCGGAAGCCGGAAACGTGACGTCTGGGGGAACTCACTGAGGTGGGCCTGTATTACGTAAACCGGGCCGCCTCAGTGATCACGACTGGGTCTGGGCTGATTTCAGGGAAACCACACCGGGACGCCAGTGATCCTCACCAGGTCGTAGAGCCGATTTAAAACCGCACTCTTACGGATCCTCCACCAATACCAAGACTATCTACCAGAACACTTACCCGGGTATTTCTCCTTGTTGCTGATGTTTCCTCGAAGATCGTCGGAACGCAAGTGACTCATCTGGGGTCTTGCCTCTGCTTATATAGGCCCCGTTGAGTGTGCCCAGAGCGGTCGATGTTGAGAATACCGCTATCGATAACTCGTTATCGGTTCCTCAATATAGCGATGGTACTAGGTTATCGAAGTATCGTAAGGGTTAGTGTGGCTAGACCTGGTAGTTGTTTATCGATATGTTAGTGTGACCAACGTATCTGTTTGGGCGCGCGGTTTGAACGTGTGCGCTTTTTGGCGCGTATTTTGAATGTGGTGCGGCGTAGTGAGAATAAAGAAGATAGATGTGTTTTTGGAATGTTTCTTTTTTTATTATTTGTGACGTCGGGTCGTCACACCCCCCCCGCTTAAGACACTGGCGTCTCGTTGGTGTTGGTGTGTACGTGTCCGTCTCTGCCGATGCGGATGCGGGTTGTGTGGTTGTCCGAGACCACCAGTGTTGTCTTGCGGTTTCCGCTCCGCCAGGTTGCCTTCAGACGCACGACCGCTTCCTCCACGCGTTTCAGGTGCTCCTCGCGGCCCCGTGGTTTTGGCTCCCATTCCTCCTCGCTTTCCTCCGATAAGTTGATCGGCTTCACTCCGGGAAAGTCTAGAGCCGAGAGCCGCCGCGGGGTTACCCATTTTGTTTGCGGACGCTGATGATCTGCCAGTTGGTGCCTTTTTGTGCCGGTCGTTGTCCTGGGCATGGGGGTCGTTCTTCGTTGTCCGTTGCTTGCCGTGTCGTTTCCTTTGTCGTTGATGTTGCCAATGTTTGCCGTGTTGATGTAATGGTCCTATTCGTGGTCGTAGGGGTCGCCAGCGTGTTCCGTGTCGTTGCCGTGGTTGTATTCGTGGTCGTGGGGGTTGCCAGCGTGTTCCGTGTCGTTGCCGTGGTTGTATTCGTGGTCGTGGGGGTTGCCAGCGTGTTCCGTGTCGTTGGGGTGGGTGTTGTTCCGTGTGGGTTCCGATGTGGGGCTTGTCTGCCCATCGGGGCAGCCCTGGTTGGCTTCCGGCAATCTCGAACGAGTATGGCTGCATTGCCAACGCCCATCTGGCGATCCGTCCTGATGGGCTCTCTATCGAGTTAAGCCACTTTAGCGCCTGATGGTCCGTGATGACTATGAAGTGGTAACCTTCCAAGTACATCCTCATCTTCTGGATGCCCCAGTGGATTGCCAGGCATTCCTTTTCGGTTGCTGAGTAGTTCTGTTCCGTCTTTGTGAGTTTCCGACTGGCGTACGATATCACGTGCTCGCCGTCTTCGTCTTCTTGAGTAAGGACCACTCCTAGTCCGCAGTTGCTGGCGTCTGTCTGGAGTAGAAAAGTTTTCCCAAAATCTGGGCAGGCCAGAACTGGTGCTTCCGTTAGTGCCTTTTTTAGGTGTTGCGTTGCCTGTTCTGCCTCCTCGCTCCATTTGAACTTCGTGTCTTTCTTCACTAAGTTATATAGTGGTTGTGCCAGTTCCGTGAAGTTTGGGACGAATCTTCTGTACCATGAAGCTACTCCCAGAAAGCTGTGTACTTGCTTCGTTGTCTGTGGGCTTGGCATGTCTAGGATCGCGGCTATTTTTCCCGGGTCCGTGTGTATCCCCCTTGCGCTAACCACATGGCCTAGGTACTTCAGCTCTTCCTTGAAGAAGTGACATTTCTCTGCGTTTATCTTCAAATTTGCTTTGCGTAGTCGGCTCATTACTTCCTGTAGTTTTTCCATGTGTTCCCTTTTGGTACGCCCGATGACCACTATATCGTCCAGGTATGCGAATGCAAAGGGTTCCATCTCTGGTCCTATGACTGAGTCCAGAGCTCTTTGAAACGTGGCTGGTGCTGTGTGTAGTCCGAAGGGCATTACCTTCCACTGATACAGCCCGCGCCCAGGTACGGTGAACGCGGTGAACTGTTTGCTTCCTTTATCCATCGGTATTTGCCAGTAGCCACTTTTTAAGTCTAGTGTACTTATATATTTGGCCTCTCGTAGTTGGTTGAGTATGTGGTCCATACGGGGTACTGGGTATGCGTCACGTTCTGAGTGCTCGTTCAGCTGCCTGTAGTCTATGCAAAGTCTCCATTCTTTGTTTTTCTTCTCTACTAGTACTACTGGTGAGCTGTAAGCGGAATGCGAGGGTTCGATGAGATCCTGAGCCAGAAGCTCGTCCACTTGTTTGTTTATTATTTCTTGCATGGCTGGGTTTCGAGGATAGTACCTTTGTTTGATTGGGCGATCGTGCTTCATGAATATCCTATGCGTGGCAATATGGCTGACTCCCTTGACTTGACTCATCATTTCCAACTCTTTTTCAAGGGTTTCTTGTACCTCTGCTTCCGTTAGATCGTCTGTCGCTAGTGATCCTATGCCGTGACTCTTTTTTTTCCTCCTGTTTTTGTTTCTTTGGTCCCCGTTCATCTTTGCTGTGAGTCCTCCGCATTGTAGTGTCGCGTTGCATTGTTCCAAGAAGTCTATCCCCAGCAGAAGGTCGCCGATTACCTCTTCGAGGATTAGCAGCGTTGTTGTGCTTGTTTTGTTTCCGAGTTGTATTGGAACTTCTAGTGCCTCTGTGACCGTTCTGTTTGTTCCGTCTGCTAGCCTAATGGCTTCGGTTACTTGTTTTTTTCTCCCATGTCTGGCTATTCTGCTGGCTAGTTTCCTGGCGATGAAACTTCTTGTAGCTCCTGTGTCTATGGCCCCGCGAACTCTTGCGTTGCCTATATTTACTTGTGCAAGTAGTCGTCGGCCGTTGAAGTTTATTGATGTTGCGGGTGTGGTGTTTGCCCTGGGCACCCGCTGTGATCCCCCGGGCCTCTGGCGTTTCCCGACGTTTCGTTCCGGCGACAGCAATGGATCGTTCGTATTCCATCCTGTCCGCATATCCAGCAGAATATTCTTGGCGTATTGTTGCACTGCTGTCCTCTGTGTCCCTCTTCTTTGCACCTTGAACATCTATTATTCATATTGAATGATCGAGTTATTCCTCTGCTCAGTGCTTGTGGAGGTTCCTGTGGTCTCCATTGGTTTCTCGTTTGTCTCCCGGAATCTCCCGGTTGCTGCCGTTGTGTCCAGTGTCTTTCCGAAGTGTGTTGTGGTGCGCGTTCCTGTGGTTGGAGGGCCTCGAATTCCTCTGCCAACTGTAAGTATTCCGCTAGGGTTCGGCATTCCCCTCGTTTGGCGTATTTTTTGAACTCCACTCGACTGTTTCGGTAGACCCACTCTAGTTTCTTTTCCTCCGTGAGAGTGGTAAATCTCATGATTTTACGAAGTTCCCGTGCGTAGTCCTTTGCTGGCTCGTTTGAACCCTGGTGCCTGCGTGTTATGTTTTCCATCGCTTTCTCTTCGGAGTCCGCCGGTCTGTAGTATCCCAGGAATTCTGTCTTGAAGCTTTTCCATGATGGCATTGGAATTGGGTGGGTATGCCACCAGTCCAAGGCACAGTCTCTGAGCAAAATCACCATAGCTCCTGCTGCTTGGTCGAGCTCTATCCCATAGGCCCTTGCCAGCTCTTCCGTTCTACAGATGAATTCTGTCGGGTCGCCCGTGCCATCATAAAATTCTCCCCAGCTACGTATTACTCCCATTGTGGCCACTTTGTCAGTCTTCCTGGGTTCGGGTATCGACTTTCCGCTGCTTGTCGCTTGTGTGTCTGGTATTTGTAGCAAGTTTGGGGTTTTCTCGCTGATGTGTTGCTCCGTGTTGGATGTCCCCTTAGCCCCTTTCGGTTGATTCCCTGATCCGTCGGGTGCTGGTGATGGGGTCCTTGCGTGTTTTTGTGCCAGTTCTAGGAGGCGTATGATGGTTTTTTCGCTGTGGTCACCGTTCTTTATGAACTCCGACATTTGTTTTCGCATGTCTTCGCACAGTGTTTCTGGCTCGATGTCAAATTCCATTAGATAGGTTTCCAGTTGTGTTTTATTACAATTGGAGATCCAGCTTCTAGTTAGCTTGTCTGCCATTTTATCTGTGATTTGTTGAGGAAGAGGGTAAACGATCTTTGTGGTGTTTGAGGTTTCTGTCTATTTGTCTTCAATCTGTTCGGGCGCCACTGTAACGACCCTGTTTTGGGAGGCGGTATAGCTCGCCGTGGTCAGGGTTCGAGACAGATATTTCTATTTCCTCTATAGATCGGTTTACCTCCCTTTCCCCAAGAATGACCCAGAGGGATAGAACTATAAAGTAGGCGTGTATTTCGTAGTAATTGTACAAAAGTAGTGTTTTGTCGGGTGATGACGTATACGTGAGTTGAGACTGCTTGCTTCGTTGGTTCAGCGCTCCGGAAGGGCCGAGTGGTGAACTACTTGCGGTCGGGATGTGATGCTACAGGAGCGTGTGTGAGGAACTGCTTGCCGTCGTGGGTCCGATGTTCCGGAAACGAGTGTGATGAACTGCTTGCTGTCGTAGATCTGGGAGCGTGTGTGGAGATCTGCTTGCCGTCGTAGATCCGTTGCTCCGGAAGCGAGTGTGATGAACTGCTTGCTGTCGTAGATCTGGGAGCGTGTGTGGAGATCTGCTTGCCGTCGTAGATCCGTTGCTCCGGAAGCGAGTGTGATGAACTGCTTGCTGTCGTAGATCTGGGAGCGTGTGTGGAGATCTGGTTGCCGTCGTAGATCCGTTGCTCCGGAAGCGAGTGTGATGAACTGCTTCGCGGTGTGTCCGTGACGCTATAGAAGCGTGTGAGATGAACTGCTTCGCGGTGTGTCCGTGACGCTATAGAAGCGTGTGAGACGAACTGCTTCGCGGTGTGTCCGTGACGCTATAGAAGCGTGTGAGAGGGACTGCTTCGCGGTGTGTCCGTGACGCTATAGAAGCGTGTGAGATCGAGTCGGCGCTGCGGGGTGGGCCGAGTGATCGTGTTGACGTCGTAGATGGGCCGAGTGGTCGCGTTGACGCGGCGGATGGTCGGGTTGTCGCGTTGGCGCTGCGGGCGGCCGAGTGACCGTGTTGGCGCTGCGGGTGGCCGGTTATCGCGTTGGCGCTGCGGGCGGCCGAGTGAGAACTGCTTCGTCGTGCGTATGTCGTGTACGTCGTGTACGTCGGGTTTGTAGTGTTCTGGGTCGTTGGGAACGATCTACTTGGATTTCTAGTGGGATTCGGGAATGTAGGGCATCGTTAGTTTCGGCTGCCGGGCATCGTTAGTTTTCTTTCGACCTGCCGTTTCTACATCCGTTTCGTTTCTGGGTCGGAAGCCGGAAACGTGACGTCTGGGGGAACTCACTGAGGTGGGCCTGTATTACGTAAACCGGGCCGCCTCAGTGATCACGACTGGGTCTGGGCTGATTTCAGGGAAACCACACCGGGACGCCAGTGATCCTCACCAGGTCGTAGAGCCGATTTAAAACCGCACTCTTACGGATCCTCCACCAATACCAAGACTATCTACCAGAACACTTACCCGGGTATTTCTCCTTGTTGCTGATGTTTCCTCGAAGATCGTCGGAACGCAAGTGACTCATCTGGGGTCTTGCCTCTGCTTATATAGGCCCCGTTGAGTGTGCCCAGAGCGGTCGATGTTGAGAATACCGCTATCGATAACTCGTTATCGGTTCCTCAATATAGCGATGGTACTAGGTTATCGAAGTATCGTAAGGGTTAGTGTGGCTAGACCTGGTAGTTGTTTATCGATATGTTAGTGTGACCAACGTATCTGTTTGGGCGCGCGGTTTGAACGTGTGCGCTTTTTGGCGCGTATTTTGAATGTGGTGCGGCGTAGTGAGAATAAAGAAGATAGATGTGTTTTTGGAATGTTCTTTTTTTTATTATTTGTGACGTCGGGTCGTCACACAGTACATTGAGAAACTTTCACCCACCAGCACTAAGCATCCCTTGTGGAGGGCCCACCCAAAACTAAGTGCGCCGGCCGAAACAGTAATCCCCATAAGAGACTCTTCAGGCAGCTGGGCCAGAAGCGACAAAGACAGAGCTGGTACATTTGCTTTACACCTTCGAAATGTTTTTCAGCCAAACCCTGCAACTAATTCATTCGCACTACCGTCGCCGTCAATTCTGAGACGGAGCCAATTCTGTTTCAACCAAATGAAATTGCAAAAGTAATCAGCGAGCAATTGAAACCAAAAAAGGCCCCAGGCGGTGATCAAATAACTCCCAAAATGTTAATCGAACTTCCAAACTGTGCAGTTGAGGTTATTTGTAAACTCTTCAACGGGATTACACGACTTGGCTATTTCCCAAAAAAATGAAAAAATCGGTATTCATAATGATCCCAAAGCCAGGGAAAGATCACACAATACCAGCTTCGTATAGACCGATAAGTTTACTCTCGTGTCTGTCAAAACTGCTCGAAAAATGCCTTCTGTCGCGCATCATTCCATATCTGAAAGAGCACAACGTTATTCCAGCACATCAATTTGCCTTTCGAGAAAGCCATGGAACAATAGAGCAAGTCAACAGATTAACAACAGAAATAAGGACTGCATTCGAGCTTCGGGAATACTGCAGTGCGGTATTCCTTGACGTTGCACAGGCTTTCGACCGAGTCTGGCTTGATGGCCTTATCCATAAAATCAGATCGATCCTGCCAGGAAACACTCACAGGATACTGGAATCGTACCTTTACAACAGAGCCTTCGCCGTGAGATGCAACACCACAACATCCGATGACTACGCTATAGAGGCTGGAGTTCCCCAAGGTAGCGCCCTTGGTCCAACTCTATTTCTTCTCTACACCGCAGATATTACCACGAACGAGCGGCTAACTACTTCTACATTCGCAGACGATACCGCGATCATAAGTAGGTCCAAATGCCCCACTACTAGCTGATCATCTCGTTATAGTGGAGAGGTGGTTATCAGACTGGCATATAAAAATAAATGCGCAAAAGTGTAAACACATAACGTTTACTCTTAACAGACAAACGTGTCCCCCGCTAACCCTGAATAACACGCCACTTCCACAAGCTGACGATGTAACGTACCTTGGCATCCACCTAGACAGGAGACTTACTTGGCGGAGACATATCGAAGCTAAGAAAATTCACCTAAAACTAAAATCAAACAGTCTCCATTGGCTTTTAAACGCGCGCTCCCCCCTCTGCCTGGACTTCGAGGTCCTGCTCTACAATTCAACGCTTAAGCCAGACTGGACCTACGGCTCCCAATTGTGGGGAAACGCGAGCAGCAGCAACATCGACATTATTCAGCGAGCACAATCAAAAATCCTGAGAACTATCACTGGGGCACCTTGGTATGTTCGGAACGACAACATCCACAGAGTTCTTGGCATTCTACCCGTAAAAGATGAAATATCAAAACAAAAAGCGTCCTACCACACCAAGCTAACTTCTCATCCAAACCAGCTCGCCAGGGACCTAGCCAGGGCTTCCATCCGGACCCGATTGCAACGCAATGACCTTCCAGCTCAGCAATAGTTATTAGAGCCCCTAAATTTTCGCGCCAGTCACCTTGGCTGTCAGATAGCTATTTAATTTAAGATTCTATATACTTATTGTTAGTCTCAATTCAGAGAAGATCCAATAAATAAAATGCAAAAGTTAAAAAAAAAAAAAAAAAAAAAAAACTTCTTCTAGAACTACATTTATTACTTTCATTAGGATGTTTTGTGTCAAATCTTTCGTCCATACTGTCATTCTGGATATTTATTTTATCATTCAAGAAATTCATTTTATCACAATCCTTACTCTCATTCAGGATACTAACATGATCACTCTCCTTACTCTCATTCAGGATACTAACATGCTCACTCTCCTTACTCTCATGCAGGATACTAACATGATCGCTCTCCTTACTCTCATTCAGGATATTCGTATTATCAATCTCCTTACTCTCATTCAGGATATTCGTGTTATCAATCTCCTTACTCTCATTCAGGATATTCGTATTAGCAACCTCCTTACTCTCATTCAGGAATTCGACTCCACTTTTAACAGCTCTTGAATTGATCATGTTTGTTTCATCTACGATTACGTCTCTTGCATCAATAAATGTGTTATTATTTACGTCCCATACTTTTAAAACATTTGGTTCATAACCAACTAAAATAGTTTTGCATGATTTTTCATCAAAATTTTCTTTTTCTATTCTTAATATGAACATACACTGTTGAGCCAAATATTTTCAAGTATTTTAAATTAGGTTTTCTATTGTGCCATGCCTAATAAGGAGTTTTTGAATTATTATCAAGTGCCCTAGTGGGAATCCTGTTGATTAAATAAGTTGCTGTCAGAACAGCTTCACCCCAATAGCTTTTATCTAATTTAGCACCATTTACCATACTACGAGCTTTTTCAGTAATCGTTCTGATCATCCTTTCTGACACTCCGTTTAATTGCGGTGTATATGGAACAGTCAGATGGTAACTTATCCCTTTCTGTACACAATAATCACGCATGTCACTAGATAGATATTCCCTACCATTATCTATATATAGATTTACAACTTTAAGGTTGAAATGCGCCTCACTTTTCGCTACGAAATCCTTAAACACTGCAAAAACATCTGATTTATGTTTCATTAAATATGTTACACAATAATGTGTATATTGATCCACAAAAAAAACATAGTAATTTTTGTCGTCAATCGAAACAGGTGTTATTGGCCCGCATACATCAGAATGGATTACAAATAGGGGTCTACTTATGTACTCTTTATTTTTATATTTTTCAAAACGTAGTCTGGCTTGTTTGCCATTTGAACATGCTTCATATATCTCATCAACTGGATTAACGTTATCTAGAAGATTATTGTCAACAAATAAATTATTTCATTTAATTTCAAGCAATTTCCCTTTACTAATGTGACCTAATCTCTCATGCCATAACCGATATTCATGATTTTTCTTTTCCACATTTAATGTATATGCTTAAAATTTAAGAACTGGTGTATTGAACATACACATCTTGAATATTTTTACACCGTTACTGCCAAACATAACTGTCATACCAGCCTCTTGCAGTCGCTTGACAGAAATTAAGTTTTCTGCAACTTCCCGGCAATAGAGCACATTCTCAAGCGTGATTTGAATTCGCCGACAGCAATTTTTATTGGCGATTCCAGGTCGATGTAGTCCATGAAGAGTTTCTCGTCATTAACGAGATGATCTCTAGCACCAGAATCCAAGATAAATGGCACCGTTTGGTCGCCAGTTTTGGACACATTTTTATCAAAACGATTTAACATAAACGCGAAGCCGGGTTGAGTTGTTGCTATTTGTGCGTGTTTGTTATTTTCTTTATTTTTATCGTTTGTTATTATTTTGTATGCATAACAATCTTTCTTAATATGCCCTTCCTTGCCACAGTGATGACACTGGATATTAAATTTCCCCTTTCCCTTCAATGGCTTGCGAATTACACTGTTATTATTTTTAAATGATTTATTTTTATAGCTGTTGTTATTATATACCGTTGCTTTCATAACTTTCCTACTTGTATCGCTGCTATCATTTTTGATTTTTATTTCGTGATCAAGCAATCTGTTCCTTACAAAAGCTAAAGTAAGGTTTTCCTCAGCTAGGGTCTCAATTGCAGTTATTACCCCGTCATATGACGATGGCAAGGTTAATAACAACTGCGACACTTTGTCCATTTCGTCGATTTTCGCTCCTGAAGCTAACAATTCACTAATTAATTCGTCGAAAATATTGAAATGGCATAACAGTGTTGTCTCACTCTGCAACTTCAGGGAAAGCAATCGTTTTCATAGATGGCGTCCAAATTTCTAAGAATTTGTCGCGCCGTGTTGTCGCTTGTCGCAAAATTTAGAAAAGAGTCAGTAAGGTATTCTACCAAAGTGCTCTTTGCAACACGCTCTGCCTTTTTCCACGAATCGTCAACCTCATCAGGAATATTCTGGTCAATTACTTTTAAAACATCCAATTCGGCGAATAGAGCTCTGAATTTCCAAACCGAATACTTTTTCCCGTCAATAGCCTTTATGTTGCGTTTTGTCTTTTCCACGGTATTTAACACACACACACACGCAGCTATATGTATGGATGGGAAACCGAATTTCACAAGGTTACGCAAACCAAAGCTATTTCACAAAATAACTAAAATTTCACTGGTCTAAATATAATATATTAGGCGTACCCTGGGTCCATAACTTGTTGGGATTCCAAGTTTAAATAAATAGATCAGCGTATTTCGTATTTAATTATTGTTTCTTTTATTTAGCAAAGCACAATCAACCGCAGCTTACGAGATCAGAAATAAGAGAGAGAGATTAACCGGGTGGTTCACGTTTTTGGTGTTACCAGAGTTCGATAACATTACAATGCTGGTTTTGGTATATACTACAAATTATAATGGGTATATTCTTAGGTATATTCAATATTAAATAACAACATTAATAAAATTACACCGCGAATCAAAAAAAACAAACAACCAAAACTCATTAAACATAACATTCAAAACAAGTGCCCTAAAAATGTAAACAAAACAAAAGCCAAACAGCCGTTCTGGTTTCTGTCACCACCCCTAAAATTCAATCGTCGGTAAGGTATGCAGGCACCACCCGCTCGCAGAACTACAACCAAAGCTGATTTGGTTTGAAGTTTTCTGAACCACTTAAAGGCAGTCGGTGTTTTTTGTGACACCGACTGCTAAATGCCCTGTTCGTATCTCAGTAGATTGATTTCTATTAATTGGAATACATACATATATGAAAAACATTTTACTGCTACCACTGATATGAATTTGTAAACCAAAATGAAATTTTTGCTAAAATATTAAAAAATTTACTATAACATATAATATTCTTATTTTTATCATTAACCCAATAGTGAATACGCTCATATTGTTAGAGTACCAAGTCTGAAAAGTAGCAAAAGACAAAATATTCTTGCTGCATCGAAATGAAATGATCGCACACATGCACCCCTGTATGAGAATGCATGAACACGCATACATACAAAGACCAATTCAAGCGCAGGGCAACCTTCTTCAAAATGCGCGTCTCTGCGACTGAACGACCGAATTCTTGCAATTAGCGCGCGAGTATCAAAATGAAAATAAGAATGAGAGCGAAAAAAACCCGAAGGCACACGAAGTGTCCGGGGCCTGCCGCTTAGAGCGATGGGGCCTGCCGTCGTTGTATGAAATGACCAGTCTATATGTTGTATGATTAGTGGTGTTACTTAGCACCGTTGTTATTTAAAAATTCTTCGGCAAATACTGATCAGGCAATTGCCGATCTATTTGCTCGGTTTTTCCAGACAACATAATCTGTTTCATCCGGTCAAAATCCGTCTTTTTCATAAGCCAAGTCAAACTAATTTTTTTGTCCAGAGACTTATTAGGGTTTTCATGAGATCTTCTAACATGTATTTTAAGTTATCTAAGTGGTAGGTCGCAACAAGTCCATTGTAAAAGCTCTATATCTAATTTTATCATAGTTACTTCAGGCGTCACATAAACAGAGTCACATTGGAGTCGCATGTCCTCATGTATGCTGACGACGTTAAGTTATCCTGCAATTTAGCGAAATTTCAGACTTACAGTCGGATCTAATGGATTTTCGAACATGGTGTTGTGGAAATCGCATGAAATTAAATAGAGCTAAGTGTAAAGTAATGACATTTATTCGGGTCAAACGACAATATAGAATCATGCATGTTGGTGACCTTGGCGTCGTACTGGACTCCAAAACTGACCAGTTTCGAGTTATAGACCGGATAGAGTCTGTGCAAAAGAACTTTTTATTATTTGCCTTTCTTGCTCTTTGCAAGACTTTTTTTTACCATCTTACTCTTGAAGACTTCTTCTAATTAATCTACCGTCCTTATCAAACCGTAGAACGATGCTTTTATTTGTAAACTTATTCACGTTGATGTGGAGAGTCCCGAGTTACTATATAAATATACCATAGAGTTTATTGCCATCTTATGATGAGTAAAACAGGATCTAAAATGGAAATTTAACCAGGATAATGATCCTAAACGCGAAAACACCTTGTTAAAAGAATGTTCCCAGGATAAACGAATTAATGTAAAAGAGTATTCTGTCAAAACACCAGATTCCAGATTGATTTATCAAAATTTCGCGTCCTTGGAAATAATTTTTAAATTCAAACTAAGCATGGGAAGAATGACAAAAAGTTGAATGGTGTGCCAGTAGTCTCAAATTTTGTTACAATCTAAGATTTTTATGCCTAACTAATTGCTATATCTTTAAGTATGAAGCAAACCGTTAATACTTTTTCTATTATTTTTGCAAAGGAAAATGTTTGATTAATTTATTCTTGTTTTGTTCTTAATTATTAAAGATAGGGTAAAATATGTTTAAACAAACAAACGAACGCTACTAGCGCGTTTCTAATATTTTTTCCACTACTTTATATTCAGAAACAAAACAAAAATGGTTGATATGGTTTTTAAGTAAAATAGTGTATACTAAGTATTTATATTTATTGTAATGGCAATCCGACCTACCCAATTTTTTGAAGGATCGGCCGACTATATTCTATAGCTGCCATATAACTGAACGATTGGAAATGCCATAACTTTGGTGTTTTTAAAGTTAGGAAGTATGGATTTTTTATGAGTATTAAGAATGCATCATATGAATAATTTTGGAGAATATAATTTACAGAGTATTCTGCAAGGGTATTTCAACTTCGGCTCCGCCCGAAGTTAGCTTTCCTTTCTTGTTTCTATTATTAAATGACATTATATGACTTTTTTTTGCATTAAAAAAGCTATTGACATGAAACTATGCAAATCTAATTTATTTATGTATACCTTGCTCAGGGTAAAAGTTCTTGCCAATCAGACAACTATGTACTACAGCTGTCATTTAAAAATTAAATTGGTTACAAATATTTCATTTTTTTTTTAATAATTACTTTAACTTTTATTTATATTTCGCGCAGTGTATAAGCTATTGACATCAATTTTTCAAATCTGCAAGGGTATTAAAACTTCGGCTTGCCGAAGTTATCTTCCGTCCTGGTTTTTATTATTTTTCTGATGATCCAGTAACAAGCTATGCTGTTCAGCGCAAAACCTTTTTTCTTGGAGGCTCATATGGAGCTTGGCTGCAAACAGCTCATTTATTTTTTTTCGATGAAAATTTTTTAAAACAGATTAAATGTTGTACTTTGATATGCTTATAAAATAATTGATCTGCCATTAACCGTTTCTTGAGAAAAAATGCATGCAATTTTTTGGCCGAATTAACCATACTACGAGTCTGGACCAGAATGCTAGTACCTCCATGAGCCTTACGATCAGGATGTTTTGTCGCAAAAAAATGTATAGCCATGTGTAAGGTGAAAATAGTTTTAGTTTGTTAGGTGGGTCTGTGAGCATAGCGTCAATGTCATGTCGGCTAGGAACTGCAAGAGCTCGTGCTGTTAAGAAACCATCTGAACAGATTTTTGTTTCATTGGGAATGAGAAGAGTGCATTGGCTCCTCTAGCGTTTGCTGTATTTCTACAAAATAATAGTTACTTACTCATGTTACTACTAAAAATCTATATGGGTTGTTAAGTAATTCTTTTTCGGGTGTCTTTCAAAGTCTCAACGGCATGAACCTTTAAAATAATTATAAACAATAACCTTAAAGGAGAAAAATTATATCCTAAAATATTAAACTTTAATTAAATAGTTACCTGTCATTAACTAAATATTTCCTTACCTTTTTGTGATTTAATATTTCTTTGGGTTCAACTAAGTTATTAAGATTTATAGAAGGGAGCCCATAAGGTATAGCGGAGACTTTCCATAAACTTCGTGATTTGTATACCCTTGCAGAGCGTATTATAATATCAGTCAAAAGTTTGCAACGCAGTGAAGGAAACATTTCCGACCCTATAAAGAATATATATAAATTCTTGATCAGCATCACTAGGAGAGTCGTTCTAGCCATGTCCGTCTGTCCATTTATATGCAAACTAGTCTCTCAGTTTTAAAGCTATCTACTTGAAACTTTCCCAAAAGTTGTCTTTCTATCGGGCGACTATATCATATAGCTCATAGGAACAATCGGAAAAAAAAATGTTTTTAATTTTTTTTGTTGTTCTTTCGGATTAGGTAATATTTAAATACTACGGAATTACGATATTAATTAAATTAAAATCGGACATCTAAATTAAAAATTATAAATATTTAATAACTGCAAGGGTGTATAAACTTCGGCTTGCCGAAGTTTGCTTCCTTTCTTGTTGAAATTACAATAGCAAACAACTAGGGATTTAGGATGTACATATGTAGATTCTAGGTTTTCTTACGCAGCGCAATTTTATTTCAGTTATTCCAGTTTTAATATTTTTTGACCAACCTTCTGCTAAATTTATGTTTTTATTTGTCGAAAGATAACGTCTTGTCCATTTGACATATTTATTATTACCGAATTTAGCTAATTTTATTATTATTTTTTTAGAACCAGAACTTTTTGAAGACGATCTTTTTGGTGAACCTTCTCAGCCAGCGGAGCAGATTGCGAAAGAACCTACAGCAATTATCATCGCAGATGATTTTGATGAAGATGAAATTGATAATTGTAATAACGTTCAGTCGCCTGCCACATCTTGTATAAATTCAGTTATTGATGAGAAAGGTGGTAAGTATTTAATTAGCTTTTTATACCCGTTACTCGTAGAGTAAAAGGGTATATTGTATTCGTGCAAAAGTATGTAACAGGTAGAAGGAAGCGTTTCCGACCCTATAAAGTAAAGCTTGTTCAGGATCACCAGCCGAGTCGATCTAGCTATGTCCGTCTGTCCGTCTGTCCGTCTCTCCGTCTGTCTGTCCGTCTGTCTGTCCGTATGAACGCTGAGATCTCGGAAACTATAAAAGCTAGAAGATTGGCATTTTGCATGTAGATTTTAGGAGTTCCTACGCAGCGCAAGTTTGTTTCAAAATGGTGCCACGCCCCCTCTGACGCCCACAAGCCACAAGCTGTGGCCACAGTTTTGATGATATTATGAAAATTTTAATTGATATGTATTTGTTTCGTCAATACCTATCGATTTGCCTAATAAAAGTTTGCCACGCCCACTCTAACGCCCAAAAACCTATTAAACGCTCAAGCCTGGCTAGCGCCTACATTTCCGCCCGTGGTAGCGCCATCTAACGGATGACTTTGGAACAGCTGGCCAAGGTGCTCAACAGAGTCAACGTTAATTCTCGATAATTTCTATTAAAGGAAATTGCGATGGTTTTCATTTGTCAATACCGAACTATATCCCAAGAACTATGCCAAATTGGAGGTCTGAGTCAAACAATGGCGTATGTGTGTATGTATGTAAGCATATACATATGTATGTATTTACATTGTACACAGTTGCAATTGCCCGGCAAAGATAACTCCTTTCAAAGAAAGCTATTCGCTATACCCGTTACTCGTGTTGTGCAAACATTTAGACTTTAATATACATAATACTATTTAAGAATGTATGTGTTTAGCCAATATAAGTATGTATGTTTAATATTTCTAGTCAATTTATTGCACTCAAAAACATAAACATAAACACAGCTGCTGGTGCAGGACAAAAGCTGCCTGCGCTAAAGCAGCGCAGTGCTCGTGCTGTAAAGCTGCCGGCACTAAGAGATCGCCGAATTCAAATTGATAATTTGAACTTTTTGTCTTTTTTTCCTGTGGTCACTACAATTCACATTATGTTAAAAAAAAAAAACACAAGAAGGCATATTTATATAAAGTTGTTTAGCTGAGTAACGGGTATCTAATAGTCGAGGCACTCGACTATAGCGTTCTCTCTTGTTTTCATTTGTCAATACCGAACTATATCCCAAGAACTATGCCAATCAAATCTAGTTAGCCAAATTGGAGGTCTGAGTCAAACAATGGCGTATGTGTGTATGTATGTAAGCATATACATATGTATGTATTTACATTGTACACAGTTGCAATTGCCTGGCAAAGATAACTCCTTTCAAAGAAAGCTATTCGCCATACCCGTTACTCGTGTTGTGCAAACATTTAGACTTCAATATAGATAATACTATTTAAGAATGTATGTGTTTACCAATATAAGTATGTATGTTCAATATTCCTAGTCAATTTATTGCACTCAAAAACATAAACATAAACACAGCTGCTGGTACAGGACAAAAGCTGCCTGCGCTAAAGCAGCGCTGGTGCTGATGCTCGTGCTGTAAAGCTGCCAGCTCTAAGAGATCGCCGAATTCAAATTGATAATTTGAACTTTTTTAGCTGAGTAACGGGTATCTAATAGTCGAGCCACTCGACTATAGCGTTTTCTCTTGTTTTTATTGTTATGAGTGACAAATAGATAAAAAGTGGTCAAATTATTAATCCAGCAATAAAACTTACAAAAAAAAAATTAAAAATAACCACTTTATTGTTTTTGTTTAGTTTCAAGAGATGGTTAAATTTTGTTCATACGTTACGTTTGACATGGAATAATTCAAAATATATATTTTTAGAAACTAATTTGCACGACAATGCCAGTGTCGGTGACAATATGCCCATAAATGAAATAACTCTTGTCCAAAACGAGGATGATGGATTCGCATTAGCTCCTATTGACGCAACAGTCTATAAAGGATTAACAAAGACCAAACGCAAAAGAAAACTTATTATTGATGAAATAAAAAATATTTCCGGAGAAGAAATGAAGGCGCAATTAGCCGATACTTCTGATATCTTAACTACACTCGATCTGGCCCCACCCACAAAAAGGTATTTAGTTAATATTGGCAAAAATATAATATAAAATAAATATTTTCTTTATTTGTAGACTGATGTATTGGAAAGAAACTGGAGGTGTTGAAAAATTGTTTTCATTACCATCAAGATCCATACCAGCCAGATCACTATTTAATAATTATAACAGACAGTTGTTTTCACATTCAACATTCTTTGAGGATTTTTCAAGTGTTGCTCCAATGGAAATTCTTGCATTGGAATTTTATGCACAAGAAAATGAGAATTCGCTAATTATTTTTAATAAAAAGGGACGCAAACGAAAGAATGATCTGGTTACTAATCAATTTTTGGACCATGTATCTGATTCACTGATTCAAAGCTTAGAGGTCCCTGAAGTTTTAAGAGAAGACCAAAAATCTCTAGGGCTATCTGCCGTTTCTTTAAACATTGCAACAAAAGAGCAAGAAAGTATAGCTTGTCAAAATGCATCAACTCTTTTTGATCACATGCAAAGTCCAGATTTATTGTCTTTAAATGACATGGAACATTTTTCATCAATTAATGACCTGCCATTAACACCAAGAAATACTAATAACGACATGGGAGATGATTTCAACCAAGGAGACTCAACGCCGGCGGGATTGGATCACGGCCACACAACTCCGCAGCATACAAATATTGGCGAGATGGACAATATACCATTTATACCTACAGATCAAATTAGCGCAATATTTAATGAATCTGTGGAGCGACCTTTGGTGAATGAAAACGGCTTTTCAAAAAGAGCAAGCGACTTTTCAAAGGGATGGGACAACTATGAAATTCCAACCTTCGTTGCTCAGGTGAGTTCATAAGAATAGTGCAAACCAATTTAAACATTTATTGAAATAAGGATTGCACACATTTGAAAAAAGAAAGCATTTAGATGTGGATACAAATTTAAAATAATTTTTTAAACCTTTTACATTGAGGGGAAAATGTTAAATGTAAAAATAATTTAAAATTTCAATGTTTTTAATCCCGACAAGAGCTTAAAACACTTCTGCAGTAGTTCGCCATCATGTGCGTATCTTGATGATATATCGCCCTGATCTTCATTTACATCTACAAGATTCGGCGGAAATCTTAATGGCAGCACATATATTGTAACTAACAGATTGACCGCTCTTCTGTCCCTGAATAAATTTTGAACCACCTCAGTAAAAGAGGTCCAAGCTGCTTTCTCCACATCTTTCGTTTTCCAGAGGTAGTTTACGTTTATGAACAAGGTTCCTTCGCAAAAAACACCTGTCTTGATATAAAGCCTTTACAAATTTTTATGGGGGGTATAGTTAATTATGTGCAAAATCGGTATTTTTAAAGAATTTTTTACGAAAGCTCAATTTTGGTTTTGAATTGATTCGATTTTCGCCTAAAACGTCGAAGTATTTGTTGCTCTAAAAGTAATAAATTAAAAAAAAAAAACTCGACAGCGTTACCTAAGGAATCTGGTAGAGAAATACTGTGCAAAATTTCAAAACGATCCGTTCGATAGATTTTGCAGGATCGTGTACACCGACTTTGAAATGGCCACTTTTCAGGATAGCGTTTTAAATTTTGGGCCTCCCAAATTTTCAATAAGCGCTTACTTACCTATGTTCAACTGCCCATAAGTTCGGAAGTTTTACTCGGATCGATCTAAAATTTTAACACAATATTCTCAATGTGTATTTAAAAAATAAAAAATAAAAAAAATGCAAAAAAAAATTTAAATACTATAACTAAGGGGGTTAAACCATGCTTTATGTCTAATGACGGCAAGAAAAGCTTTCCTAAAGAATTAGACGATTTCGAAAACATTGAAAGTTTTCGAAATTTCTGTTATTAGTTTCTTTTCAGTGAGAGGTACAAAATAAAGGTCATATTAAATGTGGGAATATCCTAAGGTCAACGTCCGAAAAAATAGTAACTTCGGATTTATGGCCCTTCTACTAACTAATTAAAAATAGAAAGCAATCAAGGTATACAACTTGACATAGGAGCCACCAATCGTTTTCTGGAGCTCCAGTGTTAAAATCCAAAGAAGTCGGGTGAAAACTTAAAAATTTCCATATACACCGAAAAACGGCATGTTTCCCAATTTGGTGGCGTCGATAGTAAAAGATGAAATCCCTTTATAAACATATTAATAAAATAATACCAGATAAGTAAATAAGTAAATCATCAGATTAAGGAACCGTTTTATTGTGAATATCCAATGAAGTAATAGGCCATTTTGAATTGTTTCGGCTGCGCAATTGGTAATTCCAAACTCATGCAAAATCGGGTTACCAACTCTCTTGAAAAACACTGTTAAAAGAATTATGAAAAATACAGCGGCAAATAGTAATCTAGTAATATTTGGTTTTTCTCCAAGGTATGAAATTGACTGTTTTTATTTTCTGTCGCAGAGCTTGAAAGAAAACATAACAGAAAAACTCAAAACAGAAAAACTCAAAAACTCTATAAAATGTACTTCAGCGAGGACAGGGCATATACAAATATACTAACCGTTAAATATGGGATTTATATTAAAAATGAATTATTTTATAGTTTCTGATTTGTTTAATGGAGGAACGAAATATGATCAATTTCTTAACATTTTTTTTACAGAATCACAGCGACGAACAAATGGAAAATGAAACTGATGAACAATTTGAAGAGCGTGTTTTAAATAAAAGAGCTGCACAACTTTTTATCGACGTAAGAGCTCATTTTAACGTTAAAGATAATTTAGCTCTTTCACAACTAACATCCGGAAACTCAAGAAAACAGGTAAAATTGTGTTCCTTAACCCATTCCTTAATTAATCTCCGCAGTTAGTTGCCCAATGGTCTCTTGATTTCGTAAGAAATTTATCAAAACATACGCCAGTTGGACTAATAAGGATGCAAGTTCAAGAGTATAAAAATGTTGTTTAATAACACTGTAGTACATTTTTATACCCTTGCAGAGGGTATTATAGTTTCAGTCAAAAGTTTGCAACGCAGTGGTGGAGCCATTTCCGACCTTATAAAGTATATATATTCTTGATCAGCATCACCAGGAGAGTCGATCTAGCCATGTCCGTCTGTCCGTTTTTACGTAGTTTTAAAGCTTGAAACTTTCCCAAAAGTTGTCTTTCTATTGCAGCTACCGAAACTTCTTATATCTGATTCCCGAGGTGGAAGCCTGGTTTCGGTAAAGAAGGTGAAACGCCGAGATTTCTTTTTTTCCTGATATGATTTACCTGATTGAATCGTTCTTTATCAGCAGCATTCTTACTAATCCCCTTGGTGGTAAAAATGTTCATAGTCGGAACAGATTCTTTGGATGTCACATTTAAGGCTTAATAAACCATTTGCCGACATAGCGTGAAATTGGAAGACATATTTTCTGTGCACTATACAAACATTCGTCATTGCACAGGCATAAGGAACTAGAAGATTTTATACCCTTGCAGTATTACAAAGCGATGTCGATTTTGCGCTTCATTTTCAATGGCAGCTATATGATATTCTGGTCGGATTTTGACAAAATGCGTAATTCTAATATAGTAAATTATTACAATATCTCAAAGGTTTATGTTGATAAATAGAAAAAAACAGCAAAATAAAATTTTGTTATATTATTTTTTTAATTTTTTGATTTTCCTATGGGAGTTATATGATATAGAGGACCGATTTTAATTTAATTAAAACAGTAATTCCATAGTATTTATACCCGTTACTCGTAGAGTAAAAGGGTATATTGTATTCGTGCAAAAGTATGTAACAGGTAGAAGGAAGCGTTTCCGACCCTATAAAGTATATATATTCTTGATCAGGATCACTAGCCGAGTGGATCTAGCCATGTCCGTCTGTCCGTCTCTCCGTCTGTCCGTCTCTCCGTCTGTCCGTATGAACGCTGAGATATCGGAAACTATAAAAGCTAGAAAATTGGCATTTTGCATGTAGATTTTAGGAGTTCCTACGCAGCGCAAGTTTGTTTCAAAATGGTGCCACGCGGCCTCTGACGCCCACAAGCCACAAGCTGTGGCCACAGTTTTGATGCTATTATAAAAATTTTAATTGATATGTATTTGTTTCGTCAATACCTATCGATTGGCCTAATAAAAGTTTGCCACGCCCACTCTAACGCCCAAAAACTCATTAAACGCTTAAGCCTGGCTAGCGCCTACATTTCCGCCTTTCATGGCGCCATCTAACGGATGACTTTGGAACAGCTGGCCAAGGTGCTCAACAGAGTCAACGTTAATTCTCGATAAGGATTTCTATTAAAGGAAAGTGCGATGGTTTTAATTTGTCAATACCGAACTATATCCCAAGAACTATGCAAATCAAATCTAGTTAGCCAAATTGGAGGTCTGAGTCAAACAATGGCGTATGTGTGTATGCTGGTGCAGGACAAAAGCTGCCTGCGCTAAAGCAGCGCTGGTGTTGATGCTCGTGCTGTAAAGCTGCCAGCTCTAAGAGAACGCCTAATTCAAATTGATAATTTGAACTTTTTGTCCCTTTTATCCTGTGGTCACTCTAATTCACATTATGTTAATGCAAAATCTAAAGTTGTTTAGCTGAGTAACGGGTATCTAATAGTCGAGGCACTCGACTATAGCGTTCTCTCTTGTTAAATAATGCCAAATTCCAAAGAACCAGAACTCTCAAATAACTGTCGACCGTTTCTCGTTGTCTGCAAATAAGTGTCTTTTCCTGACTTTTAACGAAAAGACTCAAAGAGCAACCGATTTATGGGTTCTTAAATGAGCACAATCTCAGAGCGAAACCGTTTTTTTCTATTCTGTTTTGTTCTGGTTGTTCCAAGACCGTTTTGTCGTGTATGTATTGGTATACATTCACACGCATAGGCAAGCAAATCGTTAAGCGACTGTTAAAAAATGTGGAATCAAAATGGAACTTATTAACAAAAATATTTGAAAATAAATTTAAATTCCTCTATTGAACAAATTATATTATTTCTTTTTATACCCTTGCAGAGGGTATTATAATTTTGGTCAAAAGTGTGCAACGCAGTGAAGGAGGCATCTCCGACCCTATAAAGTATATATATTCTTGATCAGGATCACCTCCTGAGTTGATATAGCCATGTCCGTCTGTCCGTCTGTCCGTCTGTCCGTCTGTCCGTCTGTCCGTCTGTCCGTCTGTCCGTCTGTCTGTCCGTCTGTCTGTTTCTACGCGAACTAGTCTCTCAGTTTTAAAGATATCGAATTGAAACTTTGCACACACCCTTCTTTCCTTTGCACGCAGTATATAAGTCGGAACGGCCGGGATCGGCCGACTATATCCTATAGCTGCCATATAACTGATTGATCGGAAATGCCATAACTCTGCTGTTTGTTAAGTTAGGAAGTTGGGACTCTCTATGGGTATTATATTTGGCCAATCAATCCGACGTACCAAATTTCATAAGGATCGGCCGACTATATCCTATAGCTGCCATATAACTGATTGATCGGAAATGCCATAACTTTGGTGTTTGTAAAGTTAGAAAGTTGGGATGTTCTATGGGTTTTATATTTGGCCAATCAATCCGACCTACCAAATTTCATAAGGATCGGCCGACTATATCCTATAGCTGCCATATAACTGAACGATTCGAAATGCCATAACTTTGGTGTTTTTAAAGTTAGGAAGTTTGAATTTTTTATGAGTATTAAGAATGCATCATAGGAATAATTTTGGAGAATATTATTATAGAGAATTCTGCAAGGGTATATCAACTTCGGCTCCGCCCGAAGTTAGCTTTCCTTTCTTGTTTACAACAACGAAAGTAAATGCGAAGACCGTTTGCGTTGAGTTTTTCGGTCAATCGGTCTTTTGCTGACACTCATTTTGCGAGCGTTTCTGCTCATTGAAAGAGCGATATACAAAGAACATAAATGAAGACAGCCAAGAGTCTCTTGCTCAGAGCGAGAGCGAGAATATTCTACAAGGGTATATCAACTTCGACTCCGTCCGAAGTTAGCTTTCCTTTCTTGTTTAAATTTTTTTCCGATTGTTCCTGTGGGAGCTACATGATATAGTCGTCCGATCCGGTACTACCTGCATTAGAAAACAACTTTTAAGAATGTTATATGCAGACTAGTTTGCATAGAAATATATATACTTTATTGGGTCGGAAATGTCTGCGTTGCAAACTTTTGACTGAAATTATAATACCCTCTGCAAGGGTATAAAAAAGGAAGGTTTAGCGCAGCAGCTGGACTGCCAACCCCGAGGGCAAGACCAGCAAACATTGTGTTTCAAAGTCCAAAAACACTGGATAATTAAAAAAAAAACGAGGACGGAAGCTAACTTGGGCAAGCCGAAGTTTTAATACCCTTGATTTTGAAAAATTTATGTCAATAGCTTATACACTGCGCAAAATATAAATTAAAGTTTATGTAATTATTTAAAAAAAAAATTAAATATATGTAACCAATTTAATTTTTAAATGGCAGCTGTACTATATAGTTGTCAAATTGGCAAGAACTTTTACCCTGCGCAAGGTATACATAAATAAATAAGATTTGCATAGTTTCATGTCAATAGCTTTTATACTGCAAAAATGTCATATCAAAATAGAAAGAAAGGGATATTTTCACAGCTTTTAACAATTATTCCAATGGAAGCTATATGATATAGACGTCCAATAGGCAAGCGCTTTCACCATGATCAAAGTATGCGTAAATAAATAAGACTTGGAAAAATTGTATGCTCAAGGTATGTATAAAAAAATACGATTTGGATAGATTAATGTCAATGAATAAATAAGACTTGGGAAAATTGATGTCTATAGCTTATATACTGCGCAAAATATCCTGAAAAACATCAAATTTAAACCTATTTCACTCTATAGTTTCTATGGGAGCTTTAAGCTAATGAAGGTATGCATAAAAAATCATACTTGGAAAGATGCATGTCAATAGCTTTTACACTTCGCGAAATATCTTCAATTCTTGCAAGGTATATCCGATTGTTTCTATGGGAGCTATAGGATATAGAAGTCCGATCGGGGAGCTTCAAACTTGATCTGGGTACACATGTTTTATGTCGACTGTGAGAGTTTCAGATCGCTAGCTGTTAAACTGAGCTCGCAAACGGTATTGAAACAGACGGGCAGATGGACATGGTTCTCATATTGATCCTGATCAAGAAAATATATACTTTATGGGGTCGGAAACGTCTCCTTCACTGCGTTACAAACTTCTGTAATACCCTCTGCAAGGGTATAGAATAGTATTACAAATAAGGGAGCTCTGAAATAAACACAACCGAATAGCTTGGAACAAAAGTCGAACCTTGAGCTATTAATAATTATATAAATGAATTAATAATGTGTTAAAAATATCCGAAAAATATACGATCACAGTTAAGTACCCTTATATATAGAAATATATTGTTACGCAAACTAGACTCTCAAATTTCCAGATATCTGGATAAAACTTTCGCAAGAAATTGAAAAATTAATTGAGAAATCCTAAATTATGTATTGCTTTTAGCATATACGCATACAAATTTTTGTATACATGTTTTTTAGACTATTATATTTGTATTATGTCAACAAAGGTATTTAAACGTCGGCTTTGTCAAAGTAAGCTTCATTTCTTGTTTTTACACTTTCATAAATTGGATACTTTTTCCTTTTGGATTTGGTTTGTCTAGTTTTGGCGGAACGAACAAAATAAATGTTAAGCTGTAATTTAAAAGTAACTCGCTTGTAGAATTATGAATTTTTTAGTTAGTTTTATCAAACCTTTTTTACAATCGTTAAACTATTTAAATATACATTTAAATATACATATAAATATATTAACTTTGTGCACAAACTTAAAATTTAACAAAACTATTTTAATTTTATATTTCTGTTCTGTGTTTTCGGTTCAGTTCGTTATTCGTAGTGCTGTTTTTAGGGTTTTTTTTTTGCATGCACTTTAACTAACTCTCTTTGTTCTGAAAGTTTTAGGCGTGTAGTTTCTGCGCTCTTGCGGTACTTATGTTCGTTCATAAATTTCAGTTTCGTGTTCTTGGTACAGTGGTTCAAATAAGTAGAATGAGTAACAATAATTTGGTTTGTTTTTGCAAAAAATGCAGCCTCATAGTTAGGGCTGATCATTCTAACATGACTTGCTGGCTGTATGAATACATGGTGCACACTAAGTGCATTGGTTTTGTTGATCGGGCAAGTTATGACCCTTTGAAAGGTTCGAATTTGCAGTTCTGTTGTGACGCTGGTGTCGAGGTTGCGAACGAGATGAAATTGTTCATGCGGCAACCTAAAGTCGGCTTAATGCGGCTGATTTGCTATTTCTGGTTGCTAGAGATAGTTTTCCCCGAGCTCTGCGCTGGACTCGAGCTTAAAAAAATTAATTAAAACTGCAATTCTATAATATTTAAATATTACCAAATCCCAAAGAATAACAAAAAAATTAAAAACAACAAAGTTATAATTTTTTAAAATTGTTTTTTCCGATTGTTCCAATGGGAGCTATATGATATAGTCGCTCGATCCGGCTCGTTCCGACTTATAAGTATAGTATATAACTACCTGCGATAGAAAGACAGCTTTTGGGAAAGTTTGAAGCAGATAGTTTTAAAACTGAGGCACTAGTTTGCGTAGAAACGGACGGACGGACAGACGGACGGACAGACAGACCGACAGACGGACATGGCTAGATCGACTCTCCTGGTGATGCTGAACAATAGTATATATACTTTATAGGTCGGAAATGTCGCCTTCACTGCGTTGTAAACTTTTGACTGGGATTATAATACCTTCGGCAAAGGTATAATAACCCGAACAATCCGTACCAGCGACTTCTAAGAATTCCGATTTGCTGTGGTTTCACAATTACTGGATTCTTCAAAACATAGATACCCCGCCGGTTCAGCAGAACCAATATTTGCTCCACCATAATCCCTTTCAGTGGTTCCACTAAAGAAACAAATTTTCGTTTCTCGGCTTTCCACTGATCAAACATCTTCCGATGTATTGTCTTATATACAAGACAAAACTAAAGCCGATAGTAATAGTGTAAAGGTGGAAAAGTTTAAGTTTTCTTATGCTAGAGACTTTTCATCTTTTAAGATAACTGTCTTTGAAGCCATATGCTCGGGCGACTTTTCGCGGGATAATATTGGTGTAAAAGATAAAGAAGACGGAGCCCGTGGGAGTCAAACTTCCTAGTCGAGGCCAAACCCATGACTATTGAAAAATTTGATTTATGGCAGCATCCGGACCACTGTGCAGTGTACCAATTTCAAAAAACTAACTTCTAACCTCCTTTCCTATCAGAATGTAAGAGCCTTGCGTAGCAATCTCACTAAATTGTATTCTGATAGCCTTTCCTTTGCATCTCATATTATTGTGTTTACAGAAACCTGGTTAAAGCCGGAGATCTTTAGCTCCGAAGTTTTTCCAGGTAAGTACACAATATATAGGTATGACCGTCCCTCTAGACGGGGAGGTGGAGTCTTAATTGGAGTTGATTCAAACCAAGACCGTTTTGTCGTGTATGTATTGGTATACATTCACACGCATAGGCAAGCAAATCGTTAAGCGACTGTTAAAAAATGTGAAATCAAAATGGAACTTATTAACAAAAATATTTGAAAATAAATTTAAATTCCTCTATTGAACCAATTATATTATTTCTTTTTTACAACAACGAAAGTAAATGCGAAGACCGTTTGCGTTGAGTTTTTCGGTCAATCGGTCTTTTGCTGACACTCATTTTGCGAGCGTTTCTGCTCATTGAAAGAGCGATATACAAAGAACATAAATGAAGACAGCCAAGAGTCTCTTGCTCAGAGCGAGAGCGAGAATATTCTACAAGGGTATATCAACTTCGACTCCGTCCGAAGCTAGCTTTCCTTTCTTGTTTAAATTTTTTTCCGATTGTTCCTGTGGGAGCTACATGATATAGTCGTCCGATCCGGTACTACCTGCATTAGAAAACAACTTTTAAGAATGTTATATGCAGACTAGTTTGCATAGAAATATATATACTTTATTGGGTCGGAAATGTCTGCGTTGCAAACTTTTGACTGAAATTATAATACCCTCTGCAAGAGTATAAAAAAGGAAGGTTTAGAGCAGCAGCTGGACTGCCAACCCCGAGGGCAAGACCAGCAAACATTGTGTTTCAAAGTCCAAAAACACTGGATAATTAAAAAAAAAACGAGGACGGAAGCTAACTTGGGCAAGCCGAAGTTTTAATACCCTTGATTTTGAAAAATTTATGTCAATAGCTTATACACTGCGCAAAATATAAATTAAAGTTTATGTAATTATTTAAAAAAAAATTAAATATATGTAACCAATTTAATTTTTAAATGGCAGCTGTACTATATAGTTGTCAAATTGGCAAGAACTTTTACCCTGCGCAAGGTATACATAAATAAATAAGATTTGCATAGTTTCATGTCAATAGCTTTTATACTGCAAAAATGTCATATCAAAATAGAAAGAAAGGGATATTTTCACAGCTTTTAACAATTATTCCAATGAAAGCTATATGATATAGACGTCCAATAGGCAATCGCTTTCACCATGATCAAAGTATGCGTAAATAAATAAGACTTGGAAAAATTGTATGCTCAAGGTATGTATAAAAAAATACGATTTGGATAGATTAATGTCAATGAATAAATAAGACTTGGGAAAATTGATGTCTATAGCTTATATACTGCGCAAAATATCCTGAAAAACATCAAATTTAAACCTATTTCACTCTATAGTTTCTATGGGAGCTTTAAGCTAATGAAGGTATGCATAAAAAATCATACTTGGAAAGATGCATGTCAATAGCTTTTACACTTCGCGAAATATCTTCAATTCTTGCAAGGTATATCCGATTGTTTCTATGGGAGCTATAGGATATAGAAGTCCGATCGGGGAGCTTCAAACTTGATCTGGGTACCCATGTTTTATGTCGACTGTGAGAGTTTCAGATCGCTAGCTGTTAAACTGAGCTCGCAAACGGTATTGAAACAGACGGGCAGATGGACATGGTTCTCATATTGATCCTGATCAAGAAAATATATACTTTATGGGGTCGGAAACGTCTCCTTCACTGCGTTACAAACTTCTGTAATACCCTCTGCAAGGGTATAGAATAGTATTACAAATAAGGGAGCTCTGAAATAAACACAACCGAATAGCTTGGAACAAAAGTCGAACCTTGAGCTATTAATAATTATATAAATGAATTAATAATGTGTTAAAAATATCCGAAAAATATACGATCACAGTTAAGTACCCTTATATATAGAAATATATTGTTACGCAAACTAGACTCTCAAATTTCCAGATATCTGGATAAAACTTTCGCAAGAAATTGAAAAATTAATTGAGAAATCCTAAATTATGTATTGCTTTTAGCATATACGCATACAAATTTTTGTATACATGTTTTTTAGACTATTATATTTGTATTATGTCAACAAAGGTATTTAAATGTCGGCTTTGTCAAAGTAAGCTTCATTTCTTGTTTTTACACTTTCATAAATTGGATACTTTTTCCTTTTGGATTTGGTTTGTCTAGTTTTGGCGGAACGAACAAAATAAATGTTAAGCTGTAATTTAAAAGTAACTCGCTTGTAGAATTATGAATTTTTTAGTTAGTTTTATCAAACCTTTTTTACAATCGTTAAACTATTTAAATATACATTTAAATATTTTTGACATATATTAACTTTGTGCACAAACTTAAAATTTAACAAAACTATTTTAATTTTATATTTCTGTTCTGTGTTTTCGGTTCAGTTCGTTATTCGTAGTGCTGTTTTTAGGGTTTTTTTTTTGCATGTACTTTAACTAACTCTCTTTGTTCTGAAAGTTTTAGGCGTGTAGTTTCTGCGCTCTTGCGGTACTTATGTTCGTTCATAAATTTCAATTTCGTGTTCTTGGTACAGTGGTTCAAATAAGTAGAATGAGTAACAATAATTTGGTTTGTTTTTGCAAAAAATGCAGCCTCATAGTTAGGGCTGATCATTCTAACATGACTTGCTGGCTGTATGAATACATGGTGCACACTAAGTGCATTGGTTTTGTTGATCGGGCAAGTTATGACCCTTTGAAAGGTTCGAATTTGCAGTTCTGTTGTGACGCTGGTGTCGAGGTTGCGAACGAGATGAAATTGTTCATGCGGCAACCTAAAGTCGGCTTAATGCGGCTGATTTGCTATTTCTGGTTGCTAGAGATAGTTTTCCCCGAGCTCTGCGCTGGACTCGAGCTTAAAAAAATTAATTAAAACTGCAATTCTATAATATTTAAATATTACCAAATCCCAAAGAATAACAAAAAAATTAAAAACAACAAAGTTATAATTTTTTAAAATTGTTTTTTCCGATTGTTCCAATGGGAGCTATATGATATAGTTGCTCGATCCGGCTCGTTCCGACTTATAAGTATAGTATATAACTACCTGCGATAGAAAGACAGCTTTTGGGAAAGTTTGAAGCAGATAGTTTTAAAACTGAGGCACTAGTTTGCGTAGAAACGGACGGACGGACAGACGGACGGACAGACAGACCGACAGACGGACATGGCTAGATCGACTCTCCTGGTGATGCTGAACAATAGTATATATACTTTATAGGTCGGAAATGTCGCCTTCACTGCGTTGTAAACTTTTGACTGGGATTATAATACCTTCGGCAAAGGTATAATAACCCGAACAATCCGTACCAGCGACTTCTAAGAATTCCGATTTGCTGTGGTTTCACAATTACTGGATTCTTCAAAACATAGATACCCCGCCGGTTCAGCAGAACCAATATTTGCTCCACCATAATCCCTTTCAGTGGTTCCACTAAAGAAACAAATTTTCGTTTCTCGGCTTTCCACTGATCAAACATCTTCCGATGTATTGTCTTATATACAAGACAAAACTAAAGCCGATAGTAATAGTGTAAAGGTGGAAAAGTTTAAGTTTTCTTATGCTAGAGACTTTTCATCTTTTAAGATAACTGTCTTTGAAGCCATATGCTCGGGCGACTTTTCGCGGGATAATATTGGTGTAAAAGATAAAGAAGACGGAGCCCGTGGGAGTCAAACTTCCTAGTCGAGGCCAAACCCATGACTATTGAAAAATTTGATTTATGGCAGCATCCGGACCACTGTGCAGTGTACCAATTTCAAAAAACTAACTTCTAACCTCCTTTCCTATCAGAATGTAAGAGCCTTGCGTAGCAATCTCACTAAATTGTATTCTGATAGCCTTTCCTTTGCATCTCATATTATTGTGTTTACAGAAACCTGGTTTAAGCCGGAGATCTTTAGCTCCGAAGTTTTTCCAGGTAAGTACACAATATATAGGTATGACCGTCCCTCTAGACGGGGAGGTGGAGTCTTAATTGGAGTTGATTCAAACCAAGACCGTTTTGTCGTGTATGTATTGGTATACATTCACACGCATAGGCAAGCAAATCGTTAAGCGACTGTTAAAAAATGTGAAATCAAAATGGAACTTATTAACAAAAATATTTGAAAATAAATTTAAATTCCTCTATTGAACCAATTATATTATTTCTTTTTTACAACAACGAAAGTAAATGCGAAGACCGTTTGCGTTGAGTTTTTCGGTCAATCGGTCTTTTGCTGACACTCATTTTGCGAGCGTTTCTGCTCATTGAAAGAGCGATATACAAAGAACATAAATGAAGACAGCCAAGAGTCTCTTGCTCAGAGCGAGAGCGAGAATATTCTACAAGGGTATATCAACTTCGACTCCGTCCGAAGCTAGCTTTCCTTTCTTGTTTAAATTTTTTTCCGATTGTTCCTGTGGGAGCTACATGATATAGTCGTCCGATCCGGTACTACCTGCATTAGAAAACAACTTTTAAGAATGTTATATGCAGACTAGTTTGCATAGAAATATATATACTTTATTGGGTCGGAAATGTCTGCGTTGCAAACTTTTGACTGAAATTATAATACCCTCTGCAAGAGTATAAAAAAGGAAGGTTTAGAGCAGCAGCTGGACTGCCAACCCCGAGGGCAAGACCAGCAAACATTGTGTTTCAAAGTCCAAAAACACTGGATAATTAAAAAAAAAACGAGGACGGAAGCTAACTTGGGCAAGCCGAAGTTTTAATACCCTTGATTTTGAAAAATTTATGTCAATAGCTTATACACTGCGCAAAATATAAATTAAAGTTTATGTAATTATTTAAAAAAAAATTAAATATATGTAACCAATTTAATTTTTAAATGGCAGCTGTACTATATAGTTGTCAAATTGGCAAGAACTTTTACCCTGCGCAAGGTATACATAAATAAATAAGATTTGCATAGTTTCATGTCAATAGCTTTTATACTGCAAAAATGTCATATCAAAATAGAAAGAAAGGGATATTTTCACAGCTTTTAACAATTATTCCAATGAAAGCTATATGATATAGACGTCCAATAGGCAATCGCTTTCACCATGATCAAAGTATGCGTAAATAAATAAGACTTGGAAAAATTGTATGCTCAAGGTATGTATAAAAAAATACGATTTGGATAGATTAATGTCAATGAATAAATAAGACTTGGGAAAATTGATGTCTATAGCTTATATACTGCGCAAAATATCCTGAAAAACATCAAATTTAAACCTATTTCACTCTATAGTTTCTATGGGAGCTTTAAGCTAATGAAGGTATGCATAAAAAATCATACTTGGAAAGATGCATGTCAATAGCTTTTACACTTCGCGAAATATCTTCAATTCTTGCAAGGTATATCCGATTGTTTCTATGGGAGCTATAGGATATAGAAGTCCGATCGGGGAGCTTCAAACTTGATCTGGGTACCCATGTTTTATGTCGACTGTGAGAGTTTCAGATCGCTAGCTGTTAAACTGAGCTCGCAAACGGTATTGAAACAGACGGGCAGATGGACATGGTTCTCATATTGATCCTGATCAAGAAAATATATACTTTATGGGGTCGGAAACGTCTCCTTCACTGCGTTACAAACTTCTGTAATACCCTCTGCAAGGGTATAGAATAGTATTACAAATAAGGGAGCTCTGAAATAAACACAACCGAATAGCTTGGAACAAAAGTCGAACCTTGAGCTATTAATAATTATATAAATGAATTAATAATGTGTTAAAAATATCCGAAAAATATACGATCACAGTTAAGTACCCTTATATATAGAAATATATTGTTACGCAAACTAGACTCTCAAATTTCCAGATATCTGGATAAAACTTTCGCAAGAAATTGAAAAATTAATTGAGAAATCCTAAATTATGTATTGCTTTTAGCATATACGCATACAAATTTTTGTATACATGTTTTTTAGACTATTATATTTGTATTATGTCAACAAAGGTATTTAAACGTCGGCTTTGTCAAAGTAAGCTTAATTTCTTGTTTTTACACTTTCATAAATTGGATACTTTTTCCTTTTGGATTTGGTTTGTCTAGTTTTGGCGGAACGAACAAAATAAATGTTAAGCTGTAATTTAAAAGTAACTCGCTTGTAGAATTATGCATTTTTTAGTTAGTTTTATCAAACCTTTTTTACAATCGTTAAACTATTTAAATATACATTTAAATATTTTTGACATATATTAACTTTGTGCACAAACTTAAAATTTAACAAAACTATTTTAATTTTATATTTCTGTTCTGTGTTTTCGGTTCAGTTCGTTATTCGTAGTGCTGTTTTTAGGTTTTTTTTTTGCATGTACTTTAACTAACTCTCTTTGTTCTGAAAGTTTTAGGCGTGTAGTTTCTGCGCTCTTGCGGTACTTATGTTCGTTCATAAATTTCAGTTTCGTGTTCTTGGTACAGTGGTTCAAATAAGTAGAATGAGTAACAATAATTTGGTTTGTTTTTGCAAAAAATGCAGCCTCATAGTTAGGGCTGATCATTCTAACATGACTTGCTGGCTGTATGAATACATGGTGCACACTAAGTGCATTGGTTTTGTTGATCGGGCAAGTTATGACCCTTTGAAAGGTTCGAATTTGCAGTTCTGTTGTGACGCTGGTGTCGAGGTTGCGAACGAGATGAAATTGTTCATGCGGCAACCTAAAGTCGGCTTAATGCGGCTGATTTGCTATTTCTGGTTGCTAGAGATAGTTTTCCCCGAGCTCTGCGCTGGACTCGAGCTTAAAAAAATTAATTAAAACTGCAATTCTATAATATTTAAATATTACCAAATCCCAAAGAATAACAAAAAAATTAAAAACAACAAAGTTATAATTTTTTAAAATTGTTTTTTCCGATTGTTCCAATGGGAGCTATATGATATAGTCGCTCGATCCGGCTCGTTCCGACTTATAAGTATAGTATATAACTACCTGCGATAGAAAGACAGCTTTTGGGAAAGTTTGAAGCAGATAGTTTTAAAACTGAGGCACTAGATATCCACGATCACTAACGTTCTGGAGTTTACTTTATTTGTGATAAAGGACTTCAATAGTAGTTTTCAAACAGACGTCATTTATAAACTTGACTTGTAAGGTTTTCCAGTCGATCTTCTTAGATGGAAATCAAGTTATCTGAATGGCAGGTCACAAAGGGTCCTTTTTAAAAATTCAATTTCTAAAATTCTCCGTGTTACCTCCGGTGTCCCACAAGGGAGCTATCTGGGTCCGTTACTTTTTACATTATTTATTAACGATCTTCCATCAATTATAAGTCATTCTCTCATTCTTTTAAAACTGGTGCCGAATTAATTTACAAAATTTAAACGGTTCTAAGTGCAAGCTGTTGACTTTTTATCGGGTCAATCCGAAATACACGAGTTACACGTTAATTGTATAGATTAACTCTTGCAAACGATCTTGGCGTCCTTTTGGACCCTAAACTAAAATTTTTAATCATATCTCGTCAAATTTTAATAAGGCAAGAGGCGTGCTTGGTTTTATAAAAAGGTGGTCAAAAGAATTTGATGATACTTATGTCAGTAAGACTCTATTTGTTTCGCTAATCCGTCCGATTCTGGAGTATGGCTCTCTCTCGTCAAATTTTAAAAAGGCAAGAGGCGTGCTTGGTTTTATGAAAAGGTGGTCAAAAGAATTTGATGATACTTATGTCAGTAAGACTCTATTTATTTCGCTAATCCGTCCGATTCTGGAGTATGGCTCTCCCGTCTGGAGTTCACAATACGGAATACATATTGGTCGCATTGAATCAGTACAAAGTAAATCTTATCTTACCTTCTTATTCTAATTAGACTTCTGTTAATAAGGAGGCAACCCTAGTTGTAGCGTGAAAAAATCGACAATTTCCATGAATTAATTTTATAAAAACCACCAGCATTCTTGAACAAAACAATTTATTTTCTAAAAATATACAATTTAAACTACAAGTTCTCGCAAAAAAAATTTAAAAAAACCTTTGAAAATGGAGGCGTGGTTCGTGATCCCGTGAAGGTCTGCGTAGAAAACATGGTTTGCGGTGACCAATCTAATAAAGAGCTGGTTAGTCTGAAACACAAAATTCAAATTGCCAAAAAAACGAAGGTTTTTAGGTTTTAAAAGAAAGGGCTTCAAAATTTGGTTAAAATCGGTTTGGTAATTTTTGAGAAATTTTGGTCACCGAGTGTGTAATTCGGCTAAACTTGTCTGTGCCTAGTAGATTAACTAGAAATGTTATTCCCTTTATATTTAATCATTGTAGATTGTTTCAGAGTACTATGTTCTGACTATAATAGACTTTTTCCTATAATATCAAATCTTAACACTCTGGTGCTCTTGAAACGATTAATACGTACTTTATTAGCACAAAATTCTTCATTTTTCCGTCTTTTACCCATACTTTTATATCTCACGTCTATCTTCTCGCGAATCGTGCCGTAAGATACGCGGCTGCGCCACTCGGTCGGTTGGGGTGGTGGAAAGCCGTGAAATTCCGCGCAAAAAAATTAAATAAATATACATGTTGACAATGGTACGGTCCATGTGGTGTTTAAAGTGGTGTTCGATTTTTTTTGCAATAAATTTATTCTAAGTCCAAAAATTGTATCTCAGGTTTTGGGGTTTGTGAAATAATAATACATAAATATTTCTCATACGACGCTTATTGGCAGTTAGTCGTCGGATCGGCAAGATGTTTTCACTGCGCGAATAAACTCCATATAACGATAGCATATAAACATGGGATTTCAAAAAAACTCAAGGAATTGTCCTCGTTTGGCTGCATACGAACTTCGGAAGTGGTCAAGTGAGTTGTGTGGAGTGGTATTTTAGACGTTACGTTTAGCTGTTGCTGCTGACGTTCTGTCTGAACTAAATTTTATCTGTTCTCCTTTAAATACTTTAAAAGCGGTGGTCATATTTCTGCATGTAGTACTTGCAGCTTCATTTCTTTTTTTAAAAAAACAGACAAATTTACAGACAAGGTGACAACAAAGCACTTGATTTGGTTCGCTAAAATTGATTAGCCATTGGCCAAGCTAATTTGACCTTCACGAATTGCATCAAAAAAACCCTCTGTGTTTATTAAGATGTGAGTTTGATTCGACATAAATAAAGCTGGTGGCGATAAAACTGACAGAACTGACAATTCGTTGAGTATGATTCGGGTAGAGCTCAGATATTAGGCCTTGTTAATTAAATTATAGAAAGCTAAAATATATGAATAAAAGCTCGTGTTTAATATTATATTTAACATGATTTTCCGACTGATGGTTGACTCCGTGACTCTATGAATCCATTTGCACAGTTTAATCTAACACATTTTTAACTTCTCAGATTTCTGGTCAAGACCGAAAAGCTAGTTTACGGGAGTGGCGAAAAAACTGATGGGATTCTATGAGTGAGACGTCCTGTCCGAGTTTGAAAAACCTTTAAATTTAGCAGGAAATAAAGCTAAACAATAGTCTAAAATAAATGTACTTTCCACGCCAAATGTTTCTTAACGACTTAAGATAAAAAAATAATTTAAAAAACTAGTTACTCAAAAAATTTTTTAATGTCCAGTTGTTGTTTTAAAAGCAAAAGCTGATAATATTTCCTCCTTGTTTGGAAAACTATGCACATTAATACTGGTATAAAAATGGTAACACTTTTATATAACTCTAGTTTTTAGACGCCCAAAAATATCAAATTATTTTATACAAATGGCTACAATTGCGCTCTAGAACGGCTGTTGAAAACGTTAAAACTGCAAAAAATGAGTTTAAGGAAAAGCTACGGACAAATTAAGTTAAAAAGTGACTTTCGATTTTTCAGAACATAAGTTTAGCACTCCATGCTGAGCTGTGGAGTTAGTTCAATGTGGCATCGGACAACCTTGTTCTGTGCGACGTCTACCTATTCGGTGCTTTAATATTACTGGATTTGAAAGAGTTTTTAACACAGGCGAGCCGATTTCGCACCTTTTAGATTCCGCAGGATGTTTTCCTGCAATGAATTTGGGAAAGTGGGAATTAGTATGTTTTTTTTTTATCAGAGCATTGCTTTTGTTTTCTTACGCCGAAATTTGTATTGGTTTCTAAAATTGTCGATCATAAAATTTTGAAATTTTTAGAACTTTAAATGTTTTAAATTAATTATGGTATTTATTTTTTTTTCAGGCGGCTCAAAAGTTTTACTCCCTCCTTGTCTTAAAGAAATTTAAGGTGCTTCACATTGCTCAATCTGCTCCCTATGCAGATATTACTATTACTCGAGGACCAACATTCGAAAATCCAAAAATTTAAACAAAAAACTTGTACAATTAAGATCATTCTTGATTCATATCAATAAATACATTTTAATTTATTTATAAAACTTCTAACAATGTGTTTTTATTAATATTATTTTGTACAGCAATATGCATTGTATTAACAGTTAACTATTTAGAGCACGGAAGCCTCCCACTCATAAACAAATTTCTCTAAAAGTACTATATTACTACTGGCTCAAAATAAATGCCGATTAAAAAGGTCAGTCTCTTATATGATGATCAAATGCTGATGATGAATCACAATCTTAAGTTGCCGACTTGCAAGGGACTTAAGGACTTTGCAGGAAAATGGGCCCGAGACGACCAGATAAAACCATTATTTTTGACGTTCACCTCTAAATCATGTATTGAACAAGCCCCTCCACGGACGCCTTTGTTTTACCAGCGCCAAAAGATGAAAACAAATTCTTCAATGCAGTATTATAATTCTGCACTGCCCAGTCCCATTACACTCAACGGCGATCTTATTACCGGGCACTTGAGGAACTGTTTGGGACTTGGATTTGTATGCATATTGTGACCAAATGCTACAATATATTTGTAATAATATTAATATAATTATTAATATTTGTAATAGCCATATTAATATTAATAATTAATAACACTAAGTGTTTACGCCGCTCTCCCCTCGTTTAAACTGCCCGCGCTTCCCTCGTAGCGAATGCCCACTCGCCCGCACTGGATGCTCGCGACTCCAGGCTCTCCCGCTATCCAGGCTCTCCCGGTCTCCCGCTCTCCCGCACTGGACGCTTGCGATTCCAGGCTCTCCCGCCTTCCCGCTCCCGGAATTTGTCCACGGCGCTTTGAAACGCAGCGCTCAATTAGGTTTAAGTTAGTCTTTCATTGTCTCAAGAGTGAAATACATCGCCCGGCCGGTCCGCGCTATAAAACGAAAACCACATCGAGTTTTTTTCCTGCCTTTGCGCACCGCGATCGTCGAGTGTTTCTCTTCATCATCTATTCCACAGCTTGCCACCCGGCTACGTTCAACAGCCGCAACGCCCGACGAAGCTGCCCCCCAAGCGACGATCATCCCCGAAGCCCCATCTCTTCATTTTTTGGTCCATTCGAGCCAGATAAGTGCCAATTTATTAATTTTTTTATTAACTGCCGGTCGACAGTCAGCCATTCGAAGAACATAATTCGTTTGACTTTCTGTACGATTTGTCTAAAATCCAAGTCCGATTTAATCCGACGACGGCAGTTAGTAAATTACAATTCCAATTCCGTCTTTTATTTCTTCGTTCCCTTTCAACGTGCGGCCATATTGCCTATTTTCTAATTCCTTTTCGTGTGCATATTGATGTACAAAATTCATATTCGCATTTGGCCGTACATCCACTAAATATACATCCACCATCAAATCGAAGAAAATAAAAAAAAATATAAATCCAAATTAAAGTGTGCAAATAAAAAGTCAAGCGTACAGTGAAAAATAAATTAATTTCAAAAAAATTCAGTGAACAGTGAAAAATAAATTAATTTCAAAATTGAGTTCCAATTAATTCTCCACAAAAAAGTGAAACAAAAATTAAGTGTTCCGCCAATTTCGGCCCACAAATATTTTTGATATTAATTTTTTATTGTACATCCGCTGTGACAATATTTGCTTACATTATTAAAAATCCAAATACAGTCCACAATAAATCGAAAATTTACAACACATACCCGCCGGCAAAATTTACAATAAAATTTTCCGCCATATTGATTACATATATTACATCCATATTACATATATTACATCCATATTCATATATTACATCCATATTACATATATTACATATTTCATATATATATACATACATACATTTATACATATTTTTCTACATAACTACACCCCAATTCCGAAAGCTCAAGTATTTCCGTCGGCCATCCAATAAATATATATTAAATAAATTCCTAAAGCCGACGTGAAATAACTTTTGTGTCTCAGTGTGTTTTTCTTAGTTACCTATTTTGGGCACTATCATTCCATACATCTACACATACACGCAAATTGCAGTACCGCAAAAAGCTCGATAATCCCGCGCATTCCCGCGTCACCAATACACAGCCCGCAAAAGTTCGGGCAGTGGTTTTTTCAATCATCCCATAAATAAATTCCAACAAAATTAATAAACACCAAGTTCCACTCCAATAAAATATAAAATACTGTCGCCATCGCGGAACTAGTGGAATTAATTTATTAATTTATTGATTTTATTAATTTATTTCTTCGGTTTCACATTTTTTTTTTCCAAAAAAAAAAAAAACGCCCTTTCCAGTATTTTTTTTCTTATTTCTTGAGCTTGGTAAATCTGCATATATATCGATACTCAATTTTTTCTTTTGGGGATAAAAAAGAAAAATTCAAAAAAATACCACCCGCATACCACTGAAAGGTATTATTTTTTGTTTTTTTTTGTCTCCGAATATTTTTAAAATAAAGAAAAACAAAAGCAATAAACTCCAAACACTGCCGGGGACATCCAATCCCATCCTAATTCGGCCACCTACCCCCTATAAAATACTAAACGACAAATACCTCATCAAATACAGTATTTTTTCAGTATTTTTATTTTGTGGTATTTTTTTTGGTATTTTTTTCCATTCTTGCTCCATCGTTCCACCAAAAGCCTGGGGAATATTTTAACCATAATTCAGCCACGCATATCGACTATTGTCGATACCCTATTTCCACCGGTCCATAAGTGGGTCCGTAATTGTTTCGCTGATTTTTGTCCGAAATATCAGCGCGCACATTCCATCCTAACAACATCCTAGTTTGGTATGTCCGGGGAAAGTTCCAACAAACTATCCCCTGTTCCATCACCGAAAATACCAAAAATCACGGTAAGGACGCCCACACCTAAAAAGGTCAAGACGCCACCTCCCAAAAAGGCTCCTTCTTCCATCGAAAGAACCACGCGAGCCAGCACAAAAATGGTTGCAACGGCTGCCGACCTCGCTATGAGCCAGTTTATTGAAGTCTCGGATCGACTGTCCGAATTGGAATCGCGGATAAATATTCCCTCGGCGGTCCCTCCTACGTTATCCGTCCTCAATATTCGCCGAGACGAAATCCGAGAGGTATGGATCCGCATCAAACAAGAATACGATGCCTGTACCGCATGCCTTGTAGCAGCCGGAGAAGGTGCAGCTGACAGCTTGCCAGTCCTCAAGGCTAAGTACGGGTATTGCTACAGCGCGTACGAAAGGTGCGGTGCCCAGATAGCAGACATGATAGCGCAAACTCCGCAACTTCCGCAACCTTCCCCAACGCCAGCTGATCCTTCTCAGACATACATTCCGTCAGGCTGCCGGCTTCCGCCGTGCGATACCGAAGTTTTTACCGGCGACTATCTTCGTTGGCCAACCTTTAGGGATCTATTCACGGCAATTTATATCAACAATCCCAGACTCACTCCTGTCGAAAAATTATTTCACCTTAATGCTAAAACGAGTGGCGACGCTCACAATATAGTTTCAAATTCACCCCTTACTAATGATGGCTTTCGATCAGCGTGGGATAACCTCACTGAGCGTTTCGAAAACAAGCGATTGTTAGTAAACAGTCAATTAAAGATACTTTTCAATGTACCGTCCGTCACACAGGAGTCTGGGTCAGCTTTGAAAGAACTTCAAAGTACCATCCAGGGTTGCCTTACTGCACTAGAAATGTCCGGTATTCAGGTCGAAACTTGGGATTGCCTCTTGGTATATATGTGCTCGTCCAAACTCCCAAAGCTTACGCTTTCCCTATGGGAGCAGTCCCTCCATAACAAAGCCGAGATCCCTACGTGGCACGAGCTGAACGTTTTCCTAACGGAGCGTCACAGGACACTAGAAGCCATAGATGATGTTCGACCATCAGGTTCTAGTCAGACTCAGCCCAGGGCATCCACTTCCAACTCGGCGTCTCGAAGAATAAATTCATACGAGACAAGGGTAGCACCTAGGCAACTTAGAGGGTGCGATCTCTGTAATAGAGAGAACCATCCTGTACGCACATGCGCCAAATTTCTCCAGATGACGGTCGACCAACGCATCGCATATATAAAAAGAAAGCAGCTGTGTTTAAACTGTTTTGCGCGGACACATCAGTTGCGCGACTGCGAAAGCGCACATAACTGCTTCACGTGCCGCGGCCGCCATCACACGCTCCTACACCGAAGCAGCCCATCCCCAGCGCGCGCAAATCCAACGCCAACGCCCAGATCCAGACCAAATACTCTCGGTCCCTCGGCTGCCAGTGGCACGCAGTCAACGCTTCAGAATTATTTTGCGGCAGGCACTAGGTCAGTCCTCCTAGGCACCGCTATAATTAATATATGCCATCGAGGTTCCAATTTCCAAGCGCGAGCCTTAATAGACTCCGGATCTGAGGCGACCTTCATCACTGAGCGCCTTTTCAACCTGATTAAACTGCCGTTCCAGGTTATCCGAGCACAGGTCTCAGGACTTAATCAAACGGTCTCCGCTGAGACCAAAAAGATCTGTCAATTCACGATCCGTTCTCCAACCCGGCCTAGCTTGCAGTTAAACACCACTGCCTACGTGCTTCCACAAATAGCCGGAAATCTTCCTTCATGTCCGCTTCCGCAACATTTCCTGCGAGACCTTCCCGAACTTCCGCTAGCGGATCCAAAGTTCTATGAGAGCGCACAAATAGATATTCTAATCGGGGCCGATATACTTCCATCCATTCTACTAAGCGGTACCCGAGCGAACATCTGTGGCTCGCTTCTCGGTCAAGAGACTATTTTCGGCTGGATTCTAACAGGACCAGTACCAGCTCCGAGGCATGATCAAATATCATCCTTTTCCACGCAAGTTGCACACACGTATGAAGCGTCTCTCGATAAACTCCTCACCAAATTCTGGGAGGTGGAGGATCTGCCAGTAAAAGTGGCAAAAGAATCCGACGTGATTTGTGAGGACAATTTTCTTCGGACCACCACAAAAGACGAAACCGGCAGGTATGTCGTGAGTCTCCCTTTTCGAGATCCTGAGAACATTAATTGCTCCCTGGGACATTCCAGATCCCAGGCGCTGGCTCAATTCTTAAGAAACGAGCAGCGGCTAAAAAGGGACAGTACGTTAAAATCCAAGTACGACTCAGTTATTCAAGAATATCTCGACCTCAATCACATGAGAGAAGTCCTTCCTACCCACGATTCAGCATGTTACTACCTGCCCCACCACGCAGTGTTAAAACCGGAGAGTACGACCACCAAACTTCGAGTGGTATTCAACGCCTCCAGCCCTTCAGACAATGGGGTCAGCTTAAATGATATCCTTCATGCTGGCCCGGTCCTACAGTCCGATCTAACCATCCAGATCCTGAAGTGGCGATATTTCCGATTTGTGTATAGTGCTGACATCGAGAAAATGTACCGGCAGATCTGGGTAGATCCGAAGCAGACAGCGTTCCAACGTATCTTATTCCGCGATAGGGAAGGGTACATTCGAGATTTTGAGCTAAAAACTGTTACGTTTGGGGTCAATTGTGCACCGTTCCTGGCAATTCGGGTACTGCAACAGCTGGCGACCGACGTGCAACTAACCCATCCGAGGGCGAGTAAAGTTATTCGTGGTTGCATGTATGTCGATGATGTCCTTTCGGGAGCTGACTCTGCAGAAGAGGCTCACCTCACCATTCGCGAGTTGCAGAGTGCCCTCGATTCGGCTGGTTTTCCATTAAGGAAATGGACCTCCAACCACAAAGAAGTTCTGGCTCATATCGGAACCGATCATCTTTTAAATGCCGATTTCCTCGAAATAGATACGGAAAGCACGGCGAAAACTCTCGGAGTCCGTTGGAAAGCAACATCCGATGAGTTTTTCTTCGCCCTCCCCGACCTATCCACCGAAGCTACACTCACAAAACGGCATGTTCTCTCCCAAATTGCGAAGCTGTTTGATCCAGCAGGCTGGCTCGCCCCTTTCGTGGTCTGTGCCAAGATTTTCATGCAGGAGATCTGGCTGCGTGATCTAGGGTGGGATGATGAACTTCCAATTGAACTGTGCCAAAAGTGGCGTGATTTCCTTAAAAGCTACTCAGTCCTAGATCAAGTCCGAATTCCCAGATGGGTTTCCTTCCGCCCAGAATTCCGAGTGGAACATCACGGATTCTGTGATGCCTCTCAAAAGGCGTACGGTGCTGCGATCTATGTGCGCGTCGAGATGGGGCACACGACGCTAGTGCATCTTCTCACGGCCAAGACGCGCGTGGCGCCAGTAAAAACTGTGTCGCTTCCCAGACTAGAGCTGTGTGGAGCTCTATTGCTATCCGAGATGGCCGAATCCATCCTCCCCCATATGCCGATGCTGTCCTCGAAACTCCATTGTTGGACCGATTCCACGATTGTGCTTGCATGGCTAGCCAAACCAGCATGCCAGTGGACAACGTTCGTTGCCAATCGGGTAACAAAGATCACCCAGTCCACAGAGGCAGCCAATTGGTCGCATCTTCAATCCGAACACAATCCAGCTGACTTGGCCAGTCGGGGCGTGCCATTACAAGAACTGGTCGACAACTCACTTTGGTGGCATGGGCCCACTTGGTTGCAAAAGCCACGAGATCAGTGGCCTGCCCAAAGCACCGATTTACAGGTGACCGAAGTGGAAAGGCGTCCTGTCAAGGCCCATGTTGCGTCCAGTCCGACAGAGGACATCCTTGATCGCTTTTCCAAGTTAAATAGAGCTTTACGGGTCCTTGCGTATGTCCACCGTTTTGTCCAGCGATGTAGGAAACAGTCGCCGATTCCGGAAGTCCATCTAGAAGCCCAAGAACTTGTCGCCGCTGAACGGCTCATGGTCATTAGCACTCAGCGCAGATATTTTGCTAACGAATATCGCTGCTTGAGTCAAAAGCGTCCTGTGTCCGCGGCAAGTTCCATCCTCTCCTTGAACCCTTTTCTAGATGAGAAAGGGCTTATAAGGGCGTGCGGCCGAATAACGGCCTCCGAAAATTTGCGATATGATGAACGACATCCTATAATCCTCCCGTACGAATGTGCACTCTCTCGACTACTGGTAAACTTTACGCATATCATAACGTTGCATGGAGGTAACCAGTTAGTCGTACGTCTCACCCGGTCAAGATATTGGGTTCCGAAAATAAAGAACTTGGTAAAGGCCGTTATTAACTCCTGCAAGGTCTGCGTTATCCATAAGAAGCGATTGCAAGTTCAGATGATGGGAAGTTTTTCGAAAGAGCGAGCCTCTTTTTCCCGGCCATTCACGTACACAGGGATGGACTACGCCGGCCCTTTCGACATAAAAAATTACACAGGCAGAGCTTGCCTAATTACAAAAGGGTATGTGTTGGTTTTCGTGTGTTTCTCTACAAAGGCCATCCATCTAGAGCCTACATCCGATCTGACGACCGAGAAATTTCTCGCCGCTTTCGCTCGGTTCGTATCCAGAAGAGGTTGTCCCCGTCAAGTGCAGTCCGACAATGGGAAAACCTTTGTCGGCGCTGCCACCCTGCTCTCCCGAGATTTTCTACAAGCCGTAAAAGAGTCTGTGACTGATGCGTATAGTCATCAGCAGCTCAACTGGCAATTCATTCCTCCGGGGGCACCCCATATGGGAGGCCTGTGGGAAGCGGGTGTCAAAAGCTTCAAAACCTTGTTTTACAAGTCCACCGCTACTCGAAAGTACACTTTTGAAGAACTTTCAACCCTCCTAGCGAAAATTGAAGCTTGTCTAAATTCCAGACCGCTATCTCCTATGTCTGAAGATCCCACTGATCTCTTAGCATTGACACCAGGGCATTTTCTAGTCGGCGGACCTCTTCTGTCCATAGTGGAACCCGAATTAAAAGGGGAATCCAAGTCCATTGTAAATCGGTGGCAACACTTAAAGGCGCTCCATCAACAATTCCAAGCTCGATGGAAAGAGGAGTATCTCAAAGAGCTCCACAAGCGTAACAAGTGGCAGTCCCCGACCGCAAATCTCCGCGTTGGCGACATGGTAGTCGTCAAGGAGGACAATCTGCCCTCGAATGAGTGGCGCCTTGGCAGAATCGACTCTGTCTTTCCGGGGGCTGACGGCAATGTCCGTGTCGTCAGCATTCTCACGGCACGCAGGATTATCAAGCGTCCCGTGACCAAGGTGGTTCTTCTGCCAGGAGAACCCTCCAACCGTCTTCCTCAACCAACATCCTCCACATAATTCCCCAACAATCCTCGCCATCTAAGCATCTCAAATCATCTTTTGTTTATCCATTACTCCCTACCAGATCACATCATGGTTCCTCGTCCACGCAGCGCTCAGGCATTGGAAAGCAGACGCACTCGAGGTATACATTCCTACCGATGCCGAGTCTGCCGTGGAATCCATCCGCTTAAAAAGTGCCAGAGGTTCCTAAAGCTGAGCGCAGAGAAGCGGCTTCGAGCAGTGCTTATTAATAAGTACTGCTCAAATTGTCTCGCCCACGAGCACTCCGACGGGAGTTGTCGCAGTGGCGACAAGTGCAAAACGTGCAACGGCAAGCACCACACGCTCCTCCATATGCACGAGCGTCCCCTGCCGGCGGCTACTCAACAGCGTTCGCGCCGGCAGAATCCGCCAACTCGCCAAGCGCTAGCCCCGGCAAGGCGCTCGGCATCCGCCGCTTCTCAGCAGCGCTCGCGCCGGCAAGATCCGCCAACTCGCAGAGCGCTTGCCTCTCCGCCGCGCTCAGCCTCCTCGGCACCGGCTCCGTCACTGGCGACCATCCTTCAACGGCACAGCGTCAATGTCCTGCCGACGGCCATGGATCACTTTGGAGACCGGGCTGAAGAACTTCGACACGGCCGCCCTCATCGACCCGTGTACGCCGACGAGCTGCATCGACGCATCAATGGCGTCCGCGTTCCGCTTACCGACTACTACCGTCGGCGACGAGAGGATCTGCACGGCGATAATTCGGTCAAAGCGCGACAACGGTTTCAAGCTAGAGGTGGTCCTAAAAGTGGAGCCGAACGTCCGCATCCGCACCCCCATCCGAGAGCTCTCTGACACCGTGGTCGGCAGATACGGGGACCTCCCGTTGGCCGACAAACGCTTTTACTTGCCGGCAACCATATCTGTAGTCCTGGGTGCGGATGTCTACGCCAAGGTCATCCGACCGGGCTTCCATTTGGTCGACGAGGGACTCCCAGTGGCCCAGAAGACGGCATTCGGGTGGATCCTGTCCGGCGCCTGCAGTCAAGCCTAGACGACAGGAGTGGGCTTGTTTTGTTTTCTTTCGCAACGCTAGCGATTGCAAGGGGGGCGGAATGTTTACGCCGCTCTCCCCTCGTTTAAACTGCCCGCGCTTCCCTCGTAGCGAATGCCCACTCGCCCGCACTGGATGCTCGCGACTCCAGGCTCTCCCGCTATCCAGGCTCTCCCGCTCTCCCGCACTGGACGCTTGCGATTCCAGGCTCTCCCGCCTTCCCGCTCCCGGAATTTGTCCACGGCGCTTTGAAACGCAGCGCTCAATTAGGTTTAAGTTAGTCTTTCATTGTCTCAAGAGTGAAATACATCGCCCGGCCGGTCCGCGCTATAAAACGAAAACCACATCGAGTTTTTTTCCTGCCTTTGCGCACCGCGATCGTCGAGTGTTTCTCTTCATCATCTATTCCACAGCTTGCCACCCGGCTACGTTCAACAGCCGCAACGCCCGACGAAGCTGCCCCCCAAGCGACGATCATCCCCGAAGCCCCATCTCTTCACTAAGTACAGTGTGCATTCGATATGTTAACTTACTACAACTCCCTCCTTTATAAAAATAACGTAATTATATGAAGTTATTTTCTTAGTATCTTTATTTGTATAAAAGTATATATATATATGTTTTTTGTTTTTTGTTATTTGTTTTTTTTTGTTTTGGTTTTTTTTGTTTATTCCAATTATGGTTCTTATTCTATGTATATCCATGATTGAAATATTTATAAGAAATAAAATAAATGAAATACAAATTTTAAATAAATTGATTATGAAATACAAATTTGTCACCTATATTTATGTACTGTTTGTTTCTTGTTCTTATTTCTTCCATACTTGCTACATTATATGTTTCAGTATATTTAAAATCTAGCTTATGTCCTTTCCTTTTTCAATAAGACCTGATCTCCTATTTTTAAATCAAAATTTAAACTACTTTTATCATAGTTAATTATTTGTTTTTGCTTATTCTAGTCTGAATTTAGATTCTTTAGCATAGTCTTCTATATTATATAGGGGTTTTATCTTATCTATACTATTAAAATGCTAAGCCAAATTTGAAGTTTTACCAAAAACTAACTCATGTGGACAATAGTCATGTGCCATATAGGGGGTCGTGTTAAAGCAGTATACAAAGTAGTGTAGCCATTTAACATCCAAATTTGTTTTGACAACTGAGATGTATAAGCGGATGAACTCATTAAAAGTTCTGTGGCTTCGTTCCACGGTACCTGCAGTCCGGCGATGATGTGCGGAAGAAGTTCTGATTTTGATATTCAAATTTTTGCATAAATCGTCAATTATTAAATTTCCATATTCTGTTCCCATGTCCGTAATGAACGTCTTCATTGAACCGTTTTTCATTGGAATTGCTCCAGGGTATTTTGTTAAATCGTAGATTAATGATACTGCATATTTATTTCCTTGTTCAGATTTGGGTAGTGGACCGATTGTATCCACAATAACCCTATCAAAAGCCATTTGTGCCGTTTCAGTTATAGTCAATGGGGTCTTTGTATGTTTAGTCGTTTTTGACTTTTGGAATGTATGACCTGTATGACCTCCTTCTATTGGATTATCATGGAATGTAAACACTATTGCTTCTATCTCTTCTTCATTATTTGATAATAAGGACACCGACTTGAGTAGCGCTACTGTTTGAGATTGTAATATTTTATTGCCCATTATTTTAAAAGATTCTATTGATATGGTGTAAAAGATCTCGGTGCCACTTTGAGTTGGCTGATATTAAGTATACCGGCATCTTTTTCAAGTCTTGAAAAAACTTGTCCTTTTGCTGCGCAGGAGTTTTTCGTTTTACTTTGGTTTCTGGTAGTAATTCTTTTGTAAGGGGCAATCCTTGCGCTAAAAATGTCCTGTAGGTGCACCAAAAAATCACACGGTGCGTCAGCTTTATTTCGCTGCATGAATGTAACTAACTTAAGCTCAAACATAAGACCGAGCTCCCGCTTGCTTTCCTCTGCTGGAGCGAGATCGGGAGATCGGCAGCGGCCGACCGTGGAATTCGGATCCGAACCCGAGCCTTGCACTGCGGAGCGCAGAAGCTGCGAGAGAGCGAGTGCGGAGCGCGAGAGGGGCGAGAGCGAAAAGCTCAGTGAGCAGCGGCGGTACAGAGGGCCGCTGACCTAAACATTCCGCCCCCCTTGCCACTACTCGGGTTGCAACATAGTCGTCCTTCTTACGGCTGGTGGCAGGCTCCGTACACGATCCACCCAAACTCGGTGTTCTGCTCCACCGGCAGTCCATCCTGGATTTTAAGGAAGTGCGGCCGCATCTCGCTGGGATATTTATCCGCGCCTAAGACTATGGAGATCGTCGTGGGGAGGTAGAAGCGCTCGTCAGCCAGCGTAAAATCCCGGAAGTGGGTCCGCACCGCGTCCCTCAGCTCCCGGATTGGCGTGCGGATGTGCACGTAACGCTTTGTCTTGAAGAAGACGTCGAGCCGGATAGCGCTGTCGGTCTTAGAGCACACTGTGGCCGAACAAACCTGTTTGCCAGCTGATTACCGCCGTGCAACCTTATGCGATGCGTAATATGGACAAGGAATTGAGACAGATGGCAGTCGTATGGAAGGATGACAGGATGCCGTTCGTCATATTGGCTCATGCTCTCATGAGCCCTTGGGAATCAAGGAACGGGTTCAGGTTTTGAACAAGGCTGGATGCTGGCACTGGCCGTTTTTGGCTTACGCAGCCAGCAATCTCAAGGTCGAAGTGCCTGCGTTGCGTGACAGAAATCAGGAGACGCTCGGCCGACGCAATTTCAGGAGCTGTCAAGTGATCTTCAAACGGAGACATGATCTTTCGGGAGCGCTGAATAAAATGATGAGCGTAAGCGAGGACTCTTGAGCAACGCTCAAGAATGTCTTCAGGGGGAGCCTTGGCAACATGGACTTTGACTGATCGCTTCTCGTGTTCATTCACAGGGGGATCATAGCCTTGAATGGGCCATTCGCAGCCTCTACGTAATAAAGGTTGCCTCGGAACCAGAGTCGACTAAGGCACGCGCCTTGAAAGTGCACCCTAGATGGCAAATGTTAATGAGGGCTGTGCCCTTGAGCCGGAAGCGAAGCACACTACCACATCAGAGTGATCCTCTGAGGCGCCCGTACCTCTTGGAGTAGACGCGGGTCGAGGCCTGGCGCGGACGGGCCTGGGGCGGTCGCGAATGGATTACCGCGGTGCAGGAGGGTGTGAAGACGTCTGTGGCATGTGAAGCAGCAATGGGCACTAGTGCAATCCCGTTGCAGATGCCCTCGTACAAAACAGTTCAGACAAAGCTGCTTTCTCTTAATGTAGTCGGAGCGACCATTTACATCCATTTCAAGGAAGCGCGGACATAAGCGAACAGGATAATTCTCCCTGGAGCAGAGATAGTACCCTCTTGGGGCTGGAGCCAATCTGGCCTCGTGGGAATTGGGCCTGCGCGATGAAGCGCTCGCAGTTGTCGACCTTGGCGGAAACTGCTACGAACTTCTAGTCCTGATGTCGTCGATAGCCTCCATAGTACGATGACGCTCTGTCAAGAAGGAGTCTAACTCATTCCATGTTGGAATTTCATCCTTGTTGTGAATGGATTGCTTCCACATTGAAAGCGTGATTTTGGGAAGCTTTAAAGAAACCATATACACCAGGAGACAATTCCAAGTCTCGACTTAAAAAGAGGACATCTATAAAGCTTTCAGACAACTTTGGATTGTGCCTTGCAGCTCTTTCAGAGCGGCTTCGGACTCTTCGGGTACGGCCTGAATGTTAAGGAGGATTTTTAACTGGCTATTGACTAATAACCGCCGATTCTCGAAGCGGTCGGTGAGGCTTCGCCACGCGGAGATAAACCCTTCGTTGGTCAGCGGGGCTTTGGATACAATGGCGTATGCATCGCCACTTGTTTTGGATATAGGTGGAAAAACTTCTCCCCCGGTGCGAGACACCAGTTGTGGATGTATATCGCGAAGAAAAGATCTCTGAAGGTGGGCCAACAAAGATAATCACCAGCGAAATATTTGGTATCCACTGGTGGCAAACGACAACCCGTAGACAGGGGTGTTAGAACACTGACGGAAGCCTGAGTAGCTGGAAGGCGGCCTTGTCTATTATGTCCTGAAGCTGGACCACACACCTCGAATAGACGGAGTAGCAGTAACTGTACTTGGCCGTACTGTCGGTGGACGCGGAAAGAAGATTGGAGCAACTTTCATAGCTCTTCTCTACCTTTTCCCACAGGGCCCGGAAAGTCGTACAGGTTCAGAGGCGCTCGGAGTATGAATATCCGCTTGAAATTGGCTAACCCGGTCGGCTAACCCTCAATAACATTTTTGAGGGCGATGTCTTTGGCGTTAATTGAGACGGCCGCGGAGACGCGGATTGGGACCTGTCCAAACGTATTGATTGGATCGACCGCGGCTACTTGTAGTCTCCCGTGAGCTTTCTCGGAATCAAACTCTGCGGATCAGCGTTTGTCGACTGACCTGAGCAAGGGGCGATCTGGGTCGCCAACGAGTTGGTCGTCGCTGCAAATGAACGAACGGAAAAACCCCAAATGGAATGCGGCCACAGGAGCAGCCATTCGGTGTATTTGACGCCGGATGCATTTTTTCGTGGACAGCGAAAGAAAAAAAATACCGGACAGCGAATGCCAAAAAACACCACGAATAAAAAACGCCAGCTAACGTTCACATTGAACCACGTGGAAAATTTTAAACTACGTCTGTGTTCCGATTGACTCGTTGTCAGAAGCCGGAAAGGGACGCCGGAAGAAGATGAAATTCAGGAATAAATTGATAAGAATTTTGGAACCGGAACCGGAACCAATTGTTAGTATTAGAAATAGAATGTCGGAATGGACAATTGTCGATTCAGAAACTTATTATGACCCAATATGATCTGGAGTGAGAATCGTTTGAAGACCGGCAGCGACAGGGAGACGAAAGAGGCTCGTACTTATCTTTGAGCGGAAAAATCACCGGAACTGCTGGTTGAATGGCGGAAAGATATCCTTATCCGGCTAGAAGAACCAAATGATTGTAGGGGGTCCTACAAAAATCCAACGGCGCGAACGCAAAGTGAAAAAATTAAGAAGTCGGGGCGTCGTTGTAAGTTCCTGGTGGTCAGCTTTATTTCGCTGCATACATGGGACTAACTTAACTTAAACATAAAAACGCGCTCCCGCCCGCTTTATTCCGCTGAAGCGAGAGCGGGAGATCGGCAGCGGCCGACCGAGGAGTTCAGATCCGAACACGAGGCTCGCGCTCCGAAGCGGGGAAGTTGCGAGAAAGCGAACGAGGGAGCGCAAGAGGGGCGAGATCGAAAGCTCGAAGAGCTCAGTGAGTAGCTGCGGTGCAGTGGGCCACTGACCTAAGCACCTGGGAAATAGTGGTCGGATGTTGGAATGGCATACTTCGTTCAATTCGTTACAAAATTTTCAACTAAGTGGCAAAATATCTTTCAAAAAATTATGAAAAATATTTTGGCCAAAATCCGGAAAAATATCAGTTCGATTCTTCGGTTTTTTAATCAAAACACTGGAAATAGCGCTCGGATGTTGGAAGGGCATACCTCGTTGAATTGTTTACAAAATTTCCAACAAAATGGCACTTACAGAAAAAAAACTAGCATTCAAAAAATGGTTTCGTAAAAAAATCATGAACCCACCTACCTCTTATGAAAAATATTTGGGCAAAATCCGAAAAAAAACCAGCTTGATTTTTCGGTTTTTTAATCAACACACTGGAAAATAGTGTTCGGATGTTGGAATGGCATACCTCGTTAAATTCGTTACAAAATGAAGGGTTTTTGGTCAGCGGGACTTTGGAAACAATGGCGTGCTCATCGCCACTTGTTTTGGATATAGGTGGAACAACTTCTCCACTGGTGTGAGACGCCAGTTGTGAAAGTATATCGTGTTGAAAAGATCTCTGAAGGTGGGCCAACGAAGATAATCACCAGCGATTTTTTCGGTGTCCACTGGTGGCAAACGACAACCCGTAGACGGGGGTGTTAGAACACTGACGGAAGCCTGAGTAGCTGGAAGGCGGCCTTGTCTATTATGTCCTGAAGCTGGACCACACACCTCGAATAGACGGAGTATCAGTAACTGTACTTGGCCGTACTGTCGGTGGACGCGGAAAGAAGATTGGAGCAACTTGCATAGCTCTTCTCTACCTTTTCCCACAGGGCCCGAAAAATCGTACAGGTTCAGAGGCGCTCGGAGTATGAATATCCGCTTGAAATTGGCTAACCCGGTCTGCTGTGGCGATAACATTTTTGAGGCCGATGTCTAGAGCAGTTTATGCCATCTTGGACACCGACCGAGAAAGCCTTGACTCGTCGCTTTTTGCACTTTGAATGGCAGTGGCAGTCTTTGGCGTTAATTGATACGGCTGTGGAGACGCGGATTGGGACCAGTCCAAACGTATTGATGGGATCGACCGCGGCTACTTGTCGTCTCCCGTGAGCATTCTCGGAATCAAACACTGCGGATCAGCGTTTGTCGACTGACCTGAGCAAGGGGTGATCTGAGTCGCCAACGAGTTGGTCGTCGTTGCAAATGAACGAACGGAAAAACCCCAAATGGAATGCGGCCACAAGAGCAGCCATTCGGTGTATTTGACGCCGGATGCATTTTTTTGTGAACAGCGAAAGAAAAACAAATCCGGGAAGCGAATGCCAAAAAAACACCACGAATAAAAAACGCCAGCTAACGTTCCCACTAAACCACGTGGAAAATTTTAAGCTACGTCTGTGTTCCGATTGACTCGTTGTCAGAAGCCGGAAAAGGACGCCGGAAGAAGATAAAATTCAGGAATAAATTGATAAGAATTGTGGAACTGGAACCAGTTGTAATTGTTAGTATTAGAAATAGAATGTCGGAATGGAAAATTATCGATTCAGAAACTTTTTATGACCCAAGATTATCTGGACTGAGAATCCTTTGAATTTTTTTGCAGTACGAAAAAGAACGTAAACGGAAAAAGGAGAAGGAAAACCCACAGAGTACGATCACACTACTATAATATGATGAGTGGAAGGCACAGTGCCGTAACAACAAGATGAATTGGGACAAATATTTGGAACTCGATGAAAATGTATTATTTATTTAATTTGGGTACTCCCTTTGTTAAGTCCTTTTTTTTTTGTATTTTAATTATTTCTTTTATTTTTTGCCAAATTATTTAATTGTATTTATTTATTATTAAGTATTATTCTGTTGCGAAATTGTTTACCTCTTGTTTATATATTCTTATAATTATTTTTTGGGGTTTGCGAAATATAACAATACTAAATTAGGAAAAACGTAGCGAGCGAAAGAGCGCGTTCTTGCTCCCCCTCACTACCATCGACGTCTCTGCGGCCAAAGAGCGCTGAAAGTGCTCCAATGCAGGTATGCAATAACCTAAGCTCATCAGCAGTAACTAGCACCACAATTTCTTTAACAACTGTTACTACAACAACAACTGCAACCGTATCGACTGCGCGCTTAATGACATCATCAGCTAGCAGCGCAAATATTAATACGTCTGCCGCTGCGCTGCCCGAAAAACAGAACAAAACTAATGAATGTGCTAAGCGGGCTGTGCAGACTGGTATGGATCGCTACATCCAAATCAAAAGGAAGCTGAGCCCTCTAAATTCTCAACGCAAAATAACCCGTAACAATGCTAGCCTAGCTGGAATAGGAACGCCCATGAACTCAAACCGATTTAAAATCTTGGAAGACGCCTATGACGTTGAGGCAGCCTATTTATTTTCGAGAAAAAAGTTCCAATGTTCTTGTCAACAAAATTATCGAGCTTATTGGAAAGGATAACTTCTACATAATACCTCTAGTAAAGGGAAACATCCAGGAAACAAAGGTTCAAATGAAGTCTGAAGATAATTACAGAGTATTATCGAAATATCTTTCCGAGAATAAAAAGAACTTTTACACGTATCAGCTAAAAAGTAGCAAGGGCTTGCAAGTCGTACTTAAGGGCATAGAGTCCGACGTAACGCCTGCAGAGATAAGAAAGGGGCTTCAAGAGAATGGATTTAACGCTAAGACAGTCTTCATCATCCTTAACAGGGATAGAAAGCCACAGCCACTCTTTAAGGTTGAGCTGGAACCAGAAAATAAGCCCCTAAAGAAATGCGAAGTGCACCCCATTTACAATCTTCAGTTCCTGCTGCTCCGCAGAATTACAGTTGAGGAACCGCACAAACGCAATGCCCCGGTACAATGTGCGAACTGCCAAGAATATGGCTGTTTAGGTCAGTGGCCCACTGCATTGGCGCTGGACACTGAGCTCTCCGAGCTTTCGCTCTCGCCCCTCTTGCGCTCCCTCGCTCGCCTCTCGCAACGTCCGCGCTCCAGAGTGCGAACTTCGGGTTTCGCATCCGAACTCCTCGGACGGCCGCTGCCGATCTCCCGCTCTCGCTTGAACGGAGTAAAGCGGGCGGGAGCGCGGTTTTAGTTTTAAGTTTTAATTAGTCTCTTGTATGCAGCTGAACGAAATACATTGAATATATACCACGACGCCCCCGACTTCGTCATTTTTTCTCGTCTTCCATTACGTTTGCGCCGTGGGAATCTTTGCTGTGCCTCAAGTGTTTTTTGTGGAAGGATCGCCCCCTACAAACATGTTGGTCCTTCGAGCCGGATAAGGATATCCGTCTGCCATTCGACCAGCAGCTCCTGTGATTTCTTCCGCAAAAAAGATAAGTACGAGCATTTTCCGACTCCCTCTCGCTGCCGGTCTTTAGCAGTGGTTCGAACATTAAATTTCGTTCACACTGCAGTAAGATTTTTTTTCGTGTCAACTCCACGTCCGAGTTTTCCCGACACAACGGCAGTCGAGAAATTTAACATTCCTTCAATTCCAAAAAATTTTCTATCCGTCTCCGCTTTGTGTGCGTCGCCATACTCCTTACCGTTTTCCTTTCGTTCCCCGTTGTACATCAACTTGCCAACGGTCAAGGTATACATATTGCATCCAGACATACACATACACGCGCGTGACAACTTGTGTACATAGTGCAGTGCAATTCTGCCTCCAAAAAAAATACGACAAAAAGTGAAATTGTGTGGTGGAAAATAAAAAGGCATAACTAATATCAGTCACTCGGTGTGAAGTAATTTCGGGAGTTTCCCTGTTCGCCGTACAATCCGCCGCTGTCGAGATATTTTTTTTGCCTTGTGTTTTTTTTCTCTCCACATAATTTTATCTGTTCCGTCACTTCAAATACAGTCCACTCTTTGACGCTCTACTGTACCGATATACACTTACACATAAACGCATGCCTGCCCATATCTACATATAACTATTTTCTGCCTCCACATACAGGAACATACACATATCCATAAACGCATGCATGCCCATATCTACATAAATATATTTTCTGCCTCCACATACAGGAACATAAAATAAAATACATTCAAATCCACACGGCTGCGACCGTGATTGTTTTTTCTCCAAATTGCCGCAATTAACCGCCCCAACGGCTGTGTTATTATTGTTGCTGATTCTTTTCATCTGTTCCGTCATTTCAAATACAGTCCACTCTTCGACGCTCTACTGTACCGATATACACTTACACAAAAACGCATGCATGCCCATATCTACATAGAATTATTTTCTGCCTCCACATACAGGAACATACACATATCCATAAACGCATGCATGCCCATATCTACATAAATATATTTTCTGCCTCCACATTCAGGAACATAAAATAAAATAAATTCAAATCCACAAGCTACAAACAACAGCCGGAGAGTGCAGACGTGTTTTGCGCGAGCTCCGGAAAAAAACCTCTCAAAAGTGAAAAACAATAACTAAAAATACTAGAGTGGTGTAATAAAGGCAATCTTATTGCTAAAAACAGTAAATAATAATTAGTGCTATGTAAAAAACTAGTGCAAAGTTATTATAAAAACTAAGAAGTGCCACGAGTGATAGCTCAATGAGCGGCGATTCAAAAAATGAGCGTAGAAGCTCCGTAGACCAGAGAAACAGTTATATTTCTTATTTCTCAACCCGTGATACAGAAGTAGAAAGAACTTCTTCAAAGAGCAACTCAGCCCTACTGACCATTGACAGTGCGAGAGCGCGGTCTTGTTCTCCCGCCCTACTCACACCAACTCCCACTTCATGGAGCTTGCAGTGTAGAACCCCACCCCCAGCTTCGACTCACAGCTCACCAGCCACGAGCACTGCGACCTCGTTAATTTCTGCAACCGCAGCCACTGCAACAACAACATCAACGGTCGCCGTTAACAACAACGCGATTTCGAATGCGTTTGCAACTTCTGCAGCGCCGAATAAAACTACAAAGCCAAGTGTAAGTACGAGTGCCAATATCGGCAATATCAAACAACAACAAGTGGGTCCGGCTATACAGACTGGCATGGACCGTTACATCCAAATCAAACGGAAGCTAAGCCCGCAAAATAAAATGGTTGGAAATAAACCAAAACAAAATTGCCCTAATAAAGGCAGCGAACAACCAGGGGCATCTAGTAACAACAGATTCGCCCTATTGTCGGAAATTGATAATAATCAATCCGAATCTGGACAGGCTGTTCAAAAGAAACCAAAGCCCCCACCAATTTACATAAGGGAACAGAATTCAAATACCCTAGTAAAGAAAATTGTTGCGCTGGTCGGGAATGACAACTTTTATGTTACTCCCCTTGTTAAAGGGAATATTCATGAAACAAAGCTTCAAGCTAAAACTGAAGATCAATTCAGAGCTGTAACAAATTACCTAGACGAGGCTAGGAAACCCTACTACACGTACCAGCTCAAGAGTAGCAAGGGCTTGCAAGTAGTGCTAAAGGGCATAGAGCCCGACGTATCCACCAATGAGGTAAAAGAGGCACTGAAAGAAAAAGGATTCTTCTCCAAAAATATTATTAATATTATCAACAAAAATAAAAAGCCGCAACCACTCTTTAAGGTCGAACTGGAGCCTGAAAGCAGAGCCTTGAAGAAAAATGAAGTGCACCCGATCTATAAACTGCAATACCTGTTGCACAGAAGGATTACTGTTGAAGAACCGCATAAGCGGAATGGCCCGCTGCAATGCACAAACTGCCAAGAGTATGGACACACCAGAAACAACTGCGGGCTTCGTTCAGTCTGCGTAGCTTGTGGTGGCTTCCACAAATCCGAACCTTGCCCTGCAAGCAAAGAAGACCCAAAGACAAAGAAATGCGCTAACTGTGGAGATAACCATACCGCAAACTACAGAGGCTGCCCGGTCTATAAAGAGCTGAAGAGTCAGTTTCAACAAGCAAAACAAGCACGCTCCCAGAATGCACGAAATGCGTACGTGCAATCCCAAACCACACCTAATGTTTTCTTTGCGAAAGCAGCCAGATCTTCATTTGGGCCCCTCAACACAAATGGGGGAGTTTCATACGCCAGTGCCCTAAAATCAGGACTTGCCAATCAGACGGGGTTCCCACAAGCTCAATGCTCTGAGCAAAATATAATAACACCTCAGCAAGCAATAGGACAAATACCAAACAGCATGGAAACCATGATGCTGACTTTACAACAGGGTATGATGGAATTTATGTCCTTCATGAAAACAACAATGACAAACCTTATGCAAAATCAAAACATTTTAATAAATTTGCTCACATCCCAACAATCTAAATAATCGATGTCTTGTCTTCGAATATCCATGTGGAATGCCAATGGCGTTTCACGGCACAAACTTGAAATAACTCAATTCCTCAATGAAAACCAAATAGATGTAATGCTGCTGGCAGAAACGCATCTCACAAGTAAATACAACTTCCAAATAAGAGGTTATACTTCATACTGCACAGATCATCCGGACGGTAAGGCTCACGGAGGAACTGGAATCCTAATCAGGGAACGCATTAAGCACCACTTTCACCAGAGGTTTGCAACAAATTATTTGCAGGCTACATCTATAAAACTACAAGCAGGCAACGGCAGTATCACTATAGCCGCTGTCTATTGCCCACCGCGTTTTACAATAACTGAAGAGCAATTCATGGACTTCTACAATTCACTCGGAGATCGCTTTATAGCAGGAGGAGACTACAACGCCAAGCACACGCACTGGGGATCAAGACTAGTGACGCCCAAAGGAAGACAACTGTATAAAGCAATCATAAATTTGAGCAACAAACTCGACTATGTCTCCCCTGGCAGCCCCACATATTGGCCAGCTGACCCCAGAAAACTCCCGGACTTAATTGACTTCGCTGTGACCAAGAACATCCCAAGAAATTTAGTCAGCGCCAAATCGCTATCGGACTTATCATCGGACCACTCGCCTGTTTTAATAACTCTCCTTCAAAGCCCGAAAGTAATCGAGCACCCCTTCAGGCTGACCTCGACTAGAACCAACTGGCTAAAGTACAAAAAGTACGTAAGTTCCCACATTGAACTAACACCACAGTTAAACATAGAGAACGACATCGACTTCTGTGCTGATGCCCTGGAGTCAGTACTCGTGGCAGCAGCCAAAATCTCAACACCAGAAGAGACAATCGTGCGTAGCAACCAATACAAAACTAATCTGCAAATCGAACAACTGGTTCGGGAAAAACGACGTCTACGACGCGTTTGGCAATCCTGCAGATCGCCCCATTCGAAGCAACTCTATAATGATGCCACCCGCAGACTCACCAAAACCCTCAAGCAAGAAGAGGAGCTTGCGCAGCGCCGGTACATCGAGAAACTGTCGCCGACCAGTACAAAGCATCCTTTGTGGAGAGCTCACCCAAATTTAAGCTCTCCGATAGAATCAGTCACTCCGATTAGAAACTCCTCGGGTACTTGGGCCCGCAGTGACGAAGACAGAGCCGAAACATTTGCTTTACACCTACGAAATGTATTTCAGCCGAACGCCGCCACAAACTCTCTTCAACTACCGCCGTTTAGCTCTGAAATTGCAATTAACCCGATTTTGTTTCAAACACCTGAAATTGCTAACGTCATTAGGAAGCAAATAAAACCGAAAAAGGCTCCAGGGGCCGACCTAATAACCCCAAAAATGATAATTGAACTTCCAAACTGCGCAGTGGATGTTATATGCAAGCTATTTAAAGGGATCGCAAAACTTGGCTACTACCCCAAAAAATGGAAAAAGTCCGTGGTTATAATGATACCGAAGCCTGGCAAAGACCACACAATTCCCTCATCGTACAGGCCAATAAGCTTACTATCGTGCCTGTCCAAATTACTGGAAAAATGCCTGCTCACGCGCATTACACCATATTTAAGAGAACAAAACTTAATCCCGGCACATCAATTCGGGTTTCGTGAAAGCCACGGAACCATCGAGCAAGTCAACCGGATAACTTCAGAAATTCGTACAGCCTTCGAACATCGGGAATATTGTAGTGCGATATTCCTCGACGTCTCTCAGGCATTCGACCGAGTGAAGCCGAGTCGGCTTGAAGGCCTTATGCATAAAATCATAACATTACTGCCAGAAAACACTCATAAGTTACTTAAGTCGTACCTCTACCACAGAGTCTTTGAGGTTAGATGCAATACAACGACATCTAACGAGTATAACATTGAAGCCGGAGTCCCACAAGGTAGCGCCCTGGGCCCTACCCTGTTTATCCTATACACAGCAGACATCCCTACGAACGAGAGGCTGACTACGTCCACATTTGCTGACGACACCGCAATCCTGAGCCGCTCGAGATGCCCAACTAGAGCAACAGCTCAACTGGCTGATCATTTGGTGGTAGTTGAAAAGTGGCTATCAGACTGGCGAATCAAAATTAATGAACAAAAGTGTAAACATATAACGTTTACCCTTAACAGACAATCGTGCCCGCCGCTAACTTTGAATGGTACGCAGATTCCCCAAGCCAGCGATGTAACATATCTCGGCGTCCACCTCGCGGACGCCTAACCTGGCGGAGGCACATTGAATGCAAGAAAGTACATCTCAGACTTAAAGCTAGCAGCCTACACTGGATTATAAATTCTCGATCACCCCTGTGTCTGGACTTTAAAGTACTTCTCTACAACTCCACCCTCAAGCCCATTTGGACCTACGGCTCCCAGCTCTGGGGGAACGCGAGCAACAGCAACGTTGACATCATACAGCGCTCACAATCAAAAATCCTGCGAACAATCACTGGGGCACCATGGTATGTTCGGAACGAAAACATCCACAGGGACCTGGGCATACCACCGGTCAAAGATGAAATAGCAAAGCAGAAAGCGGCCTACCATAACAAGCTTACACTGCACCCAAATAATCTCGCAAGGAACCTAAGACGGGTTTCGAACAGAACTCGTCTGCATCGTAACGATCTACCAGCCCAGCAATAAATATTAGGGCCCGTTAGTCTAAATTCAGTCTACATGACTGTAAGTTAAGTTATATTCTTAAGATTTGATATACTTATTGTTAGTCTCATATAGAGAAGATTCAATAAATAAAGCATATATTTACAAAAAAAAAAAAATCCACACGGGTGCGACCGTGATTGTTTTTTCTCCAAATTGCCGCATTAACCACCGCAGCGGCCGTGTTGTTATTGTTGCTGTTTTTTTTCTTCTCTCTCTCTACCGCGCCCTCACGCATGCACTGCGCTGCCGACCGGCATAACCCAGTGAACGCTTCTCCCGAACCAAAGCCAAGGTTTTTTAATTCCACCATTCCGGCTCCCAGAAAAAAAATAAGTATTTATAATTATAATTATTATTTAATTATACAAATTATTAATTCATAATTATAATTACTATTTAATTATAAATATTATTTAATTATTTCCAAAAGCAAAGTAATTAATTTATTTAATGGATTAATTAATTTATTTTTATTGCGGTTTTCCGGATTTGTTTTGCAATCAAAGATATTTTTCAAACACAAAAAAAAATAAATAAAAACATTAATACAATAAAAATTATTTGGCAACACTAACTAAGGGAAAAATTAAAATAAACAAAAAAAAACAGAAGTCAACAAAGGGAGCAACAAGATATACAAATATATAAACAATCAATACAGTTTCATCGATTTCCAAATATTTTCTTCCGATTCTTCTCGTTGTTTATGGCACTGTGCTTTCTACTCCGCACAAATTAACAGTGTGACCGTTCTCTGTGGCTTTCTTTTCTTTTGCGTGCGTTCATTGGCAGCGACGACCAACTCGTTGGCGACTCAGATCGCGCCGAGAGCTTAACGGTGAATATCCTCACGTTCTGAACGAGACGCCCCTTGCTCAGGTCAGTCGACAAGAGCTGATCCGCAAAGTTCGAGTCCAAGAATGCCCACGGGAGACGACAAGAAACCGAGGTCGATCCCATCTATCCGTTTGGACAGGTCCCAATCCGCGTCTCCCCGGCCGTCTCAATTAACACCAAAGGCGGCCATTGCCATTCCAAGGGCAAAAAGCGACGAGTCCGTCGAGACTATCTCCGGTCCCCCGTCAAGGCTTTCTCGGTCGGTGTCCAAGATGGCTCAAACTGCGATAGACATCGCCCTCAAAAAGTTTATTGCCACAACAGACCGGGTTAGCCAATTTCAAGCGGATATTCATACTGCGAGCGCCGCTGAACCAGAACGACTTTCCCCTGGCATGTGCCAAGTCCATCGGGACCAAATCCGGGCCTTGTGGGAAAAGGTGGAGAAGAGCTATGAAAGTTGCTCCGATCTTCTTTCCGCGTCCACCGACAGCACGGACACCTCGACAGTGCTTGAATCCAAGTACAGTTACTGCTACTCCGTATATTCGAGATGTTTGGTCCAACTTCAGGACATAATAGACAAGGCCGCCTCCCAGCCCATTCAGGCTGCTGTCAGTGTTCCAACACCGCCGTCTACGGGCTGTCGTTTGCCACCAGTCGACACCGAAGTTTTCGCTGGTGATTACCTGCGTTGGCCCACCTTCAGAGATCTTTTTACCGCGATATACATACACAACTCGCGTCTTACACCGGTAGAGAAGTTGTTCCACCTATTGTCCAAAACAAGTGGCGATGCGCACGCCATTGTTTCCAAAGCCCCGCTGACCAACGAAGGGTTTATCTCCGCGTGGCGAAGCCTCACCGACCGCTTCGAAAATCGGCGGTTATTAGTCAATAGCCAGGTAAAAATCCTCTTCAACATTCAGGCAGTACCCCAAGAGTCCGGAGCCGCTCTGAAGGAGCTGCAAGGGACAATCCAAAGTTGCCTGACAGCCTTAGAGATGTCCTCTATTCAAGTCGAGACTTGGGATTGTCTCCTGGTTTACATGGTTTCTTTAAAGCTTCCCAAAATCACGCTTTCGATGTGGGAGCAATCCATTCACAACAAGGCTGAGATTCCAACATGGAATGAGTTAGACTCGTTCTTGACAGAGCGTCATCGCACTCTGGAGGCTATCGATGACATCAGGCCTAGCAGTTCGGGTCAGGTTCCGCCAAGGTCGACACCTGCGAGCGCCCCAGCGCGTAGGCTTAATTCCTACGAGGCCAGAGTGACTCCAGCCCCAAGAGGGTGCGATCTCTGCTCCAGAGAGAATCATCCTGTTCGCTTATGTCCGCGCTTCCTTGAGATGGATGTAAATGGTCGCTCCGACTACATTAAGAAAAAGCAGCTTTGCCTGAACTGTTTTGCACGAGGGCACTTGCAACGGGATTGCACTAGCGCCCATAGCTGCTTCACGTGCCACAGCCGTCATCACACCCTCCTGCCCACACAGATAGTCCCCGAGTCCGAACATAATGGTTCCGAGCTCGCATCTTCACGATCCTTTGCTCTGGCTCAATTTCTGCGTAACGAGCAGCGCCTAAAAAGAGATCCTCCCCTGAAGGCCCGGTATGACTCTGTAATCCAAGAATAGCTCGACTCAGGTCACATGGCCGAGGTCCCTTTGACGAGCAGTTCCGCCACGTACTACCTTCCACATCACGCCGTTCTTAAGCCCGAGAGCACAACCACTAAAGTGCGGGTGGTTTTCAACGCCTCTAGCCCTTCGGCAAACGGGACCAGTCTGAATGACATACTTTACGCGGGCCCGGTCTTACAATCCGACCTCACGATTCAAATCCAGAAGTGGCGATACTTTAGGTTCGTTTTCAACGCCGACATCGAGAAGATGTATCGGCAAATTTGGGTAGACCCCCAGCATACTCCTTTGCAGCGTATTCTATTCCGCAATTCCGATGGGGAAATCCGCGACTACGAGTTGAAAACAGTCACCTTCGGGGTCAATTATGCCCCGTTCCTAGCGATCCGTGTCCTGCAACAGCTCGCCGACGACGAAGAGTCGAGGTATCCACAGGCGAGTCGGATTATCCGACAGTTCATGTACGTCGACGACGTACTCGCGGGGGCAGACTCCAAAACCGAAGCGCAAGCGGCTATCCGCGAGCTCCAGGAAGCCCTGGATTCAGCAGGATTCCCCCTTAGAAAATGGACATCCAATAGCAAGGCGATTTTGGCCAACATCCAGAGTGACCATCTCCTTCGCGCGGACTTCCTTGAAATCGACGCAGAGAGCACGGCTAAAACTCTCGGAGTGCGGTGGAAGGCGACATCTGACGAGTTTTTCTTCATTCCGCCCGAATTGACCTTGTCTTCAACATTCACCAAGCGTCAAGTCCTATCCCAAATCGCCAAACTATTTGATCCAGCGGGTTGGCTAGCCCCCTTCATAGTGCGGGCAAAGATGTTCATGCAGGACATTTGGCTCCAAAATCTAGGATGGGACGATGCCCTCCCTCGAGATTTTTGCCAAAGATGGGTTGACTTCCTGGAAAATTACTCCGCTCTTGATCAGATCCACATTCCCCGATGGGTCGCCTTCCGACCACATTTGAAAATTGAGCATTGAGTTCTGTGACGCCTCGCAGAAGGCGTACGGCGCAGCCATCTACGTCCGAGTTGAGGCTGGGTCCGCGGTAATGGTGAACTTGCTCACGGCAAAGACACGGGTGGCCCCAGTAAAAACGGTGTCGCTCCCGCGGCTCGAGTTGTGCAGAGCCTTGTTATTGTCCGAAATGGCCAACGCCGTTCTTCCGAAGATGCCCGGGCAGGCGTCCGCCCTGCACTGTTGGACGGACTCTACGATTGTTCTCGCCTGGTTGCATAAGCCAGCGTGCCAATGGACAACGTTCGTGGCAAATCGTGTGACCAAGATTACCCAGCTTACCGAGGTGGAGAAATGGGCACACGTCCGCTCCGAGCATAACCCGGCAGATCTCGCTAGCCGGGGGGTGGCGCTTCAAGACCTTGCGGACAGCCAGCTGTGGTGGCATGGTCCTGCCTGGCTGCAGTGGCCTCGCTGCGAGTGGCCCACTCAAGGCTATGAACCCCCTGTGACTGAACTCGAGAAGCGAGCAGTCAAGGTCCATGTTGCGAAGGCCCCCCTGAAGACATTCTGGAGCGTTTTTCCACACTCGACAAGGCGTTGCGAGTCCTCGCTTACGCTCATCGGTTCATCCAGCGTTCGCGAAAACTCATGTCCCCGTTTGAGGATCTCTTGACAGCTCCTGAAATTGCGTCGGCCGAGCGGCTCCTGATTTCCGTCACGCAACGCAGGCACTTTGCCCTTGAGATGGGCTGCTTAAGCCAGAAACGGCCAGTGCCAGCATCCAGCCTGGTCCAAAACCTGAACCCGTTCATTGATTCCCAAGGGCTCATGAGAGCATGCGGCTGAGTCACGGCTTCCGAACTTCTCCAGTACGATGAACGGCATCCTGTCATCCTTCCATACGACTGCCATCTGTCTCGACTCCTCGTCCATTTTATGCATCGTATAACGCTGCACGGTGGCAATCAGCTTATGATCTGTCTGATCCGTTCAAAGTTCTGGATCCCGAGGGTGAGGAATTTGGTCAAGTCCGTCATATATTCATGCAAGGTCTGCATCATCCACAAAAAAAGGTTGCAAACCCAACTGATGGGAGACTTACCCAAAGAACGAACGTCCTTCTCGCGCCCTTTCACATATACCGGTGTGGACTAAGCCGGTCCCTTTGACATCAAAAACTACACGGGACGAGCCTGTCTCATTACGAAAGGGTATGTGCTGGTGTTCGTGTGCTTCGCCACTAAGGCCATCCATTTAGAACCTACTTCCGACCTTACGACTGAGAAGTTTCTCGCCGCCTTCGCCCGTTTTGTGTCCCGAAGAGGATGCCCCCGTCAAGTTCAGTCGGACAATGGCAAGACCTTTGTGGGTGCGGCTGCCTTACTCTTCCGCGACTACGAGTTGAAAACAGTCACCTTCGGGGTCAATTATGCCCCGTTCCTAGCGATCCGTGTCCTGCAACAGCTCGCCGACGACGAAGAGTCGAGGTATCCACAGGCGAGTCGGATTATCCGACAGTTCATGTACGTCGACGACGTACTCGCGGGGGCAGACTCCAAAACCGAAGCGCAAGCGGCTATCCGCGAGCTCCAGGAAGCCCTGGATTCAGCAGGATTCCCCCTTAGAAAATGGACATCCAATAGCAAGGCGATTTTGGCCAACATCCAGAGTGACCATCTCCTTCGCGCGGACTTCCTTGAAATCGACGCAGAGAGCACGGCTAAAACTCTCGGAGTGCGGTGGAAGGCGACGTCTGACGAGTTTTTCTTCATTCCGCCCGAATTGACCTTGTCTTCAACATTCACCAAGCGTCAAGTCCTATCCCAAATCGCCAAACTATTTGATCCAGCGGGTTGGCTAGCCCCCTTCATAGTGCGGGCAAAGATGTTCATGCAGGACATTTGGCTCCAAAATCTAGGATGGGACGATGCCCTCCCTCGAGATTTTTGCCAAAGATGGGTTGACTTCCTGGAAAATTACTCCGCTCTTGATCAGATCCACATTCCCCGATGGGTCGCCTTCCGACCACATTTGAAAATTGAGCATTGAGTTCTGTGACGCCTCGCAGAAGGCGTACGGCGCAGCCATCTACGTCCGAGTTGAGGCTGGGTCCGCGGTAATGGTGAACTTGCTCACGGCAAAGACACGGGTGGCCCCAGTAAAAACGGTGTCGCTCCCGCGGCTCGAGTTGTGCAGAGCCTTGTTATTGTCCGAAATGGCCAACGCCGTTCTTCCGAAGATGCCCGGGCAGGCGTCCGCCCTGCACTGTTGGACGGACTCTACGATTGTTCTCGCCTGGTTGCATAAGCCAGCGTGCCAATGGACAACGTTCGTGGCAAATCGTGTGACCAAGATTACCCAGCTTACCGAGGTGGAGAAATGGGCACACGTCCGCTCCGAGCATAACCCGGCAGATCTCGCTAGCCGGGGGTGGCGCTTCAAGACCTTGCGGACAGCCAGCTGTGGTGGCATGGTCCTGCCTGGCTGCAGTGGCCTCGCTGCGAGTGGCCCACTCAAGGCTATGAACCCCCTGTGACTGAACTCGAGAAGCGAGCAGTCAAGGTCCATGTTGCGAAGGCCCCCCCTGAAGACATTCTGGAGCGTTTTTCCACACTCGACAAGGCGTTGCGAGTCCTCGCTTACGCTCATCGGTTCATCCAGCGTTCGCGAAAACTCATGTCCCCGTTTGAGGATCTCTTGACAGCTCCTGAAATTGCGTCGGCCGAGCGGCTCCTGATTTCCGTCACGCAACGCAGGCACTTTGCCCTTGAGATGGGCTGCTTAAGCCAGAAACGGCCAGTGCCAGCATCCAGCCTGGTCCAAAACCTGAACCCGTTCATTGATTCCCAAGGGCTCATGAGAGCATGCGGCTGAGTCACGGCTTCCGAACTTCTCCAGTACGATGAACGGCATCCTGTCATCCTTCCATACGACTGCCATCTGTCTCGACTCCTCGTCCATTTTATGCATCGTATAACGCTGCACGGTGGCAATCAGCTTATGATCTGTCTGATCCGTTCAAAGTTCTGGATCCCGAGGGTGAGGAATTTGGTCAAGTCCGTCATATATTCATGCAAGGTCTGCATCATCCACAAAAAAAGGTTGCAAACCCAACTGATGGGAGACTTACCCAAAGAACGAACGTCCTTCTCGCGCCCTTTCACATATACCGGTGTGGACTAAGCCGGTCCCTTTGACATCAAAAACTACACGGGACGAGCCTGTCTCATTACGAAAGGGTATGTGCTGGTGTTCGTGTGCTTCGCCACTAAGGCCATCCATTTAGAACCTACTTCCGACCTTACGACTGAGAAGTTTCTCGCCGCCTTCGCCCGTTTTGTGTCCCGAAGAGGATGCCCCCGTCAAGTTCAGTCGGACAATGGCAAGACCTTTGTGGGTGCGGCTGCCTTACTCTCCCGCGAGTTTCTCCAAGCTCTCAAGGAAGCTGTGACAGGTGCCTATAGTCACCAGCAGCTGCTCTGGCAATTCATTCCTCCGGGAGCACCCCACATGGGAGGTTTGTGGGAAGCAGGTGTTAAGAGCTTCAAGACCCTGTTCTACAAGTCTACGGCGACGCGAAAATACACATTCGAAGAACTGTCCACGCTTCTAGCTAGGATCGAAGCATGCCTGAATTCGCGTCCGCTCGCGCCGATGTCCGAAGACCCCACTGACCTGTTGGCACTTACGCCTGGGCACTTTCTTGTTGGAGGGCCCCTCCTCGCCATGGTCGAACCCGAGATAAAGGGGGACACCACATCTATTATAAACCGCTGGCAGCATCTGAAGGCTCTTCATCAACAATTTCGTCTGCGATGGAAGGAGGAGTACCTCAAGGAACTCCATAAGCGGAATAAGTGGCGAACCCCTACAAGAAATCTCCGTGCCGGGGACATGGTGGTAGTCAAGGAAGACAACCTTCCGTCCAATGAGTGGCGATTAGGCAGAATCGCCGCGGTGTTTCCAGGAGCCGATGGCCATGTTCGTGTGGTCGACATCCGCACTGCACGGGGACTCATTAAGCGTCCCATAGCGAAGGTCGTCCTTCTTCCAATGGAAGAGTCCGTCTGCCCGCAATAACCAGTCCAGACCCTTCACTCCGGTGGTTCAATTCATCACTTCGATTCGTAGCGTCAATTAATAGTTCCAACCCGTAGTTCCAATTCACAGTTCTTATCACTACTGATCCAAATTTTTTATTTTGTCCTATTCCGCCAATCAGATCTCACACGATGTCTCCACGTCCGCGCAGCGCCATCGCATTGGAGCACAGACGAACTCGAGGTATGCAATCCTACCGTTGCCGAGTCTGTAGCGGGATCCATCCACTTCGGAAGTGTCGTCGGTTCCTCCGTCTGAGTGCCGAGAAGAGGCTCCGGGCTGTCCTTGCCAACCGGTACTGCCACCGCTGTTTGGCCCACGAGCACTCCGACGGAGCGTGTCGGCGAGGTGATCGCTGCAAAACTTGCGGCCAGGATCACCACACTCTGCTTCATCTCTCGGAACCACCGATGGCATCACGGCAGTCCCGCCCGGCAGCACGCCGGTCGCAGAGATCCGCTGCCACTCCGCAACACTCCTCAGCCGCTCCTCGGCCCTCGTCCGCCACTCCACGGCATTCTACAGCCGCTCCTAGGCCCTCGTCCGCCACTCCACGGCTTTCTACAGCCGCTCCTAGGCCCTCGTCCGCCACTCCACGGCATTCCTCAGCCGCTCCTCGGCACTCGTCCGCCACTCCACGGCACTCATCTGACACTCCGCGGCAATTTTCTGCTACTCAGGGTGCCACGCAGCTTGCGGTCACCGCTCCGTCCTTAACGTCCCTCCTACAGCGGCACAGCGTCAACCTCCTACCGACGGCTTTGGTGCGGTTAGAGACCGGGAGTCGAGTCTTCGACACTGCGGCGCTCATCGACCCGTGTACGCCTATGAGCTGTATCGACGCTTCGTCCGCTTGCCGACCACCAACGTGGGAGGCGAACAGATTTGTTCGGCAACCGTGGGGTCCAAAATCGACAGCGCTGTCCGGTTTGACGCAATTTTTAAAATAGAGCCTCACGTGCGCATCCGCACTCCAATCCGGGAGCTGAGCGACGCGGTAAGGACCCACTTCCGGGACATTACGCTGGCTGATGAGCGGTTTTATCTCCCCGCGACGATCTCCATCATCCTGGGCGCGGATATGTATCCGAGTGTGATGCGGCCGGGCTTCCTGAAAATTCAGGATGGATTGCCAGTGGCCCAGAGCACCGTGTTTGGGTGGGTCGTGTCCGGAGCCTGTCACCAGCCATGAGAAGAGCAACCAGGCTATGTTGCAACCCGAGTAGTTGCAAGGGGGGGCGGAATGTTTAGGTCAGTGGCCCACTGCATTGGCGCTGGACACTGAGCTCTCCGAGCTTTCGCTCTCGCCCCTCTTGCGCTCCCTCGCTCGCCTCTCGCAACGTCCGCGCTCCAGAGTGCGAACTTCGGGCTTCGCATCCGAACTCCTCGGACGGCCGCTGCCGATCTCCCGCTCTCGCTTGAACGGAGTAAAGCGGGCGGGAGCGCGGTTCTAGTTTTAAGTTTTAATTAGTCTCTTGTATGCAGCTGAACGAAATACATTGAATATATACCACGACGCCCCCGACTTCGTAATTTTTTCTCGTCTTCCATTACGTTTGCGCCGTGGGAATCTTTGCTGTGCCTCAAGTGTTTTTTGTGGAAGGATCGCCCCCTACAAACAATGGCCATACAAGGTCATACTGTAAACTGCGCCCGGTGTTTGTAGTTTGTGGAGATCTTCATGACTCCGCACACTGCCCTGAGAGCAAAGATGATTGCAACTCGAAAAAGCGCGGCAACTGCGGTGGCAATCACACTGCTAACTACAGAGGCTGCCTGTTTATAAGGAGCTGAAAAGTCGCATCCACCAGAGAGAAACTGCCGCCCGCACCCAAAATAAACAGATGACAGCTTCCAAAACAAACCCTGAAGTCTTCTTCTCGACTGCAGCCAGATCTTCACTAGGACCCTTAAACTCTGATAAAAATGTGACTTACGCAAGCGCTTTAAAATCAGGACTAGCTAACCCTGTCTCAAAAAGCTCATTTCTGCAATCAGCATACCAAGAACCGAACACGGCTCAGCAGCAACAATTCCCGGAGCAGTCAAAAAGCAACTTCGAAGATATGATATACAGCCTGCAGCAAAGCCTTACGGAGTTTATGTCGTTTATGCGCACATTATGCAAGATTTAATGCGAAACCAAAATCTATTGATTCAAATGCTGGTTTCACAACAATCCAAATAATGACTTCCCTAAGGATATCTACGTGGAACGCTAACGGCGTCTCACAACATAAGCTTGAGTTAGCTCAATTCCTACTCGACAACCATATCGACGTAATGCTGCTTTCAGAAACACACCTTACAAACAAATACAATTTTCAACTACGAGGTTATTCATTTTACGGAACAAATCATCCAGATGGTAAAGCACATGGTGGGACTGGAATTCTAATCAGAAGCCGTATTAAGCACCACTATCATAACAAATTTGCTACAAATTACCTACAGGCCACATCTATAAATATACAAACAAATACTGGAAAGATATCCTTATCCGGCTAGAAGGACCAAATGATTGTAGGGGGTCCTACAAAAATTCCACGGCGCGAACGCAAAGTGAAAAAATTAAGAAGTCGGGGCGTCGTGGTAAGTTCCTGGTGGTCAGCTTTATTTCGCTGCATACATGGGACTAACTTAACTTAAACATAAAAACGCGCTCCCGCCCGCTTTATTCCGCTGAAGCGAGAGCGGGAGATCGGCAGCGGCCGACCGAGGAGTTCGGATCCGAACACGAGGCTCGCGCTCCGAAGCGGGAAAGTTGCGAGAAAGCGAACGAGGGAGCGCAAGAGGGGCGAGATCGAAAGCTCGAAGAGCTCAGTGAGTAGCTGCGGTGCAGTGGGCCACTGACCTAAGCACCTGGGAAATAGTGGTCGGATGTTGGAATGCCATACTTCGTTCAATTCGTTACAAAATTTTCAACTAAGTGGCAAAATATCTTTCAAAAAATTATGAAAAATATTTTGGCCAAAATCCGGAAAAATATCAGTTCGATTCTTCGGTTTTTTAATCAAAACACTGGAAATAGCGCTCGGATGTTGGAAGGGCATACCTCGTTGAATTGTTTACAAAATTTCCAACAAAATGGCATTTACAGAAAAAAAACTAGCATTCAAAAAATGGTTTCGTAAAAAAATCATGACCCTACCTACCTCTTATGAAAAATATTTTGGGCAAAATCCGAAAAAAACCAGCTTGATTTTTCGGTTTTTTAATCAAAACACTGGAAAATGGTGTTCGGATGTTGGAATGCCATACCTCGTTGAATTCGTTACAAAATGAAGGGTTTTTGGTCAGCGGGGCCTTGGGTACAATGGCGTGCTCATCGCCACTTGTTTTGGATATAGGTGGAACAACTTCTCCACTGGTGTGAGACGCCAGTTGTGAAAGTATATCGTGGTGAAAAGATCTCTGAAGGTGGGCCAACGAAGATAATCACCAGCGATTTCTTCGGTGTCCACTGGTGGCAAACGACAACCCGTAGACGGGGGTGTTAGAACACTGACGGAAGCCTGAGTAGCTGGAAGCCGGCCTTGTCTAATATGTCCTGAAGCTGGACCACACACCTCGAATAGACGGAGTAGCAGTAACTGTACTTGGCCGTACTGCCGGTGGACGCGGAAAGAAGATTGGAGCAATTTTCATTGCTCTTCTCTACCTTTTCCCACAGGGCCCGGAAAATCGTACAGGTTCAGAGGCGCTTGGAGTATGAATATCCGCTTGAAATTGGCTAACCCGGTCTGCTGTGGCGATAACATTTTTGAGGGCGATGTCTAGAGCAGTTTATGCCATCTTGGACACCGACCGAGAAAGCCTTCACTCGTCGCTTTTTGCACTTTGAATGGCAGTGGCAGTCTTTGGCGTTAATTGATACGGCTGTGGAGACGCGGATTGGGACCAGTCCAAACGTATTGATGGGATCGACCGCGGCTACTTGTCGTCTCCCGTGAGCATTCTCGGAATCAAACACTGCGGATCAGCGTTTGTCGACTGACCTGAGCAAGGGATGATCTGAGTCGCCAACGAGTTGGTCGTCGTTGCAAATGAACGAACGGAAAAACCCCAAATGGAATGCGGCCACAAGAGCAGCCATTCGGCGTATTTGACCCCGGTTGCATTTTTTTGTGGACAGCGAAAGAAAAAAAATCCGGGAAGCGAATGCCAAAAATACACCACGAATAAAAAACGCCAGCCACTAAACCACGTGGAAAATTTTAAGCTACGTCTGTGTTCCGATTGACTCGTTGTCAGAAGCCGGAAAGGGACGCCGGAAGAAGATAAAATTGAGGAATAAATTGATAAGAATTGTGGAACTGGAACCAGTTGTAATTGTTAGTATTAGAAATAGAATGTCGGAATGGAAAATTATCGATTCAGAAACTTTTTATGACCCAAGATTATCTGGACTGAGAATCCTTTGAATTTTTTGCAGTACGAAAAAGAACGTAAACGGAAAAAGGAGAAGGAAAACCCACAGAGTACGATCACACTACTATAATATGATGAGTGGAAGGCACAGTGCCGTAACAACAAGATGAATTGGGACAAATATTTGGAACTCGATGAAAATGTATTATTTATTTAATTTGGGTACTCCCTTTGTTAAGTCTTTTTTTTTGTATTTTAATTATTTCTTTTATTTTTTGCCAAATTATTTAATTGTATTTATTTATTATTAAGTATTATTCTGCTGCGAAATTGTTTACCTCTTGTTTATATATTCTTATAATTATTTTTTGGGGTTTGCGAAATATAACAATACTAAATTAGGAAAAACGTAGCGAGCGAGAGAGCGCGTTCTTGCTCCCCCTCACTACCATCGACGTCTCTGCGGTCAAAGAGCGCTGAAAGTGCTCCAATGCAGGTATGCAATAACCTAAGCTCATCAGCAGTAACTAGCACCACAATTTCTTTAACAACTGTTACTACAACAACAACTGCAACCGTATCGACTGCGCGCTTAATGACATCATCAGCTAGCAGCGCAAATATTAATACGTCTGCCGCTGCGCTGCCCGAAAAACAGAACAAAACCAATGAATGTGCTAAGAGGGCTGTGCAGACTGGTATGGATCGCTACATCCAAATCAAAAGGAAGCTGAGCCCTCTAAATTCTCAACGCAAAATAACCCGTAACAATGCTAGCCTAGCTGGAATAGGAGCGCCCATGAACTCAAACCGATTTAAAATCTTGGAAGACGCCTATGACGTTGAGGCAGCCTATTTATATTCGAGAAAAAAGTTCCAATGTTCTTGTCAACAAAATTATCGAGCTTATTGGAAAGGATAACTTCTACATAATACCTCTAGTAAAGGGCAACATCCAGGAAACAAAGGTTCAAATGAAGTCTGAAGATAATTACAGAGTATTATCGAAATATCTTTCCGAGAATAAAAAGAACTTTTACACGTATCAGCTAAAAAGTAGCAAGGGCCTGCAAGTCGTACTTAAGGGCATAGAGTCCGACGTAACGCCTGCAGAGATAGCAAAGGCGCTTCAAGAGAAAGGATTTAACGCTAAGACAGTCTTCATCATCCTTAACAGGGATAGAAAGCCACAGCCACTCTTTAAGGTTGAGCTGGAACCAGAAAATAAGCCTTTAAAGAAATGCGAAGTGCACCCCATTTACAATCTTCAGTTCCTGCTGCTCCGCAGAATTACAGTTGAGGAACCGCACAAACGCAATGCCCCGGTACAATGTGCGAACTGCCAAGAATATGGCTGTTTAGGTCAGTGGCCCACTGCATTGGCGCTGGACACTGAGCTCTCCGAGCTTTCGCTCTCGCCCCTCTTGCGCTCCCTCGCTCGCCTCTCGCAACGTCCGCGCTCCAGAGTGCGAACTTCGGGTTTCGCATCCGAACTCCTCGGACGGCCGCTGCCGATCTCCCGCTCTCGCTTGAACGGAGTAAAGCGGGCGGGAGCGCGGTTTTAGTTTTAAGTTTTAATTAGTCTCTTGTATGCAGCTGAACGAAATACATTGAATATATACCACGACGCCCCCGACTTCGTCATTTTTTCTCGTCTTCCATTACGTTTGCGCCGTGGGAATCTTTGCTGTGCCTCAAGTGTTTTTTGTGGAAGGATCGCCCCCTACAAACATTTTGGTCCATTCGAGCCGGATAAGGATATCCGTCTGCCATTCGACCAGCAGCTCCTGTGATTTCTTCCGCAAAAAAGATAAGTACGAGCATTTTCCGACTCCCTCTCGCTGCCGGTCTTTAGCAGTGGTTCGAACATTAAATTTCGTTCACACTGCAGTAAGATTTTTTTCGTGTCAACTCCACGTCCGAGTTTTCCCGACACAACGGCAGTCGAGAAATTTAACATTCCTTCAATTCCAAAAAATTTTCTATCCGTCTCCGCTTTGTGTGCGTCGCCATACTCCTTGCCGTTTTCCTTTCGTTCCCCGTTGTACATCAACTTGCCAACGGTCAAGGTATACATATGTGCATCCAGACATACACATACACGCGCGTGACAACTTGTGTACATAGTGCAGTGCAATTCTGCCTCCAAAAAATACGACAAAAAGTGAAATTGTGTGGTGGAAAATAAAAAGGCATAACTAATATCAGCCACTCGGTGTGAAGTAATTTCGGGAGTTTCCCTGTCCGCCGCTGTCGAGATATTTTTTTTGTCTTGTGTTTTTTTTTTCTCCACATAATTTTATCTGTTCCGTCACTTCAAATACAGTCCACTCTTCGACGCTCTACTGTACCGATATACACTTACACATAAACGCATGCCTGCCCATATCTACATAGAACTATTTTCTGCCTCCACATACAGGAACATACACATATCCATAAACGCATGCATGCCCATATCTACATAAATATATTTTCTGCCTCCACATTCAGGAACATAAAATAAAATAAATTCAAATCCACACGGGTGCGACCGTGATTGTTTTTTCTCCAAATTGCCGCATTAACCACCGCAGCGGCCGTGTTGTTATTGTTGCTGTTTTTTTCTTCTCTCTCTCTACCGCGCCCTCACGCATGCACTGCGCTGCCGACCGGCATAACCCAGTGAACGCTTCTCCCGAACCAAAGCCAAGGTTTTTTAATTCCACCATTCCGGCTCCGAGAAAAAAATAAGTATTTATAATTATAATTATTATTTAATTATACAAATTATTAATTCATAATTATAATTACTATTTAATTATAAATATTATTTAATTATTTCCAAAAGCAAAGTAATTAATTTATTTAATGGATTAATTAATTTATTTTTATTGCGGTTTTCCGGATTTTTTTTGCAATCAAAGATATTTTCCAAACCCCCAAAAAAAAAAATAAATAAAAAACCCTTAATACAATAAAATTATTTGGCAACACTAACTAAGGGAAAAATTAAAATAAACAAAAAAAACAGAAGTCAACAAAGGGAGTAACAAGATATACAAATATATAAACAATCAATACAGTTTCATCGATTTCCAAATATTTTCTTCCGATTCTTCTCGTTGTTTATGGCACTGTGCTTTCTACTCCGCACAAATTAACAGTGTGACCGTTCTCTGTGGCTTTCTTTTCTTTTGCGTGCGTTCATTGGCAGCGACGACCAACTCGTTGGCGACTCAGATCGCGCCGAGAGCTTAACGGTGAATATCCTCACGTTCTGAACGAGACGCCCCTTGCTCAGGTCAGTCGACAAGAGCTGATCCGCAAAGTTCGAGTCCAAGAATGCCCACGGGAGACGACAAGAAACCGAGGTCGATCCCATCTATCCGTTTGGACAGGTCCCAATCCGCGTCTCCGCGGCCGTCTCAATTAACACCAAAGGCGGCCATTGCCATTCCAAGGGCAAAAAGCGACGAGTCCGTCGAGACTATCTCCGGTCCCCCGTCAAGGCTTTCTCGGTCGGTGTCCAAGATGGCTCAAACTGCGATAGACATCGCCCTCAAAAAGTTTATTGCCACAACAGACCGGGTTAGCCAATTTCAAGCGGATATTCATACTCCGAGCGCCGCTGAACCAGAACGACTTTCCCCTGGCATGTGCCAAGTCCATCGGGACCAAATCCGGGCCTTGTGGGAAAAGGTGGAGAAGAGCTATGAAAGTTGCTCCGATCTTCTTTCCGCGTCCACCGACAGTACGGCCACCTCGACAGTGCTTGAATCCAAGTACAGTTACTGCTACTCCGTATATTCGAGATGTTTGGTCCAACTTCAGGACATAATAGACAAGGCCGCCTCCCAGCCCATTCAGGCTGCTGTCAGTGTTCCAACACCGCCGTCTACGGGCTGTCGTTTGCCACCAGTCGACACCGAAGTTTTCGCTGGTGATTACCTGCGTTGGCCCACCTTCAGAGATCTTTTTACCGCGATATACATACACAACTCGCGTCTTACACCGGTAGAGAAGTTGTTCCACCTATTGTCCAAAACAAGTGGCGATGCGCACGCCATTGTTTCCAAAGCCCCGCTGACCAACGAAGGGTTTATCTCCGCGTGGCGAAGCCTCACCGACCGCTTCGAAAATCGGCGGTTATTAGTCAATAGCCAGCTAAAAATCCTCTTCAACATTCAGGCAGTACCCCAAGAGTCCGGAGCCGCTCTGAAGGAGCTGCAAGGGACAATCCAAAGTTGCCTGACAGCCTTAGAGATGTCCTCTATTCAAGTCGAGACTTGGGATTGTCTCCTGGTTTACATGGTTTCTTTAAAGCTTCCCAAAATCACGCTTTCGATGTGGGAGCAATCCATTCACAACAAGGCTGAGATTCCAACATGGAATGAGTTAGACTCGTTCTTGACAGAGCGTCATCGCACTCTGGAGGCTATCGATGACATCAGGCCTAGCAGTTCGGGTCAGGTTCCGCCAAGGTCGACACCTGCGAGCGCCCCAGCGCGTAGGCTTAATTCCTACGAGGCCAGAGTGACTCCAGCCCCAAGAGGGTGCGATCTCTGCTCCAGAGAGAATCATCCTGTTCGCTTATGTCCGCGCTTCCTTGAGATGGATGTAAATGGTCGCTCCGACTACATTAAGAAAAAGCAGCTTTGCCTGAACTGTTTTGCACGAGGGCACTTGCAACGGGATTGCACTAGCGCCCATAGCTGCTTCACGTGCCACAGCCGTCATCACACCCTCCTGCACCGCGGTAATCCATTCGCGGCCGCTCCAAGTCCGTCTGCGCCATCCAGGTCTCGACCCGCGCCTACTACAAGAGGCACGAGCCCCACAGAGGATCATTCTGATGTGCAAGTGTGCTTCGCTTCCGGCTCAAGAGCCGTCTTACTGGGCACAGCCCTCATTAACATTTGCCATTTAGGGTGCAATTTCCAGGCGCGTGCCCTAATCGACTCTGGTTCCGAGGCAACCTTTATTACGGAGAGACTTTTCAACCTCGTCAAACTTCCATTCAAGACTATCCAGGCCCAAGTCTCTGGTCTTAATCAAACCGTTGCCGCTCAGTCCACGAAACTCTGTCATTTTTCTATTCGATCGCCTTCCAGACCCGGGCTGCATTTAGAAACTTCAGCTTACGTTCTTCCGCAGCTGGCCGGGAATCTGCCTTCGTATCCAGTCCCTCGAGACCTTCTTAAGGGAATTCCTGACATCCCCCTTGCAGATCCCAAGTTCTTCGAGAGCTCCCAAATCGATGTCTTGATAGGAGCCGATATTCTTCCGTCCATCCTCCTCGGCAACGCCAGGGCTAACATTTGCGGTTCACTTCTCGGCCAGGAAACCATTTTTGGATGGGTGTTGACAGGCCCCATATCTCCAGCGGCCCCCCGCAATTTGTCCGCCTTCTCCACTCGAGTTACCTGCGGACTCGACGACTCGTTGGATCATCTCCTTACCAAATTCTGGGAGGTGGAGGAAGTGCCCACACAGATAGTCCCCGAGTCCGATTCCGTCTGCGAACACAATTTTGTCCAGACTACAAGAAGGGACAATCGTGGCAAATACGTTGTGATGCTCCCCTTGCGCGATCCCGAACATAATGGTTCCGAGCTCGCATCTTCACGATCCTTTGCTCTGGCTCAATTTCTGCGTAACGAGCAGCGCCTAAAAAGAGATCCTCCCCTGAAGGCCCGGTATGACTCTGTAATCCAAGAATACCTCGACTTAGGTCACATGGCCGAGGTCCCTTTGACGAGCAGTTCCGCCACGTACTACCTTCCACATCACGCCGTTCTTAAGCCCGAGAGCACAACCACTAAAGTGCGGGTGGTTTTCAACGCCTCTAGCCCTTCCGCAAACGGGACCAGTCTGAATGACATACTTTACGCGGGCCCGGTCTTACAATCCGACCTCACGATTCAAATCCTGAAGTGGCGATACTTTAGGTTCGTTTTCAACGCCGACATCGAGAAGATGTATCGGCAAATTTGGGTAGACCCCCAGCATACTCCTTTGCAGCGTATTCTATTCCGCAATTCCGATGGGGAAATCCGCGACTACGAGTTGAAAACAGTCACCTTCGGGGTCAATTGTGCCCCGTTCCTAGCGATCCGTGTCCTGCAACAGCTCGCCGACGACGAAGAGTCGAGGTATCCGCAGGCGAGTCGGATTATCCGACAGTTCATGTACGTCGACGACGTACTCGCGGGGGCAGACTCCAAAACCGAAGCGCAAGCGGCTATCCGCGAGCTCCAGGAAGCCCTGGATTCAGCAGGATTCCCCCTTAGAAAATGGACATCCAATAGCAAGGCGATTTTGGCCAACATCCAGAGTGACCATCTCCTTCGCGCGGACTTCCTTGAAATCGACGCAGAGAGCACGGCTAAAACTCTCGGAGTGCGGTGGAAGGCGACGTCTGACGAGTTTTTCTTCATTCCGCCCGAATTGACCTTGTCTTCAACATTCACCAAGCGTCAAGTCCTATCCCAAATCGCCAAACTATTTGATCCAGCGGGTTGGCTCGCCCCCTTCATAGTCCGGGCAAAGATGTTCATGCAGGACATTTGGCTCCAAAATCTAGGATGGGACGAGGCCCTCCCTCGAGATTTTTGCCAAAGATGGGTTGACTTCCTGGAAAATTACTCCGCTCTTGATCAGATCCACATTCCCCGATGGGTCGCCTTTCCGACCACATTTGAAAATTGAGCATCATGGGTTCTGCGACGCCTCGCAGAAGGCGTACGGCGCAGCCCTCTACGTCCGAGTTGAGGCTGGGTCCGCGGTAATGGTGAACTTGCTCACGGCAAAGACACGGGTGGCCCCAGTAAAAACGGTGTCGCTCCCGCGGCTCGAGTTGTGCGGAGCCTTGTTATTGTCCGAAATGGCCAACGCCGTTCTTCCGAAGATGCCCGGGCAGGCGTCCGCCCTGCACTGTTGGACGGACTCTACGATTGTTCTCGCCTGGTTGCATAAGCCAGCGTGCCAATGGACAACGTTCGTGGCAAATCGTGTGACCAAGATTACCCAGCTTACCGAGGTGGAGAAATGGGCACACGTCCGCTCCGAGCATAACCCGGCAGATCTCGCTAGCCGGGGGTGGCGCTTCAAGACCTTGCGGACAGCCAGCTGTGGTGGCATGGTCCTGCCTGGCTGCAGTGGCCTCGCTGCGAGTGGCCCACTCAAGGCTATGAACCCCCTGTGACTGAACTCGAGAAGCGAGCAGTCAAGGTCCATGTTGCGAAGGCCCCCCCTGAAGACATTCTGGAGCGTTTTTCCACACTCGACAAGGCGTTGCGAGTCCTCGCTTACGCTCATCGGTTCATCCAGCGTTCGCGAAAACTCATGTCCCCGTTTGAGGATCTCTTGACAGCTCCTGAAATTGCGTCGGCCGAGCGGCTCCTGATTTCCGTCACGCAACGCAGGCACTTTGCCCTTGAGATGGGCTGCTTAAGCCAGAAACGGCCAGTGCCAGCATCCAGCCTGGTCCAAAACCTGAACCCGTTCATTGATTCCCAAGGGCTCATGAGAGCATGCGGCCGAGTCACGGCTTCCGAACTTCTCCAGTATGATGAACGGCATCCTGTCATCCTTCCATACGACTGCCATCTGTCTCGACTCCTCGTCCATTTTACGCATCGTATAACGCTGCACGGTGGCAATCAGCTTATGATCCGTCTGATCCGTTCCAAGTTCTGGATCCCGAGGGTGAGGAATTTGGTCAAGTCCGTCATATATTCATGCAAGGTCTGCATCATCCACAAAAAAAGGTTGCAAACGCAACTGATGGGAGACTTACCCAAAGAACGAACGTCCTTCTCGCGCCCTTTCACATATACCGGTGTGAACTATGCCGGTCCCTTTGACATCAAAAACTACACGGGACGAGCCTGTCTCATTACGAAAGGGTATGTGCTGGTGTTCGTGTGCTTCGCCACTAAGGCCATCCATTTAGAACCTACTTCCGACCTTACGACTGAGAAGTTTCTCGCCGCCTTCGCCCGTTTCGTGTCCCGAAGAGGATGCCCCCGTCAAGTTCAGTCGGACAATGGCAAGACCTTTGTGGGTGCGGCTGCCTTACTCTCCCGCGAGTTTCTCCAAGCTCTCAAGGAAGCTGTGACAGGTGCCTATAGTCACCAGCAGCTGCTCTGGCAATTCATTCCTCCGGGAGCCCCCCACATGGGAGGTTTGTGGGAAGCAGGTGTTAAGAGCTTCAAGACCCTGTTCTACAAGTCTACGGCGACGCGAAAATACACTTTCGAAGAGCTGTCCACGCTTCTGCCTGAATTCGCGTCCGCTCGCGCCGATGTCCGAAGACCCCACTGACCTGTTGGCACTTACGCCTGGGCACTTTCTTGTTGGAGGGCCCCTCCTCGCCATGGTCGAACCAGAGATAAAGGGGGACACCACTATTATAAACCGCTGGCAGCATCTGAAGGCTCTTCATCAACAATTTCGTCTGCGATGGAAGGAGGAGTACCTCAAGGAACTCCATAAGCGGAATAAGTGGCGAACCCCCACAAGAAATCTCCGTGCCGGGGACATGGTGGTAGTCAAGGAAGACAACCTTCCGTCCAATGAGTGGCGATTAGGCAGAATCGCCGCGGTGTTTCCAGGAGCCGATGGCCATGTTCGTGTGGTCGACATCCGCACTGCACGGGGACTCATTAAGCGTCCCATAGCGAAGGTCGTCCTTCTTCCAATGGAAGAGTCCGTCTGCCCGCAATAACCAGTCGACCCTTCACTCCGGTGGTTCAATTCATCACTTCGATTCGTAGCGTCAATTAATAGTTCCAACCCGTAGTTCCAATTCACAGTTCTTATCACTACTGATCCAAATTTTTTATTTTGTCCTATTCCGCCAATCAGATCTCACACGATGTCTCCACGTCCGCGCAGCGCCATCGCATTGGAGCACAGACGAACTCGAGGTATGCAATCCTACCGTTGCCGAGTCTGTAGCGGGATCCATCCACTTCGGAAGTGTCGTCGGTTCCTCCGTCTGAGTGCCGAGAAGAGGCTCCGGGCTGTCCTTGCCAACCGGTACTGCCACCGCTGTTTGGCCCACGAGCACTACGGAGCGTGTCGGCGAGGTGATCGCTGCAAAACTTGCGGCCAGGATCACCACACTCTGCTTCATCTCTCGGAACCACCGATGGCATCACGGCAGTCCCGCCCGGCAGCACGCCGGTCGTAGAGATCCGCTGCCACTCCGCAACACTCCTCAGCCGCTCCTCGGCCCTCGTCCGCCACTCCACGGCATTCTACAGCCGCTCCTAGGCCCTCGTCCGCCACTCCACGGCATTCCTCAGCCGCTCCTCGGCACTCGTCCGCCACTCCACGGCACTCATCTGACACTCCGCGGCAATTTTCTGCTACTCGGGGTGCCACGCAGCTTGCGGTCACCGCTCCGTCCTTAACGTCCCTCCTACAGCGGCACAGCGTCAACCTCCTACCGACGGCTTTGGTGCGGTTAGAGACCGGGAGTCGAGTCTTCGACACTGCGGCGCTCATCGACCCGTGTACGCCTATGAGCTGTATCGACGCTTCGTTAGCGTCGAGTTTCCGCTTGCCGACCACCAATGTGGGAGGCGAACAGATTTGTTCGGCAACCGTGGGGTCCAAAATCGACAGCGCTGTCCGGCTCGACGCAATTTTTAAAATAGAGCCTCACGTGCGCATCCGCACTCCAATCCGGGAGCTGAGCGACGCGGTAAGGACCCACTCCCGGGACATTACGCTGGCTGATGAGCGGTTTTATCTCCCCGCGACGATCTCCATCATCCTGGGCGCGGATATGTATCCGAGTGTGATGCGGCCGGGCTTCCTGAAAATTCAGGATGGATTGCCAGTGGCCCAGAGCACCGTGTTTGGGTGGGTCGTGTCCGGAGCCTGTCACCAGCCATGAGAAGAGCAACCAGGCTATGTTGCAACCCGAGTAGTTGCAAGGGGGGCGGAATGTTTAGGTCAGTGGCCCACTGCATTGGCGCTGGACACTGAGCTCTCCGAGCTTTCGCTCTCGCCCCTCTTGCGCTCCCTCGCTCGCCTCTCGCAACGTCCGCGCTCCAGAGTGCGAACTTCGGGTTTCGCATCCGAACTCCTCGGACGGCCGCTGCCGATCTCCCGCTCTCGCTTGAACGGAGTAAAGCGGGCGGGAGCGCGGTTTTAGTTTTAAGTTTTAATTAGTCTCTTGTATGCAGCTGAACGAAATACATTGAATATATACCACGACGCCCCCGACTTCGTCATTTTTTCTCGTCTTCCATTACGTTTGCGCCGTGGGAATCTTTGCTGTGCCTCAAGTGTTTTTTGTGGAAGGATCGCCCCCTACAAACAATGGCCATACAAGGTCATACTGTAAACTGCGCCCGGTGTTTGTAGTTTGTGGAGATCTTCATGACTCCGCACACTGCCCTGAGAGCAAAGATGATTGCAACTCGAAAAAGTGCGGCAACTGCGGTGGCAATCACACTGCTAACTACAGAGGCTGCCCTGTTTATAAGGAGCTGAAAAGTCGCATCCACCAGAGAGAAACTGCCGCCCGCACCCAAAATAAACAGATGACAGCTTCCAAAACAAACCCTGAAGTCTTCTTCTCGACTGCAGCCAGATCTTCACTAGGACCCTTAAACTCTGATAAAAATGTGACTTACGCAAGCGCTTTAAAATCAGGACTAGCTAACCCTGTCTCAAAAAGCTCATTTCTGCAATCAGCATACCAAGAACCGAACACGGCTCAGCAGCAACAATTCCCGGAGCAGTCAAAAAGCAACTTCGAAGATATGATATACAGCCTGCAGCAAAGCCTTACGGAGTTTATGTCGTTTATGCGCACAACTATGCAAGATTTAATGCGAAACCAAAATCTATTGATTCAAATGCTGGTTTCACAACAATCCAAATAATGACTTCCCTAAGGATATCTACGTGGAACGCTAACGGCGTCTCACAACATAAGCTTGAGTTAGCTCAATTCCTACTCGACAACCATATCGACGTAATGCTGCTTTCAGAAACACACCTTACAAACAAATACAATTTTCAACTACGAGGTTATTCATTTTACGGAACAAATCATCCAGATGGTAAAGCACATGGTGGGACTGGAATTCTAATCAGAAGCCGTATTAAGCACCACTATCATAACAAATTTGCTAAAAATTACCTACAGGCCACATCTATAAATATACAAACAAATACTGGAAAGATATCCTTATCCGGCTAGAAGGACCAAATGATTGATTTCGCGAACGCAAAGTGAAAAAATTAAGAAGTCGGGGCGTCGTGGTAAGTTCCTGGTGGTCAGCTTTATTTCGCTGCATACATGGGACTAACTTAACTTAAACATAAAAACGCGCTCCCGCCCGCTTTATTCCGCTGAAGCGAGAGCGGGAGATCGGCAGCGGCCGACCGGGGAGTTCGGATCCGAACACGAGGCTCGCGCTCCGAAGCGGGGAAGTTGCGAGAAAGCGAACGAGGGAGCGCAAGAGGGGCGAGATCGAAAGCTCGAAGAGCTCAGTGAGTAGCTGCGGTGCAGTGGGCCACTGACCTAAGCACCTGGGAAATAGTGGTCGGATGTTGGAATGGCATACTTCGTTCAATTCGTTACAAAATTTTCAACTAAGTGGCAAAATATCTTTCAAAAAATTATGAAAAATATTTTGGCCAAAATCCGGAAAAATATCAGTTCGATTCTTCGGTTTTTTAATCAAAACACTGGAAATAGCGCTCGGATGTTGGAAGGGCATACCTCGTTGAATTGTTTACAAAATTTCCAACAAAATGGCATTTACAGAAAAAAAACTAGCATTCAAAAAATGGTTTCGTAAAAAAAATCATGACCCTACCTACCTCTTATGAAAAATATTTTGGGCAAAATCCGAAAAAAACCAGCTTGATTTTTCGGTTTTTTAATCAAAACACTGGAAAATAGTGTTCGGATGTTGGAATGCCATACCTCGTTGAATTCGTTACAAAATGAAGGGTTTTTGGTCAGCGGGGCCTTGGGTACAATGGCGTGCTCATCGCCACTTGTTTTGGATATAGTTGGAACAACTTCTCCACTGGTGTGAGACGCCAGTTGTGAAAGTATATCGTGGTGAAAAGATCTCTGAAGGTGGGCCAACGAAGATAATCACCAGCGATTTCTTCGGTGTCCACTGGTGGCAAACGACAACCCGTAGACGGGGGTGTTAGAACACTGACGGAAGCCTGAGTAGCTGGAAGGCGGCCTTGTCTATTATGTCCTGAAGCAGGACCACACACCTCGAATAGACGGAGTAGCAGTAACTGTACTTGGCCGTACTGTCGGTGGACGCGGAAAGAAGATTGTAGCAATTTTCATAGCTCTTCTCTACCTTTTCCCACAGGGCCCGGAAAATCGTAAAGGTTCAGAGGCGCTTGGAGTATGAATATCCGCTTGAAATTGGCTAACCCGGTCTGCTGTGGCGATAACATTTTTGAGGGCGATGTCTAGAGCAGTTTATGCCATCTTGGACACCGACCGAGAAAGCCTTGACTCGTCGCTTTTTGCACTTTGAATGGCAGTGGCAGTCTTTGGCGTTAATTGATACGGCTGTGGAGACGCGGATTGGGACCTGTCCAAACGTATTGATGGGATCGACCGCGGCTACTTGTCGTCTCCCGTGAGCATTCTCGGAATCAAACACTGCGGATCAGCGTTTGTCGACTGACCTGAGCAAGGGGTGATCTGAGTCGCCAACGAGTTGGTCGTCGTTGCAAATGAACGAACGGAAAAACCCCAAATGGAATGCGGCCACAAGAGCAGCCATTCGGCGTATTTGACCCCGGTTGCATTTTTTTGTGGACAGCGAAAGAAAAAAAAATCCGGGAAGCGAATGCCAAAAATACACCACGAATAAAAAACGCCAGCCACTAAACCACGTGGAAAATTTTAAGCTACGTCTAAGTTCCGATTGACTCGTTGTCAGAAGCCGGAAAGGGACGCCGGAAGAAGATAAAATTCAGGAATAAATTGATAAGAATTGTGGAACTGGAACCAGTTGTAATTGTTAGTATTAGAAATAGAATGTCGGAATTCTAATCAGAAGCCGTATTAAGCACCACTATCATAACAAATTTGCTAAAAATTACCTACAGGCCACATCTATAAATATACAAACAAATACTGGAAAGATATCCTTATCCGGCTAGAAGGACCAAATGATTGTAGGGGGTCCTACAAAAATTCCACGGCGCGAACGCAAAGTGAAAAAATTAAGAAGTCGGGGCGTCGTGGTAAGTTCCTGGTGGTCAGCTTTATTTCGCTGCATACATGGGACTAACTTAACTTAAACATAAAAACGCGCTCCCGCCCGCTTTATTCCGCTGAAGCGAGAGCGGGAGATCGGCAGCGGCCGACCGAGGAGTTCGGATCCGAACACGAGGCTCGCGCTCCGAAGCGGGAAAGTTGCGAGAAAGCGGACGAGGGAGCGCAAGAGGGGCGAGATCGAAAGCTCGAAGAGCTCAGTGAGTAGCTGCGGTGCAGTGGGCCACTGACCTAAGCACCTGGGAAATAGTGGTCGGATGTTGGAATGGCATACTTCGTTCAATTCGTTACAAAATTTTCAACTAAGTGGCAAAATATCTTTCAAAAAATTATGAAAAATATTTTGGCCAAAATCCGGAAAAATATCAGTTCGATTCTTCGGTTTTTTAATCAAAACACTGGAAATAGCGCTCGGATGTTGGAAGGGCATACCTCGTTGAATTGTTTACAAAATTTCCAACAAAATGGCATTTACAGAAAAAAAACTAGCATTCAAAAAATGGTTTCGTAAAAAAATCATGACCCTAATTACCTCTTATGAAAAATATTTTGGGCAAAATCCGAAAAAAACCAGCTGGATTTTTCGGTTTTTTAATCAAAACACTGGAAAATAGTGTTCGGATGTTGGAATGCCATACCTCGTTGAATTCGTTACAAAATGAAGGGTTTTTGGTCAGCGGGGCCTTGGGTACAATGGCGTGCTCATCGCCACTTGTTTTGGATGTAGGTGGAAAAACTTCTCCACTGGTGTGAGACGCCAGTTGTGAAAGTATATCGTGGTGAAAAGATCTCTGAAGGTGGGCCAACGAAGATAATCACCAGCGATTTCTTCGGTGTCCACTGGTGGCAAACGACAACCCGTAGACGGGGGTGTTAGAACACTGACGGAAGCCTGAGTAGCTGGAAGGCGGCCTTGTCTATTATGTCCTGAAGCTGGACCACACACCTCGAATAGACGGAGTAGCAGTAACTGTACTTGGCCGTACTGTCGGTGGACGCGGAAAGAAGATTGTAGCAATTTTCATAGCTCTTCTCTACCTTTTCCACAGGGCCCGGAAAATCGTAAAGGTTCAGAGGCGCTTGGAGTATGAATATCCGCTTGAAATTGGCTAACCCGGTCTGCTGTGGCGATAACATTTTTGAGGGCGATGTCTAGAGCAGTTTATGCCATCTTGGACACCGACCGAGAAAGCCTTGACTCGTCGCTTTTTGCACTTTGAATGGCAGTGGCAGTCTTTGGCGTTAATTGATACGGCTGTGGAGACGCGGATTGGGACCAGTCCAAACGTATTGATGGGATCGACCGCGGCTACTTGTCGTCTCCCGTGAGCATTCTCGGAATCAAACACTGCGGATCAGCGTTTGTCGACTGACCTGAGCAAGGGGTGATCTGAGTCGCCAACGAGTTGGTCGTCGTTGCAAATGAACGAACGGAAAAACCCCAAATGGAATGCGGCCACAAGAGCAGCCATTCGGCGTATTTGACCCCGGTTGCATTTTTTTGTGGACAGCGAAAGAAAAAAAAATCCGGGAAGCGAATGCCAAAAATACACCACGAATAAAAAACGCCAGCCACTAAACCACGTGGAAAATTTTAAGCTACGTCTGTGTTCCGATTGACTCGTTGTCAGAAGCCGGAAAGGGACGCCGGAAGAAGATAAAATTCAGGAATAAATTGATAAGAATTGTGGAACTGGAACCAGTTGTAATTGTTAGTATTAGAAATAGAATGTCGGAATGGAAAATTATCGATTCAGAAACTTTTTATGACCCAAGATTATCTGGACTGAGAATCCTTTGAATTTTTTTGCAGTACGAAAAAGAACGTAAACGGAAAAAGGAGAAGGAAAACCCACAGAGTACGATCACACTACTATAATATGATGAGTGGAAGGCACAGTGCCGTAACAACAAGATGAATTGGGACAAATATTTGGAACTCGATGAAAATGTATTATTTATTTAATTTGGGTACTCCCTTTGTTAAGTCCTTTTTTTTTGTATTTTAATTATTTCTTTTATTTTTTGCCAAATTATTTAATTGTATTTATTTATTATTAAGTATTATTCTGCTGCGAAATTGTTTACCTCTTGTTTATATATTCTTATAATTATTTTTTGGGGTTTGCGAAATATAACAATACTAAATTAGGAAAAACGTAGCGAGCGAGAGAGCGCGTTCTTGCTCCCCCTCACTACCATCGACGTCTCTGCGGCCAAAGAGCGCTGAAAGTGCTCCAATGCAGGTATGCAATAACCTAAACTCATCAGCAGTAACTAGCACCACAATTTCTTTAACAACTGTTACTACAACAACAACTGCAACCGTATCGACTGCGCTCTTAATGACATCATCAGCTAGCAGCGCAAATATTAATACGTCTGCCGCTGCGCTGCCCGAAAAACAGAACAAAACCAATGAATGTGCTAAGAGGGCTGTGCAGACTGGTATGGATCGCTACATCCAAATCAAAAGGAAGCTGAGCCCTCTAAATTCTCAACGCAAAATAACCCGTAACAATGCTAGCCTAGCTGTAATAGGAGCGCCCATGAACTCAAACCGATTTAAAATCTTGGAAGACGCCTATGACGTTGAGGCAGCCTATTTATATTCGAGAAAAAAGTTCCAATGTTCTTGTCAACAAAATTATCGAGCTTATTGGAAAGGATAACTTCTACATAATACCTCTAGTAAAGGGCAACATCCAGGAAACAAAGGTTCAAATGAAGTCTGAAGATAATTACAGAGTATTATCGAAATATCTTTCCGAGAATAAAAAGAACTTTTACACGTATCAGCTAAAAAGTAGCAAGGGCCTGCAAGTCGTACTTAAGGGCATAGAGTCCGACGTAACGCCTGCAGAGATAGCAAAGGCGCTTCAAGAGAAAGGATTTAACGCTAAGACAGTCTTCATCATCCTTGACAGGGATAGAAAGCCACAGCCACTCTTTAAGGTTGAGCTGGAACCAGAAAATAAGCCCCTAAAGAAATGCGAAGTGCACCCCATTTACAATCTTCAGTTCGTGCTGCTCCGCAGAATTACAGTTGAGGAACCGCACAAACGCAATGGCCCGGTACAATGTGCGAATTGCCAAGAATATGGCCATACAAGGTCATACTGTAAACTGCGCCCGGTGCTTGTAGTTTGTGGAGATCTTCATGACTCCGCACACTGCCCTGAGAGCAAAGATGATTGCAACTCGAAAAAGTGCGGTAACTGCGGTGGCAATCACACTGCTAACTACAGAGGCCCTGTTTATAAGGAGCTGAAAAGTCACATCCACCAGAGAGGAACTGCCGCCCGCACCCAAAATAAACAGATGACAGCTTCCAAAACAAACCCTGAAGTCTTCTTCTCGACTGCAGCCAGATCTTCACTAGGACCCTTAAACTCTGATAAAAATGTGACTTACGCAAGCGCTTTAAAATCAGGACTAGCTAACCCTGTCTCAAAAAGCTCATTTCTGCAATCAGCATACCAAGAACCGAACACGGCTCAGCAGCAACAATTCCCGGAGCAGTCAAAAAGCAACTTCGAAGATATGATATACAGCCTGCAGCAAAGCCTTACGGAGTTTATGTCGTTTATGCGCACAACTATGCAAGATTTAATGCGAAACCAAAATCTATTGATTCAAATGCTGGTTTCACAACAATCCAAATAATGACTTCCCTAAGGATATCTACGTGGAACGCTAACGGCGTCTCACAACATAAACTTGAGTTAGCTCAATTCCTACTCGACAACCATATCAGAAACACACCTTACAAACAAATACAATTTTCAACTACAAGGTTATTCATTTTACGGAACAAATCATCCAGATGGTAAAGCACATGGTGGGACTGGAATTCTAATCATTCTTGGGACTAACTTAACTTAAACATAAAAACGCGCTCCCGCCCGCTTTATTCCGCTGAAGCGAGTGCGGGAGAGCGGCAGCGGCCGACCGAGGAGTTCGGATCCGAACAAGAGGCTCGCGCTCCGAAGCGGGGAAGTTGCGAGAAAGCGAACGAGGGAGCGCAAGAGGGGCGAGATCGAAAGCTCGAAGAGCTCTGTGAGTAGCGGCGGTGCAGTGGGCCACTGACCTCAGCACCTGGGAAATAGTGGTCGGATGTTGGAATGGCATACTTCATTCAATTCGTTACAAAATTTTCAACTAAGTGGCAAAATATCTTTCAAAAAATTATGAAAAATATTTTGGCCAAAATCCGGAAAAATATCAGTTCGATTTTTCGGTTTTTGAATCAAAACACTGAAAATAGCGCTCGGATGTTGGAAGGGCATACCTCGTTGAATTGTTTACAAAATTTCCAACAAAATGGCATTTACAGAAAAAAAACTAGCATTCAAAAAATGGTTTCGTAAAAAAATCATGACCCTAATTACCTCTTATGAAAAATATTTTGGGCAAAATCCGAAAAAAACCAGCTTGATTTTTCGGTTTTTTAATCAAAACACTGGAAAATAGTGTTCGGATGTTGGAATGCCATACCTCGTTGAATTCGTTACAAAATGAAGGGTTTTTGGTCAGCGGGGCCTTGGGTACAATGGCGTGCTCATCGCCACTTGTTTTGGATATAGGTGGAAAAACTTCTCCACTGGTGTGAGACGCCAGTTGTGAAAGTATATCGTGGTGAAAAGATCTCTGAAGGTGGGCCAACGAAGATAATCACCAGCGAGTTCTTCGGTGTCCACTGGTGGCAAACGACAACCCGTAGACGGGGGTGTTAGAACACTGACGGAAGCCTGAGTAGCTGGAAGGCGGCCTTGTCTAATATGTCCTGAAGCTGGACCACACACCTCGAATAGACGGAGTAGCAGTAACTGTACTTGGCCGTACTGCCGGTGGACGCGGAAAGAAGATTGGAGCAATTTTCATTGCTCTTCTCTACCTTTTCCCACAGGGCCCGGAAAATCGTACAGGTTCAGAGGCGCTTGGAGTATGAATATCCGCTTGAAATTGGCTAACCCGGTCTGCTGTGGCGATAACATTTTTGAGGGCGATGTCTAGAGCAGTTTATGCCATCTTGGACACCGACCGAGAAAGCCTTGACTCGTCGCTTTTTGCACTTTGAATGGCAGTGGCAGTCTTTGGCTGCGGAGACGCGGATTGGGACCAGTCCAAACGTATTGTTGGGATCGACCGCGGCTACTTGTCGTCTCCCGTGAGCATTCTCGGAATCAAACTCTGCGGATCAGCGTTTGTCGACTGACCTGAGCAAGGGGTGATCTGAGTCGCCAACGAGTTGGTCGTCGCTGCAAATGAACGAACGGAAAAACCCCAAATGGAATGCGGCCACAGGAGCAGCCATTCGGCGTATTTGACCCCGGTTGCAATTTTTTTGTGGACAGCGAAAGAAAAAAAATTCCGGGAAGCGAATGCCAAAAAAAACACCACGAATAAAAAATGCCAGCTAACGTTCCCACTAAACCACGTGGAAAATTTTAAGCTACGTCTGTGTTCAGGAATAAATTGATAAGAATTGTGGAACTGGAACCAGTTGTAATTGTTAGTATTAGAAATAGAATGTCGGAATGGAAAATTATCGATTCAGAAACTTTTTATGACCCAAGATTATCTGGACTGAGAATCCTTTGAATTTTTTTGCAGTACGAAAAAGAACGTAAACGGAAAAAGGAGAAGGAAAACCCACAGAGTACGATCACACTGCTATAATATGATGAGTGGAAGGCACAGTGCCGTAACAACAAGATGAATTGGGACAAATATTTGGAACTCGATGAAAATGTATTATTTATTTAATTTGGGTACTCCCTTTGTTAACTCCTTTTTTTTTGTATTTTAATTATTTCTTTTATTTTTTGCCAAATTATATAATTGTATTTATTTATTATTAAGTATTATTCTGCTGCGAAATTGTTTACCTCTTGTTTATATATTCTTATTATTATTTTTTGGGGTTTGCGAAATATAATAATACTAAATTAGGAAAAACGTAGCGAGCGAGAGAGCGCGTTCTTGCTCCCCCTCACTACCATCGACGTCTCTGCGGCCAAAGAGCGCTGAAAGTGCTCCAATGCAGGTATGCAATAACCTAAGCTCATCAGCAGTACCTAGCACAACAATTTCTTTAACAACTGTTACTACAACAACAACTGCAACCGTATCGACTGCGCGTTTAATGACATCATCAGCTAGCAGCGCAAATATTAATTCGTCTGCCGCTGCGCTGCCCGAAAAACAGAACAAAACCAATGAATGTGCTAAGCGGGCTGTGCAGACTGGTATGGATCGCTACATCCAATTCAAAAGGAAGCTGAGCCCTCTAAATTCTCAACGCAAAATAACCCGTAACAATGCTAGCCTAGCTGTAATAGGAGCGCCCATGAACTCAAACCGATTTAAAATCTTGGAAGACGCCTATGACGTTGAGTCAGCCTATTTATATTCGAGAAAAAAGTTCCAATGTTCTTGTCAACAAAATTATCGAGCTTATTGGAAAGGATAACTTCTACATAATACCTCTAGTAAAGGGCAACATCCAGGAAACAAAGGTTCAAATAAAGTCTGAAGATAATTACAGAGTATTATCGAAATATCTTTCCGAGAATAAAAAGAACTTTTACACGTATCAGCTAAAAAGTAGCAAGGGCCTGCAAGTCGTACTTAAGGGCATAGAGTCCGACGTAACGCCTGCAGAGATAACGCTAAGACAGTCTTCATCATCCTTAACAGGGATAGAAAGCCACAGCCACTCTTTAAGGTTGAGCTGGAACCAGAAAATAAACCCCTAAAGAAATGCGAAGTGCACCCCATTTACAATCTTCAGTTCCTGCTGCTCCGCAGAATTACAGTTGAGGAACCGCACAAACGCAATGGCCCGGTACAATGTGCGAACTGCCAAGAATATGGCCATACAAGGTCATACTGTAAACTGCGCCCGGTGTGTGTAGTTTGTGGAGATCTTCATGACTCCGCACACTGCCCTGAGAGCAAAGATGACTGCAACTCGAAAAAGTGCGGCAACTGCGGTGGCAATCACACTGCTAACTACAGAGGCTGCCCTGTTTATAAGGAGCTGAAAAGTCGCATCCACCAGAGAGGAACTGCCGCCCGCACCCAAAATAAACAGATGACAGCTTCCAGATCAAACCCTGAAGTCTTCTTCTCGACTGCAGCCAGATCTTCACTAGGACCCTTAAACTCTGATAAAAATGTGACTTACGCAAGCGCTTTAAAATCAGGACTAGCTAACCCTGTCTCAAAAAGCTCATTTCTGCAATCAGCATACCAAGAACCGAACACGGCTCAGCAGCAACAATTCCCGGAGCAGTCAAAAAGCAACTTCGAAGATATGATATACAGCCTGCAGCAAAGCCTTACGGAGTTTATGTCGTTTATTCGCACAACTATGCAAGATTTAATGCGAAACCAAAATCTATTGATTCAAATGCTGGTTTCACAACAATCCAAATAATGACTTCCCTAAGGATATCTACGTGGAACGCTAACGGCGTCTCACAACATAAACTTGAGTTAGCTCAATTCCTACTCGACAACCATATCGACGTAATGCTGCTTTCAGAAACACACCTTACAAACAAATACAATTTTCAACTACGAGGTTATTCATTTTACGGAACAAATCATCCAGATGGTAAAGCACATGGTGGGTCTGGAATTCTAATCAGAAGCCATATTAGCACCACTATCATAACAAATTTGCTAAAAATTACCTACAGGCCACATCTATAAATATACAAACAAATACTGGAAAGATATCCTTATCCGGCTAGAAGGACCAAATGATTGTAGGGGGTCCTACAAAAATCCCACGGCGCGAACGCAAAGTGAAAAAATTAAGAAGTCGGGGCGTCGTGGTAAGTTCCTGGTGGTCAGCTTTATTTCGCTGCATACATGGGACTAACTTAACTTAAACATAAAAACGCGCTCCCGCCCGCTTTATTCCGCTGAAGCGAGAGCGGGAGATCGGCAGCGGCCGACCGAGGAGTTCGGATCCGAACACGAGGCTCGCGCTCCGAAGCGGGGAAGTTGCGAGAAAGAAAGCTCGAAGAGCTCAGTGAGTAGCGGCGGTGCAGTGGGCCTAAGCACCTGGGAAATAGTGGTCGGATGTTGGAATGGCATACTTCGTTCAATTCGTTACAAAATTTTCAACTAAGTGGAAAAATATCTTACAAAAAATTATGAAAAATATTTTGTCCAAAATCCGGAAAAATATCAATTCGATTTTTCGGTTTTTTAATCAAAACACTGGAAATAGCGCTCGGATGTTGGAAGGGCATACCTCGTTGAATTGTTTACAAAATTTCCAACAAAATGGCATTTACAGAAAAAAAACTAGCATTCAAAAAATGGCTTCGTAAAAAAATCATGACCCTACCTACCTCTTATGAAAAATATTTTGGCAAAATCCGAAAAAAACCAGTTTGATTTTTCGGTTTTTTAATCAAAACACTGGAAAATAGTGTTCGGATGTTGGAATGGCATACCTCGTTGAATTCGTTACAAAATTAAGGGTTTTTGGTCAGCGGGACTTTGGAAACAATGGCGTGCTCATCGCCACTTGTTTTGGATATAGGTGGAACAACTTCTCCACTGGTGTGAGACGCCAGTTGTGAAAGTATATCGTGGTGAAAAGATCTCTGAAGGTGGGCCAACGAAGATAATCACCAGCGAGTTCTTCGGTGTCCACTGGTGGCAAACGACAACCCGTAGACGGGGGTGTTAGAACACTGACGGAAGCCTGAGTAGCTGGAAGGCGGCCTTGTCTAATATGTCCTGAAGCTGGACCACACACCTCGAATAGACGGAGTAGCAGTAACTGTACTTGGCCGTACTGTCGGTGGACGCGGAAAGAAGATTGGAGCAATTTTCATTGCTCTTCTCTACGTTTTCCCACAGGGCCCGGAAAATCGTACAGGTTCAGAGGCGCTTGGAGTATGAATATCCGCTTGAAATTGGCTAACCCGGTCTGCTGTGGCGATAACATTTTTGAGGGCGATGTCTAGAGCAGTTTATGCCATCTTGGACACCGACCGAGAAAGCCTTGACTCGTCGCTTTTTGCACTTTGAATGGCAGTGGCAGTCTTTGGCTGCGGAGACGCGGATTGGGACCAGTCCAAACGTATTGTTGGGATCGACCGCGGCTACTTGTCGTCTCCCGTGAGCATTCTCGGAATCAAACTCTGCGGATCAGCGTTTGTCGACTGACCTGAGCAAGGGGTGATCTGAGTCGCCAACGAGTTGGTCGTCGCTGCAAATGAACGAACGGAAAAACCCCAAATGGAATGCGGCCACAGGAGCAGCCATTCGGCGTATTTGACCCCGGTTGCAATTTTTTTGTGGACAGCGAAAGAAAAAAAATTCCGGGAAGCGAATGCCAAAAAAAACACCACGAATAAAAAATGCCAGCTAACGTTCCCACTAAACCACGTGGAAAATTTTAAGCTACGTCTGTGTTCAGGAATAAATTGATACGAATTGTGGAACTGGAACCAGTTGTAATTGTTAGTATTAGAAATAGAATGTCGGAATGGAAAATTATCGATTCAGAAACTTTTTATGACCCAAGATTATCTGGACTGAGAATCCTTTGAATTTTTTTGCAGTACGAAAAAGAACGTAAACGGAAAAAGGAGAAGGAAAACCCACAGAGTACGATCACACTGCTATAATATGATGAGTGCAAGGCACAGTGCCGTAACAACAAGATGAATTGGGACAAATATTTGGAACTCGATGAAAATGTATTATTTATTTAATTTGGGTACTCCTTTTGTTAAGTCCTTTTTTTTTGTATTTTAATTATTTATTTTTTTTTTGCCAAATTATTTAATTGTATTTATTTATTATTAAGTATTATTCTGCTGCGAAATTGTTTACCTCTTGTTTATATATTCTTATTATTATTTTTTGGGGTTTGCGAAATATAATAATACTAAATTAGGAAAAACGTAGCGAGCGAGAGAGCGCGTTCTTGCTCCCCCTCGCTACCATCGAAGTCTCTGCGGCCAAAGAGCGCTGAAAGTGCTCCAATGCAGGTATGCAATAACCTAAGCTCATCAGCAGTAATTAGCACCACAATTTCTTTAACAACGTCAACTGTTACTACAACCACAACTGCAACCGTATCTGCGCGTTTAATGACATCATCAGCTAGCAGCGCAAATATTAATACGTCTGCCGCTGCGCTGCCCGAAAAACAGAACAAAACCAATGAATGTGCTAAGCGGGCTGTGCAGACTGGTATGGATCGCTACATCCAAATCAAAAGGAAGCTGAGCCCTCTAAATTCTCAACGCAAAATAACCCGTAACAATGCTAGCCTAGCTGGAATAGAAACGCCCATGAACTCAAACCGATTTAAAATCTTGGAAGACACCTATGACGTTGAGGCAGCCTATTTATATTCGAGAAAAAAGTTCCAATGTTCTTGTCAACAAAATTATCGAGCTTATTGGAAAGGATAACTTCTACATAATACCTCTAGTAAAGGGCAACATCCAGGAAACAAAGGTTCAAATGAAGTCTGAAGATAATTACAGAGTATTATCGAAATATCTTTCCGAGAATAAAAAGAACTACGTGTGTATCAGCTAAAAAGTAGCAAGGGCCTGCAAGTCGTACTTAAGGGCATAGAGTCCGACGTAACGCCTGCAGAGATAACAAAGGCGCTTCAAGAGAAAGGATTTAACGCTAAGACAGTCTTCATTATCCTTAACAGGGATAGAAAGCCACAGCCACTCTTTAAGGTTGAGCTGGAACCAGAAAATAAGCCCCTAAAGAAATGCGAAGTGCACCCCCTTTACAATCTTCAGTTCCTGCTGCTCCGCAGAATTACAGTTGAGGAACCGCACAAACGCAATGGCCCGGTACAATGTGCGAACTGCCAAGAATATGGCCATACAAGGTCATACTGTAAACTGCGCCCGGTGTGTGTAGTTTGTGGAGATCTTCATGACTCCGCACACTGCCCTGAGAGCAAAGATGACTGCAACTCGAAAAAGTGCGGCAACTGCGGTGGCAATCACACTGCTAACTTCAGAGGCTGCCCTGTTTATAAGGAGCTGAAAAGTCGCATACACCAGAGAGGAACTGCCGCCCGCACCCAAAATAAACAGATGACAGCTTCCAGATCAAACCCTGAAGTCTTCTTCTCGACTGCAGCCAGATCTTCACTAGCACTCTTAAACTCTGATAAAAATGTGACTTACGCAAGCGCTTTAAAATCAGGACTAGCTAACCCTGTCTCAAAAAGCTCATTTCTGCAATTAGCATACCAAGAACCGAACACGGCTCAGCAGCAACAATTCCCGGAGCAGTCAAAAAGCAACTTCGAAGATATGATAAACAGCCTGCAGCAAAGCCTTACGGAGTTTATGTCGTTTATGCGCACAACTATGCAAGATTTAATGCGAAACCAAAATCTATTGATTCAAATGCTGGTTTCACAAAAATCCAAATAATGACTTCCCTAAGGATATCTACGTGGAACGCTAACGGCGTCTCACAACATAAACTTGAGTTAGCTCAATTCCTACTGGACAACCATATCGACGTAATGCTGCTTTCAGAAACACACCTTACAAACAAATACAATTTTCAACTACGAGATTATTCATTTTACGGAACAAATCATCCAGATGGTAAAGCACATGGTGGGACTGGAATTCTAATCAGAAGCCATATTGGCACCACTATCATAACAAATTTGCTAAAAATTACCTACAGGCCACATCTATAAATATACAAACAAATACTGGAAAGATATCCTTATCCGTCTAGAAGGACCAAATGATTGTAGGGGGTCCTACAAAAATCCCACGGCGCGAACGCAAAGTGAAAAAATTAAGAAGTCGGGGCGTCGTGGTAAGTTCCTGGTGGTCAGCTTTATTTCGCTGCATACATGGGACTAACTTAACTTAAACATAAAAACGCGCTCCCGCCCGCTTTATTCCGCTGAAGCGAGAGCGGGAGATCGGCAGCGGCCGACCGAGGAGTTCGGATCCGAACACGAGGCTCGAGCTCCGAAGCGGGGAAGTTGCGAGAAAGCGAACGAGGGAGCGCAAGAGGGGCGAGATCGAAAGCTCGAAGAGCTCAGTGAGTAGCGGCGTTGCAGTGGGCCACTGACCTAAGCACCTGGGAAATAGTGGTCGGATGTTGGAATGCCATACTTCGTTCAATTCGTTACAAAATTTTCAACTAAGTGGCAAAATATCTTTCAAAAAATTATGAAAAATATTTTGGCCAAAATCCGGAAAAATATCAGTTCGATTCTTCGGTTTTTTAATCAAAACACTGGAAATAGCGCTCGGATGTTGGAAGGGCATACCTCGTTGAATTGTTTACAAAATTTCCAATAAAATGGCATTTACAGAAAAAAAACTAGCATTCAAAAAATGGTTTCGTAAAAAAATCATGACCCTACCTACCTCTTATGAAAAATATTTTGGCAAAATCCGAAAAAAACCTGCTTGATTTTTCGGTTTTTTAATCAAAACACTGGAAAATAGTGTTCGGATGTTGGAATGGCATACCTCGTTGAATTCGTTACAAAATGAAGGGTTTTTGGTCAGCGGGGCCTTGGGTACAATGGCGTGCTCATCGCCACTTGTTTTGGATATAGGTGGAACAACTTCTCCACTGGTGTGAGAGTATATCGTGGTGAAAAGATCTCTGAAGGTGGGCCAACGAAGATAATCACCAGCGATTTCTTCGGTGTCCACTGGTGGCAAACGACAACCCGTAGACGGGGGTGTTAGAACACTGACGGAAGCCTGAGTAGCTGGAAGCCGGCCTTGTCTAATATGTCCTGAAGCTGGACCACACACCTCGAATAGACGGAGTAGCAGTAACTGTACTTGGCCGTACTGTCGGTGGACGCGGAAAGAAGATTGGAGCAATTTTCATAGCTCTTCTCTACCTTTTCCCACAGGGCCCGGAAAATCGTAAAGGTTCAGAGGCGCTTGGAGTATGAATATCCGCTTGAAATTGGCTAACCCGGTCTGCTGTGGCGATAACATTTTTGATGGCGATGTCTAGAGCAGTTTATGCCATCTTGGACACCGACCAAGAAAGCCTTGACTCGTCGCTTTTTGCACTTTGAATGGCAGTGGCAGTCCCACTAAACCACGTGGAAAATTTTAAGCTACGTCTGTGTTCCGATTGACTCGTTGTCAGAAGCCGGAAAGGGACGCCGGTAGAAGATAAAATTCAGGAATAAATTGATAAGAATTGTGAAACTGGAACCAGTTGTAATTGTTAGTATTAGAAATAGAATGTCGGAATGGAAAATTATCGATCCAGAAACTTTTTATGACCCAAGATTATCTGGACTGAGAATCCTTTGAATTTTTTTGCAGTGCGAAAAAGAACGTAAACGGAAAAAGAAGAAGGAAAACCCACAGAGTACGATCACACTGCTATAATATGATGAGTGGAAGGCACAGTGCCGTAACAACAAGATGAATTGGAATATGAATTGAATATTTGGAACTCGATGAAAATGTATTATTTATTTAATTTGGGTACTCCCTTTGTTAAGTCCTTTTTTTTGTATTTTAATTATTTCTATTATTTTTTGCCAAATTATTTAATTGTATTTATTTATTATTAAGTATTATTCTGCTGCGAAATTGTTTACCTCTTGTTTATATATTCTTATTATTATTTTTTGGGGTTTGCGAAATATATTCGCTTGTTAATTACGGTAGCAAAAAACAGGAAGACCCGTAATAAAAAATTAATTAATTACTAAATTAGGAAAAACGTAGCGAGCGGGAGAGTGCGTTCTTGCTCCCCCTCGCTACCATCGACGTCTCTGCGGCCAAAGAGCGCTGAAAGTGCTCCAATGCAGGTATGCAATAACCTAAGCTCATCAGCATTAACTAGCACCACAATTTGTTTAACAACGTTACTACAACAACCATTTTTTTTTTTTTTTTTTTTTGCGCGGAGTCCCCACGGCTTACTTACCCGCCCAACCGACCGAGGGGCGCAGCCGTGTATCGTACGGCACGATTCGCGATAAGATAGACGCGAGATAGGAAAATAAAGGTAAAGGTCCGGGGAAAAAAGTAATAGTTAGATCAATCTTGTGCCAATGAAGCAAGTATCAATCGTTTTAGGAGCGGCAGAGAGTCAAGATTTGATATTACAGGAAAAAGTCTATTATAGTCAGAACATAATACTCTGAAAGGCTCATGCAAGGCATAGTTAGATCTACAATGATTTAAAATTAGGGGAAAATAATTTCTAGTTAATCTACTTGGCACAGAAAAGTTTAGCCGACTTAACAAGTCGGGGCAGTCAATATCACCATGTATAAGGTTATAAATACAGATAGTACCAAGCATCGTTTTACGGTTGGCTAGGGACGGTAAATTAATCAAAAGAAGTCTACTAGAATAAGACGGTAAGATAAGATTTGCATCCCAGTTTATGCGCCGTAAAGCAAAAAGAAGGAAGTTTTTTTGTACAGATTCATTACGACCAATATGTATTCCGTATTGTGGACTCCAGACGGGAGACCCATACTCCAGAATCGGACGGACTAGCGAAATAAATAAAGTTTTAGTCAAATAAGGATCATCGAATTCTTTTGACCACCTTTTAATAAATCCAAGCACTCCTCTGTCTTAACCATGGACGAAATGTGATTAGAAAATTTTAGTTTAGGGTCCAAGAGAACGCCAAGATCGTTTACAAGAGTTATTCTATCCAAAGAGCTGCCACTTAACGTGTAAGTCGCGTATATCGGATTGGCCCGATAAAAAGTCATCAGCTTGCACTTGGAACCGTTTAAATTTAGTAAATTATCTCGGCACCAGTTTTGAAAATTATCTAGATCGGATTGCAAGTCTAAATGGCAGGAAATGTCCTTATACTGCAGGCACAACTTAACATCATCTGCGTACATAAGTACGCGAGAATGACTTATAATTGATGGAAGATCGTTAATAAATAATGTAAAAAGTAACGGACCCAGATGGCTCCCTTGTGGGACACCGGAGGTAACACGGAGAATTTCAGAAATTGAATTTTTAAAAAGGACCCTTTGTGACCTGCCATTTAGATAACTTGAAATCCATTTAAGCAGATCAACTGGAAAACCTAAAAGGCCAGGTTTTGAATGAGAAGTAAGTGATTTACAGAGTCAAATGCTTTACTAAAGTCAGTGTAAATGACGTCTGTTTGAAAACTACTATTGAAGCCTTTTATCACAAATGTAGTGAGCTCTAGAAGGTTTGTGATTGTGGATCTACGTTTAATAAATCCGTGTTCACTTGGAGAAATGATTGATCTACAAAGGTGCTGCAGCTGACAACTTAGAAATACCTCTGTAGTTGCTGGCTTCTAACTTGTTACCTTTTTTGAGAAGAGGAATAACAAATGATTCCTTCCAAATATTAGGGAATTGGGAGGTTTCTAGAGATAAGGTAAACAACTTGTGAAGAGGTTTGCACAGGGCCTTAGCGCAATACCTAAGCACGCACCCAGGAATACCATCGGGCCTTGGTGAATAAACAGGCTTAATACGAAGAAGATCCAAAAGAAGAGAGCTTTCTGTTAAAGTGGGACAGAATATGAGGTTTGACTTGGACATGGTGTAAGAATAAGGCTGTGATGAATAATCTAAAGTAGAGTAAGTCGTTTGAAAAAATTGGGCAAATAAATCGGCTATTGCCTGATCTGTAGTTGCCGTCTTGTTTTCGAACGACAGCGAGGAAGGAAAAGAATTATATTTACGCTTGGTGTTAACAAAATTATAAAACTGTTTCGGGTCCTGAGAGAACTGGACCTTACTACGGTTTAAGTAACTATTATAACACTGAGCATTAAGCACGGTAAATCTTGACCGAGCACTTAAATATCTAGTTAAAACAGATTGAGAACCGGTATTTTTATATTTCCTAAAAAGTCTGGACTTTACATTTCTTAAGTGTGTCAACTCTTTGCTAAACCAAGGTGATTTATTGGAAGTTGGCGGATAGTACCACGGAACACAGGAATTAAAAAATGAGTTTATTGCAGTGTAAAAAACGTTAACTGCATCGGACATATTAATGCATAAGTAAAGATCAGACCAATTAAAGCCAAAAATAAAATTATTTAGCCTCAGGAAGTCTTCCTTGCGAAAACAATGCATTCGTTTGGATTTTTCTGATTTTTCTTCTATAACTCTACCCGTATCAAATGAAAGTTCGATTGTTGGGTGATATGGATCTTCAGGTTGCGTGAGTGGTGCTACTCTGGACAGAAACACACCTTCAGGATTTGATACAAAACACAAATCAAGTAGGCGACCTAATGAATTTCGAACATGGTTTACTTGAGATAGGGATATATCAAGCAGGCCATCAATAAAATCATGCTGTGCTATAGGTAGTAAGACATTCGATCCATCCTCAGTGGACCAAGTAACTCTAGGTATATTAAAATCACCTAGAACTATCAACTGATCCCTATCGGTGATTTAAATAATCAGGAAGTTCAGACAACGGCGAAATATATGAGCAAGTTATGTATATAAAGTTACCAGGAAGCGATAACCTTACACAAATAAATTCAATGGTATTGAATTCATCAAAAAATAACTCCTCAGACGGGAAGTTTGAATCAACTCCAATTAAGACTCCACCTCCCCGTCTAGGGACGGTCATACCTATACATTGTGTACTTACCTGGAAAAACTTCGGAGCTAAAGATCTCCGGCTTTAACCAGGTTTCTGTGAACACAATAATATGAGATGCAAAGGAAAGGCTATCAGAATACAATTTAGTGAGTTTGCTACGCAAACCTCTTGCATTCTGATAGGAAAGAAGGAGGTTAGAAGTTAGTTTTTTGAAATTGGTACACTGGTTTGGCCTCGACTAGGAAGTTTTACTCCCACGGGCCCCTTCTTCTTTATCTTAGCCTCGAACTCTTTTACAACCATATTATCCGGCCAAAAGTCGCCCGAGCATATGGCTTCGAAAAGCTCGTTAGGGACAGTTATCTTGAAAGATGAAATGTCTCTAGCATAAGAAAACTTAAGCTTTTCCACCTTTACACTATTACAATTGGCTTTAGTTTTGTCTTGTATATAAGACAATACATCAGAAGATGTTTGATCAGGGGAAAGCCGCGAAACAAAAATTAGTTTCTTTAGTGGAACCACTGTATGGGATTTTGGTGGAGCAGACATTGTTTCTGCAAAACCAACTTGAGCCGGTTGTCCGGACTCCACTAATTGTGAAACCACTACGGACAAATCGGAATTCTTAGAAGTCCCTGGTTGCATGCATTCTGTAAAGGATTGTTCGGATACCGAATCTTTTTTAGCTGCTGATCTTAGCAACATTTGAGGGTTTGCTGAAATCAGCTGCTGATCCGCCGGAATGCTATGTTGTTCTTTTGATTTCGGTTGCGGGGTGTTCCCCTTTTGCTCCTTACCACCAGCGGCCTTTTTGCGCTTAGGGGACTCTTCTAATAGCTAACGACTATTAAACTGCGAGTCCAGCGCAGATAGGAGATCATCAGCTCGGCGAAAACTATCTCTAGCCACTCCGAAACAGCTAATCAGCCCCATCAGGCCGCCTTTAGTTTGGCGCATGAACGATTTCATCTCGTTCGCAACCTCGACACAAGCGTCACAACAAAACTGCAAATTGGGCCCCTTTGAAAGGTTATCACTTGTCCGGCCAGTAAAACCGGCGCACTTGGTGTGCACCATATTTTCACACAGCCAGCAAGTCATATTAGACTGGTCAGCCCTGATTACGAGGCTGCATTTTTTGCAGAAGCAGACTAAATTTTTATTATTCATTTTATTTATTTACCACTGTACCAAGAAAGCGAAATTGAAATTTATAAGCGAGCAGTTATAAGTACCGCAAGAGCGCAGAAACTGCACGCTTACAACTTTCAAAAGCAAAGAGAGCAAGAGAGCGGGAGCGTAAATAAGTTAAAGTGCATGCACAAAAGAGAAACGGCGGGGATATAAGAAAAGAAAACACAGATAAGAATTACGAAAAACTAAAACAATTAATTAGTATTAAATACAAAGTGCACTCGCGAAGCGAACGTAGTTTAAATTTATGTTTAAATAAACCGGAAGCGAATTAGAATTGTTTTGATAAAACCCACCGATGGGAATAAACGAAAACAAAATGAAAAATTCAAAGCGCAGAAAAAAAAACACGACCGTTCACTTTGAAAGTCAAAGACGAATGACACAAGACGAATGAGATAACAACAACTGCAACCGTATCGACTGCGCGTTTAATGACATCATCAGCTAGCAGCGCAAATATTAAAATGTCTGCCGCTGCGCTGCCCGAAAAACAGAACAAAACCAATGAATGTGCTAAGCCGGCTGTGCAGACTGGTATGGATCGCTACATCCAAATCAAAAGGAAGCTGAGCCCTCTAAATTCTCAACGCAAAATAACCCGTAACAATGCTAGTCTAGCTGGAATAGAAACGCCCATGAACTCAAACCGATTTAAAATCTTGGAAGACGCCTATGACTTTGAGGCAGCCGAATCCACTGAAGTCGAGAAAAGGAAACCAAAACCTCCGCCTATTTATATTCGAGACAAAAGTTCAAATGTTCTTGTCAACAAAATTATCGAGCTTATTGGAAAGGATAACTTCTACATAATACCTCTAGTAAAGGGCAACATCCAGGAAACAAAGGTTCAAATGAAGTCTGAAGATAATTACAGAGTATTATCGAAATATCTTTCCGAGAATAAAAAGAACTTTTACACGTATCAGCTAAAAAGTAGCAAGGGCCTGCAAGTCGTACTTAAGGGCATAGAGTCCGACGTAACGCCCGCAGAGATAACAAAGGCGCTTCAAGAGAAGGGATTTAACGCTAAGACAGTCTTCATCATCCTTAACAGGGATAGAAAGCCACAGCCACTCTTTAAGGTTGAGCTGGAACCAGAAAATAAGCCCCTAAAGAAATGCGAAGTGCACCCCATTTACAATCTTCAGTTCCTGCTGCACCGCAGAATTACAGTTGAGGAACCGCACAAACGCAATGGCCCGGTACAATGTGCGAACTGCCAAGAATATGGCCATACAAGGTCATACTGTAAACTGCGCCCGGTGTTTGTAGTTTGTGGAGATCTTCATGACTCCGCACACTGCCCTGAGAGCAATGATGACTGCAACTCGAAAAAGTGCGGCAACTGCGGTGGCAATCACACTGCTAACTACAGAGGCTGCCCTGTTTATAAGGAGCTGAAAAGTCGCATCCACCAGAGAGGAACTGCCGCCCGCACCTAAAATAAACAGATGACAGCTTCCAGATCAAACCCTGAAGTCTTCTTCTCGACTGCAGCCAGATCTTCACTAGGACCCTTAAACTCTGATAAAAATGTGACTTACGCAAGCGCTTTAAAATCAGGACTAGCTAACCCTGTCTCAAAAAGCTCATTTCTGCAATCAGCATACCAAGAACCGAACACGGCTCAGCAGCAACAATTCCCGGAGCAGTCAAAAAGCAACTTCGAAGATATGATATACAGCCTGCAGCAAAGCCTTACGGAGTTTATGTCGTTTATGCGCACAACTATGCAAGATTTAATGCGAAACCAAAATCTATTGATTCAAATGCTGGTTTCACAACAATCCAAATAATGACTTCCCTAAGGATATCTACGTGGAACGCTAACGGCGTCTCACAACATAAGCTTGAGTTAGCTCAATTCCTACTCGACAACCATATCGACGTAATGCTGCTTTCAGAAACACACCTTACAAACAAATACAATTTTCAACTACGAGGTTATTCATTTTACGGAACAAATCATCCAGATGGTAAAGCACATGGTGGGACTGGAATTCTAATCAGAAGCCGTATTAAGCACCACTATCATAACAAATTTGCTAAAAATTACCTACAGGCCACATCTATAAATATACAAACAAATACTGGCAACCAACTTACACTAGCCGCCGTATACTGCCCCCCTCGCTTCACCATAGCTGAAGATGAGTTTATGCAGTTTTTCAACTCACTAGGAGACCACTTCATAGCAGCAGGGGACTACAACGCCAAGCACATACACTGGGGATCACGTCTCGTGACTCCAAAAGGAAAACAGCTCTATAATGCAGTTATAAAAGCCAAGAACAAGCTGGACTATGTTTCTCCTGGCAGACCAACATACTGGCCGGCAGACCCAAGGAAACTACACGATTTAATAGACTTTGCAATTACCAAAGATGCCTCTCGGATCTTTCATCGGATCACTCGCCTGTCCTGTTTATTCTACTCCGACATCTAGGCGCATTGGAGCAATCGTTTAAATTGACATCTCAGAAAACCAATTGGGTTAAGTACAAGAAATACATTAGCTCACACATTGAGCTAAGTCCTCATCTCAACGATGAAGCCAACGTAGACAGATTTGTTAATACACTGGAGTCTGTACTCGTCTCTGCAGCTCGAGTTTCAACACCCCAAACTACAAGTACACAAAGCAACCAAAAGAAGACAAATCTACAAATAGAACAGCTCGTCCTCGAAAAGTGACGCTTACGTCGAGAGTGGCAACTTCACAGATCACCATCTGCTAGGCAAAGCTTAAAATATGCCTCACGTCAACTCACAAAAGCTTTACAGCAAGAAGAAGCACATGTCCACCGACGCTACATAGAGCAATTGTCAACATCTAGTACAAAACACTCACTATGGAGAGCTCACCCTACTCTAAGCTTACCGAAAGTAACAGTGATGCCTATTAGAAATCCTACAGGGATTTCGCGCGCAGCGATGCAGACAGAGCCAGCACTTTTGCCAACCACCTTAAAAATGTCTTCCAACCAAATCCTGCCTCTAGTGCGTTCACCTTGCCGACTTTACCACATGAGCCTCAGCTTCAACATGAACCAATTGAGTTTCGCCCAAACGAAATCGTTAACATCATCAAAAATCATGGCGCCGGCACATTGAAGCCAAAAGAACACACCTAAAGCTAAAAGGCAGTAACCTTCTTTGGCTTATCAACGCTCGGTCTCCCCTTAGTCTTGAATATAAAGTCCTGCTGTATAACTCGGTACTAAAACCTATATGGATGTACGGCTCCCAGTTATGGGGGAATGCCAGCATTAGCAATATTGACATAGTCCAGAGAGCTCAGTCGAAGATCTTGAGAACAATCACCGGGGCACCGTGGTACGTTCGCAACGAAAACATATATCTCGACTTAAACATTCTACCAGTCAAAGATGTGATAGCAGAACAAAAGGAAAAGTACTTTACCAAGCTATCGTTGCACCCTAACCACCTGGCGAGAGGTCTTTCAAGGTTGATCAACCAATCACGCCTTCGTCGCAATGACTTACCCACCCAGCGACCGACTTGAGGCACGCGCATCCAGAATGCAGTCTTATTATACTGTTAGTTAAATTTTAATGTTAAGATTCGTAAACTTATTGTAAGTCTCAAAATTAAGAGAAGATTCAATAAATAAAAGCAAAGTTAAATAAAAAAAAAAAAAAAAAAAAAATTAGAAAATTATTTGCCGTACATAATCACATATTTTCGAACGTAATTATTACGAAGCCGGAAAGGTGGAATTAAAAACCTTGGCTTTGGTTCGGGAGAAATGCTCACTGGGTTATGCCGTCGGCAGCGCAGTGCATTCATGAGGGACCCGGGAGAGAGAGAAAAGGAAAAAACAGCAACTATAACAACACGGTCGGTGCGGCTGTTTAAAAAAATTTAGAAAAAACAATCGCGTTCGCACCCGTTTGGATTTGAATAGACGTTTATTTTATAATTTATTACACAAAGCGGAGACGGATGGAAAATTTGATCGAATGGGAGGAATATAAATTTCTCGACTGCCGTTGTGTCGGGAAAACTCGGACTTGGAGTTGACACGAAAAAATTAATTTTGCAGCAGTGTGAACGAAATTTAATGTTCGAACCACTGCTGAAGACTGGCAGTGACAGGGAGACGAAAGAGGCTCGTAATTATTATCTTTTAGCGGAAACATCGCCGGAACTGCTGGTTGAATGGCGGAAAAATATCCTTATTATGAAAAAATTAAGAAGTCGGGGCGTCGTGGTAAGTTCCTGGTGGTCAGCTTTATTTCGCTGCATACATGGGACTAACTTAACTTAAACATAAAAACGCGCTCCCGCCCGCTATATTCCGCTGAAGCGAGAGCGGGAGATCGGCAGCGGCCGACCGAGGAGTTCGGATCCGAACACGAGGCTCGCGCTCCGGAGCGGGGAAGTTGCGAGAAAGCGAACGAGGGAGCGCAAGAGGGCCCAGATCGAAGAGCTCAGTGAGTAGCGGCGGTGCAGTGGGCAACTGACCTAAGCACCTGGGAAATAGTGGTCGGATGTTGGAATGGCATACTTCGTTCAATTCGTTACAAAATTTTCAACTAAGTGGCAAAATATCTTTCAAAAAGTTATGAAAAATATTTTGGCCAAAATCGGTTTTTTAATCAAAACACTGAAAATAGCGCACGGATGTTGGAAAGGCATACCTCCTTGAATTGTCAGCGGGGCTTTGGAAACAATGGTTTTTACGCCGCTCTCCCCTCTCTTAAATTGCCCGCTCTTCCCTCGTAGCGAATGCCTACTCCAGGCTCTCCCGCTCTCCCGCACTGGACGCTTGCGATTCCAGGCTCTCCCGTCTTCCCGATCCCGGAATCTCTCCACTGCGCTTTGAAACGCAGCGCTCAATTAGGCCTAAGTTAGTCTTTCATTGTCACACGATTCAAATACATCGCCCGGCCGGTCCGCGCTATTACCACGAAAAGTTACAAGTCTTTTTTTCCATTTCTCTCGTGCTTCGCGATCGTCGAGTGTTTCTCATATTCTTTCCACAGCTCCACCCGGCTCCGTGCAACAGCCGCAACGCCCGACGAAGCTGCCTTCCAAAGACGAGCAAACATCGACGCCCCAACTCTTCATTTTTTGGTCCTTCGAGCCGGATAAGTGCCAATTTATTAATTTTTTTATTAACTGCCAGTCGACAGTCAGCCATCCGAAAAACATAATTCGTTTGACTTTCTGTACGATTTGTCTAAAATCCAAGTCCGATTTAATTCGACGACGGCAGTTAGTAAATTACAATTCCAATTCCGTCTTTTATTTCTTCGTTCCCTTTCAACGTGCGGCCATATTGCCTATTTTCTAATTCCTTTTCGTGTGCATATTGATGTACAAGTTTCATATTTGCATTTGGCCGTACATCCATTAAATATACATCCAACATCAAATCGAAGAAAATAAAAAATATAAATCCAACTTAAAGTGTGCAAATAAAAAGTCAAGCGTACAGTGAAAAATAAATTAATTTCAAAAAAAATTCAGTGAACAGTGAAAAATAAATTAATTTCAAAATTGAGTTCAAATTAATTTCCCACAAAAAAGTGAAACAAAAATTAAGTGTTCCGCCAATTTCGGCCCACAAATATTTTTGATATTAATTTTTTATTGTACATCCGTTGTGACAATTTTTGCTTACATTATTAAAAATCCAAATACAGTCCACAATAAATCGAAAATTTACAAAACATAACCGCCGGCAAAATTTACAATAAAATTTTCCGCCATATTGATTACATCCATATTGCATATATTACATATTACATATATACATACATACATACATTTATACATATTTTTCTACATAACTACACCCCATAAGTGGGTCCGTAATTGTTTCTCTGATTTTTGTCCGAAATATCAGCGCGCACATTCCATCCTAACAGCATCCTTGTTTGATATGTCCAGGGAAAGTTCCAACAAACTATCCCCTGTTCCATCACCGAAAATAACAAAAATCACGGCAAGGACGCCCACACCTAAAAAGGTCAAGACGCCACCTCCCAAAAAGGCTCCTTCTCCCATCGAAAGAACAACGCGAGCCAGCACAAAAATGGTGGCAACGGCTGCCGACCTCGCTATGAGCCAGTTTATTGAAGTCTCGGATCGACTGTCCGAATTGGAATCGCGAATAAATATTCCCTCCTACGTTATCCGTCCTCAATATTCGCCGAGACGAAATCCGAGAGGTATGGGTCCGCATCAAAAAAGAATACGATGCCTGTACCGCATGCCTTGTACCAGCCGGAGAAGGTGCAGCTGACAGCCTGCCAGTCCTCAAGGCTAAGTACGGTTATTGCTACAGCGCGAACGAAAGTTGCGGCGCCCAGATAGCAGATATGATAGCGCAAACTCCGCAACTTCCGCAACCTTCCCCAACGCCAGCTGATCCTTCTCAGACATACATTCCGTCAGGCTGCCGGCTTCCGCCGTGCGTTACCGAGGTTTTTACCGGCGACTATCTTCGTTGGCCAACCTTTAGGGATCTATTACGGCAATTTATATAAACAATCCCAGACTCACTCCTGTCGAAAAATTATTTCATTAAGGCGACGATCACAATATAGTTTCAAATTCACCCCTTACTAATGATGGCTTTCGATCAGCGTGGGATAACCTCACTGAGCGTTTCGAAAACAAGCGATTGTTAGTAAACAGTCAATTAAAGATACTCTTCAATGTACCGTCCGTAACACAGGAGTCTGGGTCAGCTTTGAAAGAACTTCAAAATACCATCCATGGTTCCCTTACTGCATTAGAAATGTCCGGTGTTCAGGTCGAAACCTGCGATTGCCTCTTGGTGTATATGTGCTCGTCTAAACTCCCAAAGCTTACGCTTTCCCTATGGGAGCAGTCTCTTCATAACAAAGCCGAGATCCCAACGTGGCACGAGTTGAACGTTTTCCTAACGGAGCGTCACAGGACACTAGAAGCCATAGATGATGTTCGACCATCAGGTTCTAGTCAGACTCAGCCCAGGGCATCCACTTCCAACTCGGCGTCTCGAAGAATAAATTCATATGAGACAAGGGTAGCACCTAGGCAACCTAGAGGGTGCGATCTCTGTAATAGAGAGAACCATCCTGTACGCACATGCGCCAAATTTCTCCAGATGACGGTCGACCAACGCATCGCATATATAAAAAGAAAACAGCTGTGTTTAAACTGCTTTGCGCGGACACATCAGTTGCGCGACTGCGAAAGCACACATAACTGCTTCACTTGCTGCGGCCGCCATCACACCCTCCTACACCGAGGCAGCCCATCCCCAGCGCGCGCAAATCCAACGCCAACGCCCAGATCCAGACCAAATACTATCGGTCCCTTGGCTGCCAGTGGCACGCAGTCAACGCTTCAGAATTATTTTGCGGCAGGCACTAGGTCAGTCCTCCTAGGCTCCGCTATAATTAATATGCCATCGAGGTTCCAATTTCCAAGCGCGAGCCTTAATAGACTCCGGATCTGAGGCGACCTTCATCACTGAACGCCTTTTCAACCTGATTAAACTGCCGTTCCATGTTATCCGAGCACAGGTCTCAGGACTTAATCAAACGGTCTCCGCTGAGACAAAAAAGATCTGTCAATTCACGATCCGTTCTCCGACCCGGCCTATTTTGCAGTTAAACACCACTGCCAACGTGCTTCCACAAAAACCCGGAAATCTTCCTTCTTGTCCGCTTCCGCAACATTTCCTGCGAGATCTTCCCGAACTTCCCCTAGCGGATCCAAAGTTTTATGAGAGCGCACAAATAGATATTCTAATCGGGGCCGATATACTTCCATCCATTCTACTAAGCGGTACCCGAGCGAACATCTGTGGCTCGCTTCTTGGTCAAGAGACCATTTTCGGCTGGATTCTAACAGGACCAGTACCCGCTTCGAGGCATGATCAAATATCATCCTTTTCCACTCAAGTTGCACACACGTATGAAGCGCCCCTCGATAAACTCCTCACCAAATTCTGGGAGGATGAGGATCTGCCAGTAAAGGTGGCAAAAGAATCCGACGTGATTTGTGAGGACATTTTCCTTCGGACCACCACAAAAGACGAGACCGGCAGGTATGTCGTGAGTCTTCCTTTTCGAGATCCTGAGAACATTAATTGCTCCCTAGGACATTCCAGATCCCAGGCGCTGGCTCAATTCTTAAGAAACAAGCAGCGGCTAAAAAGGGATAGTAAGTTAAAATCCAAGTACGACTCAGTTATTCAAGAATATTTAGCGTGTTACTACCTGCCACACCACGCAGTGTTAAAACCAGAGACCACCAAACTTCGAGTGGTATTCAACGCCTCCAGCCCTTCAGACAATAGGGTCAGCTTAAATGATATCCTTCATGCTGGCCCGGTCCTACAGTCCGATCTAACCATCCAGATCCTGAAGTGGCGATATTTCCGTTTTGTGTATAGTGCTGACTTCGAGAAAATGTACCGGCAGATCTGGGTAGATCCGAAGCAGACAGCGTTCCAATGTATCTTATTCCGCGATAGAGAAGGATACATTCGAGATTTTGAGCTAAAAACTGTTACGTTTGGGGTCAATTGTGCACCGTTCCTGGCAATTCGGGTACTGCAACAGCTGGCGACTGACGTGCAACTAACCCATCCGAGGGCGAGTAAAGTTATTCGTGGTTGCATGTATGTCGATGATGTCCTTTCGGGAGCTGACTCTGCAGAAGAGGCTCACCTCACCATTCGCGAGTTGCAGAGTGCCCTCGATTCGGCTGGTTTTCCATTGAGGAAATGGACCTCCAACCACAAAGAAGTTCTGGCTCATATCGGAACCGATCATCTTTTTTTTTTTTTTTTTTTGTTTCGAAACAGATTGAGAACCGGTATTTTTATATTTCCTAAAAAGTCTGGACTTTACATTTCTTAAGTGTGTCAACTCTTTGCTAAACCAAGGTGATTTATTGGAAGTTGACGGATAGTACCACGGAACACAGGAATTAAAAAATGAGTTTATTGCAGTATAAAAAACATTAACTGCATCGGACATATTATTGCATAAGTAAAGATCAGACCAATTAAAGCCAGAAATAAAATTATTAAGCCTCAGAAAGTCTGCCTTGCGAAAACAATGTATTCGTTTGGATTTTTCTGATTTTTCTTCAATAACTCTACCCGTATCAAATGAAAGTTCGATTGTTGGGTGATATGGATCTTCAGGTTGCGTGAGTGGTGCTACTCTGGACAGAAACACACCTTCAGGATTTGATACAAAACACAAATCAAGTAGGCGACCTAATGAATTTCGAACATGGTTTACTTGAGATAGAGATATGTCAAGCAGGCCATCAATAAAATCATGCTGTGCTATAGGTAGTAAGACATTCGATCCATCCTCAGTGGACCAAGTAACTCCAGGTATATTAAAATCACCTAGAACTATCACCTGATCCGAAAGCTTATTTGCAACGGACTTAATAACGGAAAGGTGATTTAAATAATCAGGAAGTTCAGATTTCCGATTTCCTCGAAATAGATACGGAAAGCACGGCGAAAACTCTCGGAGTCCGTTGGAAGGCAACATCCGATGAGTTTTTCTTCGCCCTCCCCGACCTATCCGCCGAAGCTACACTCACAAAACGACATGTTCTCTCCCAAATTGCGAAGCTGTTTGATCCAGCAGGCTGGCTCGCTCCTTTCGTGGTCTGTGCCAAGATTTTCATGCAGGAGATCTGGCTGCATGATCTAGGGTGGGATGATGAACTTCCAAATGAACTGTGCCAAAAGTGGCGTGATTTCCTTCAAAGCTACTCAGTCCTAGATCAAGTCCGAATTCCCAGATGGGTTTCCTTCCGCCCAGAGTTCCGAGTGGAACATCACGAATTCTGTGATGCCTCTCAAAAGGCGTACGGTGCTGCGATCTATGTGCGCGTCGAGATGGGGCACACGACGCTAGTGCATCTTCTCACGGCCGAGACGCGCGTGGCGCCAGTAAAAACTGTGTCGCTTCCCAGACTAGAGCTGTGTGGAGCTCTATTGCTATCCGAGATGTCAGAATCCATCCTCCCCCATATGCCGATGCTGTCCTCGAAACTCCATTGTTGGACCGATTCCACGATTGTGCTTGCATGGCTAGCCAAACCAGCATGCCAGTGGACAACGTTCGTTGCCAATCGGGTAACAAAGATCACCCAGTCCACAGAGGCAGCCAATTGGTCACATGTTCAATCCGAACACAATCCAGCTGACTTGGCCAGTCGGGGCGTGCCCCTACAAGAACTGGACGACAACTTCCTTTGGTGTCATGGGTTCACTTGGTTGCAAAAGCCACGAGATCAGTGGCCTGCCCAAAGCACCGACTTACAGGTGACCGAAGTGGAAAGGCGTCCTGCCAAGGCCCATGTTGCGTCCATTCCGACAGAAGACATCCTTGATCGCTTTTCCAAGTTAAATAGAGCTTTACGGGTCCTGGCGTATGTCCACCGTTTTGTCCAGCGATGTAGGAAAACGTCCCCGATTCCGAAAGTCCCAAGAAGCCCAAGAACTTGTCGCCGCTGAACGGCTCATGGTCATTAGCACTCAGCGCAGATTTTTTGCTAATGAATATCGCTGCTTGAGTCAAAAGCGTCCTGTGTCCGCGACAAGTTCCATCCTCTCCTTGAACCCCTTTCTAGATGAGCAAGGGCTTATAAGGGCGTGCGGCCGAATAACGGCCTCCGAAAATTTGCGATATGATGAACGACATCCTCCCATACGAATGTGCACTCTCTCGACTACTGGTAAACTTTACGCATCTCATAACGTTGCACGGAGGGAACCAGTTAGTTGTACGTCTCACCCGGTCAAGATACTGGGTTTCGAAAATAAAGAACTTGGTAAAGGCCGTTATTAACTCCTGCAAGGTCTGCGTTATCCATAAGAAGCGATTGCAAGTTCAGATGATGGGAAGTTTTCCGAAAGAGCGAGTCTCTTTTTCCCGGCCATTCACGTACACAGGGATGGACTACGCTGGCCCTTTCGACATAAAAAATTACACAGGCAGAGCTTGCCTAATTACAAAAGGGTATGTGTTGGTTTTCATGTGTTTCTCTACAAAGGCCATCCATCTAGAGCCTACATCCGATCTGACGACCGAGAAATTTCTCGCCGCTTTCGCTCGGTTCGTATCCAGAAGAGGTTGTCCCCGTCAAGTACAGTCCGACAATGGGAAAACCTTTGTCGGCGCTGCCACCCTGCTCTCCCGAGATTTTCTACAAGCCGTAAAAGAGTCTGTGTCTGATGCGTATAGTCATCAGCAGCTCAACTGGCAATGCATTCCTCCGGGGGCACCCCATATGGAAGGCCTGTGGGAAGCGGGTGTCAAAAGCTTCAAAACCTTGTTTTACAAGTCCACCGCTACTCGAAAGTACACTTTTGAAGAGCTTTCAACCCTCCTAGCGAAAATTGAAGCCTGTCTAAATTCCAGACCGCTATCTCCTATGTCTGAAGTTCCCACTGATCTCTTAGCGTTGACACCAGGGCATTTTCTAGTCGGCGGACCTCTTCTGTCCATAGTGGAACCCGAATTAAAAGGGGAATACAAGTTGTGAATCGGTGGCAACACTTAAAGGCGCTCCATCAACAATTCCAAGCGCGATGGAAAGAGGAGTATCTCAAAGAGCTCCACAAGCGTAACAAGTGGCAGTCCCCGACCCCAAATCTCCGCGTTGGCGACATGGTAGTCGTCAAGGAGGACAATCTGCCCTCGAATGAGTGGCGCCTTGACAGAATCGACTCCGTCTTTCCAGGGGCTGACGGCAATGTCCGTGTCGTCAGCATTCTCACGGCCCGCAGGATTATCAAGCGTCCCGTGACCAAGGTGGTTCTTCTCCCAGGAGAACACTCCAACCGTCTTCCTCCACCAACATCCTCCACATAATTCCCCAACAATCCTCGCCATCTAAGCAGTTTTCAAATCATAGCCATATGTTTTTTCTTTTTATTCATTACTCACTACCAGATCACATCATGGTTCCTCGTCCTCGCAGCGCTCAGGCATTGGATAGCAGACGTACTCGAGGTATACATTCCTACCGATGCCGAGTCTGTCGTGGAATCCATCCGGTTCGGAAGTGCCAGAGGTTCCTAAAGCTGAGCGCAGAGAAGCGGCTTCGGGCAGTGCTCATCAATAAGTACTGCTCGAATTGTCTCGCCCACGAGCATTCCGACGGGAGTTGTCGCAGTGGCGACAAGTGTAAAACGTGCAACGGGAAGCACCACACGCTCCTCCATATGCACGAGCGTCCCGTGCCGTCGGCTACTCAGCAGCGTTCGCGCCGGCAGAATCCGCCAACTTGCCAAGCGCAGGCCCCGGCAAGGCGCTCGGCATCCGCCGCTTCTCAGCAGCGCTCGCGCCGGCAAGATCTACCAACTCGCAGAGCGCTTGCCTCTCCGCCGCGCTCAGCCTCCTCGGCACCGGCTCCGTCACTTGCGTCCATCCTCCAACGGCACAGCGTGAACGTTCTGCCGACGGCCATGATTACCTTGGAGACCGGGCTGAAGACCTTTGACACGGCCGCCCTCATCGACCCGTGTACGCCGACGAGCTGCATCGACGCATCTATGGCGTCCGCGTTCCGCTTGCCGACTACCACCGTCGGCGACGAGAAGATCTGTATGGCGACAATTCGGTCAAAGCGCGACAACGACTTCAAGTTAGAGGTGGTCTTAAAAGTGGAGCCGAACGTCCGCATCTGCACCCCCATCCGAGAACTCTCGGACACCGTGGTCGGCAGATACGGGGACCTCCTGCGGGTTTTTTCTTTTGCAACGCTAGCGATTGCAAGGGGGGCGGAATGTTTACGCCGCTCTCCCCTCTCTTAAATTGCCCGCTCTTCCCTCGTAGCGAATGCCTACTCGCCCGCACTGGATGCTCGCGACTCCAGGCTCTCCCGCTCTCCCGCACTGGAGGCTTGCGAATCCAGGCTCTCCCGCTTTCCCGCTCCCGGAATCTCTCCACTGCGCTTTGAAACGCAGCGCTCAATTAGGCTTAAGTTAGTCTTTCATTGTCACACGATTGAAATACATCGCCCGGCCGGTCCGCGCTATTACCACGAAAAGTTACAAGTCTTTTTTTCCATTTCTCTCGTGCTTCGCGATCGTCGAGTGTTTCTCATATTCTTTCCACAGCTTGCCACCCGGCTCCGTGCAACAGCCGCAACGCCCGACGAAGCTGCCTTCCAAAGACGAGCAAACATCGACGCCCCAACTCTTCAAATGGCGTGCTCATCGCCACTTGTTTTGTATATAGGTGGAAAAACTTCTCCACCGGTATGAGACGCCAGTTGTGGATGTATATCGCGGTGAAAAGATCTCTGAAATATATCTTTGCGAAATATATTCGCTCGTTAATTACGGTAGCAAAAAACAGAAAGACCCGTAATAAAAAAATAATTAATTACTAAATTAGGAAATTATTGGCCGTAAATAATCACATATTTTCGAACGTAATTATTACGAAGCCGGAAAGGTGGAATTAAAAACTTTGGCTTTGGTTCGGGAGAAATGCTCACTGGGTTATGCCGTCGGCTGCGCAGTGCATTCATGAGGGACCCGGGAGAGAGAGACAAGGAAAAACCAGCAACAATAACAAGACGGTCGCTGCGGCTGTTTAAAAAAATTTAGAAAAAACAATCGCGTTCGCACCCGTTTGGATTTGAATCGACGTTTATTTTATTATATATTACACAAAACGGAGACGGATGGAAAATTTGATCAAATGGGAGGAATATAAATTTCTCGACTGCCGTTGTGTCGGGAAAACTCGGACGTGGAGTTGACACGAAAACATTAATTTTGCAGCAGTGTGAACGAAATTTAATGTTCGAACCACTGCTGAAGACTGGCAGACTGGTGACAGGGAGACGAAAGAGGCTCGTAATTATTATCTTTTAGCGGGAAAATCACCGGAACTGCTGGTTGAATGACGGAAAAATATCCTTATCCGGCTAGAAGGACCAAATGATTGTAGGGGGTCCTAAAAAAATCCCACGGCGCGAACGCAAAGTGAAAAGTGGTCAGCTTTATTTCGCAGCGTACATGGGACTAACTTAACTTAAACATAAAAACGCGCTCCCGCCCGCTTTATTCAATTCGTTACAAAATTTTCAACTAAGTGGCAAAATATCTTTCAAAAAATTATGAAAAATATTTTGGCCAAAATCAGGAAATAAAGCAGTTCGATTTTTCGGTTTTTTAATCAAAACACTGGAAATAGCGGTCGGATGCTGGAAGGGCATACCTCGTTGAATTGTTAACAAAATTTCCAACAAAATGTCATTTACGGAAAAAAAATATCATTGGAATGGCATACCTCGTTGAATTTGTTACAAAATGAAGGGTTATTGGTCAGCGGGGTTTTGGAAACAATGGCGTGCTCATCGCCATTAATAGGTGGAACAACTTCAACCGGTATGAGACGCCAGTTGTGGATGTATATCGCGGTGAAAAGATCTCTGAAGGTCGGTCAACGAAGATAATCACCAGCGAAATCTTCGGTGTCCACTGGTGGCAAACGACAACCCGTAGACGGGGGTGTTAGAACACTGACGGAAGCCTGAGTAGCTTGAAGGCGGCCTTGTCTATTATGTCCTGAAGCTGGACCACACACTTCGAATAGACGGAGTAGCAGCAACTGTACTTGGAGCAACTTTCATAGCTCTTCTCCACCTTTTCCCACAGGGCCCGGAAAGTCGTACAGGTTCAGAGGCGCTCGGAGTATGAACATCCGCTTGAAATTGGCTAACCCGGTCTGTTGTGGCAATAACATTTTTGAGGGCGATGTCTAACGCAGTTTAAGCCATCTTGGGCACCGACCGAGAAAGCCTTGACGAGGGACCGGTGATAGTCTCGAGGACTCGTCGCTTTTTGCACTTGGAATGGCAGTGGCAGTCTTTGGCGTTAATTGAGACGGCCGCGGAGACGCGGATTGGGACCTGTCCAAACGTATTGATGGGAACGACCGCGGCTACTTGTCGTCTCCCGTGGGCGTTATCGGAATCAAACTCTGCGGATCAGCGTTTGTCGACTGATCTGAGCAAGGGGCGATCTGGGTCGCCAACGAGTTGGTCGTCGCTGCAAATGAACGAACGGAAAAACCCCAAATGGAATGCGGCCACAGGAGCAGCCATTCGGCGTGTTTAACGCCGGTTGCATTTTTTCGGGGACAGCGAAAGAAAAAAAATACCGGACAGGGAATACCAAAAAGCACCACGAATAAAAAACGCCAGCTAACGTTCACACTAAACCACGTGGAAAATTTTAAGCTACGTCTGTGTTCCGATTGACTCGTTGTCAGAAGCCGGAAAGGGACGCCGGAAGAAGATAAAATTCAGGAATAAATTGATAAGAATTGTGGAACTGGAACCAGTTGTAATTGTTAGTATTAGAAATAGAATGTCGGAATGGAAAATTATCGATTGAGAAACTTTTTATGACCCAAGATTATCTGGACTGAGAATCCTTTGAATTTTTTTGCAGTGCGAAATAGAACGTAAACGGAAAAAGGAGAAGGAAAACCCACAGAGTACGATCACACTGCTATAATATGATGAGTGGAAGGCACAGTGCCGTAACAACAAGATGAATTGGAATATGAATTGAATATTTGGAACTCGATGAAAATGTATTATTTATTTAATTTGGGTACTCCCTTTGTTAAGTCCTTTTTTTTTGTATTTTAATTATTTCTTTTATTTTTTGCCAAATTATTTAATTGTATTTATTTATTATTAAGTATTATTCTGCTGCGAAATTGTTTACCTCTTGTTTATATATTCTTATTATTATTTTTTGGGGTTTGCGAAATATATTCGCTTGTTAATTACGGTAGCAAAAAACAGGAAGACCCGTAATAAAAAATTAATTAATTACTAAATTAGGAAAAACGTAGCGAGCGGGAGAGTGCGTTCTTGCTCCCCCTCGCTACCATCGACGTCTCTGCGGCCAAAGAGCGCTGAAAGTGCTCCAATGCAGGTATGCAATAACCTAAGCTCATCAGCAGTAACTAGCACCACAATTTGTTTAACAACGTTACTACAACAACCATTTGTTTTTTTTTTTTTTTTTTTTTGCGCGGAGTCCCACGGCTCACTTACCCGCCCAACCGACCGAGGGGCGCAGCCGTGTATCGTACGGCACGATTCGCGATAAGATAGACGCGAGATAGGAAAATAAAGGTAAAGGTCCGGGGAAAAAAGTAATAGTTAGATCAATCTTGTGCCAATGAAGCAAGTATCAATCGTTTTAGGAGCGGCAGAGAGTCAAGATTTGATATTACAGGAAAAAGTCTATTATAGTCAGAACATAATACTCTGAAAGGCTCATGCAAGGCATAGTTAGATCTACAATGATTTAAAATTAGGGAAAATAATTTCTAGTTAATCTACTTGGCACAGAAAAGTTTAGCCGACTTAACAAGTCGGGGCAGTCAATATCACCATGTATAAGGTTATAAATACAGATAGTACCAAGCATCGTTTTACGGTTGGCTAGGGACGGTAAATTAATCAAAAGAAGTCTACTAGAATAAGACGGTAAGATAAGATTTGCATCCCAGTTTATGCGCCGTAAAGCAAAAAGAAGGAAGTTTTTTTGTACAGATTCAATACGACCAATATGTATTCCGTATTGTGGACTCCAGACGGGAGACCCATACTCCAGAATCGGACGGACTAGCGAAATAAATAAAGTTTTAGTCAAATAAGGATCATCGAATTCTTTTGACCACCTTTTAATAAATCCAAGCACTCCTCTGGCTTAACCATGGACGAAATGTGATTAGAAAATTTTAGTTTAGGGTCCAAGAGAACGCCAAGATCGTTTACAAGAGTTATTCTTTCCAAAGAGCTGCCACTTAACGTGTAAGTCGCGTATATCGGATTGGCCCGATAAAAAGTCATCAGCTTGCACTTGGAACCGTTTAAATTTAGTAAATTATCTCGGCACCAGTTTTGAAAATTATCTAGATCGGATTGCAAGTCTAAATGGCAGGAAATGTCCTTATACTGCAGGCACAACTTAACATCATCTGCGTACATAAGTACGCGAGAATGACTTATAATTGATGGAAGATCGTTAATAAATAATGTAAAAAGTAACGGACCCAGATGGCTCCCTTGTGGGACACCGGAGGTAACACGGAGAATTTCAGAAATTGAATTTTTAAAAAGGACCCTTTGTGACCTGCCATTTAGATAACTTGAAATCCATTTAAGCAGATCAACTGGAAAACCTAAAAGGTCAAGTTTTTGAATGAGAAGTAAGTGATTTACAGAGTCAAATGCTTTACTAAAGTCAGTGTAAATGACGTCTGTTTGAAAACTACTATTGAAGCCTTTTATCACAAATGAAGTGAGCTCTAGAAGGTTTGTGATTGTGGATCTACGTTTTATAAATCCGTGTTGACACGGAGAAATGATTGATCTGCAAAGGTGCTGCAAATGAGGAGTAATAATTTTTTCAAAAAGCTTAGGAATAGCTGAAAACTTAGAAATACCTCTGTAGTTACTGGCTTCTAACTTGTTACCTTTTTTGAAAAGAGGAATAACAAATGATTCCTTCCAAATATTTGGAAATTGAGAGGTTTCTAGTGATAAGGTAAACAACTTGTGTATCTAGTAAAAACAGATTGAGAACCGGTATTTTTATATTTCCTAAAAAGTCTGGACTTTACATTTCTTATGTGTGTCAACTTTTTGCTAAACCAAGGTGATTTATTGAAAATTAACGGATAGTAAAACGGAACACAGGAATTAAAAAATGAGTTTATTGCAGTGTAAAAAACATTAACTGCATCGGACATATCATTGCATAAGTAAAGATCAGACCAATTAAAGCCAGAAATAAAAAAAAATTATTTAGCCTCAGAAAGTCTGCCTTGCGAAAACAATGTATTCGTTTGGATTTTTCTGATTTTTCTTCTATAACTCTAACCGTATCAAATGAAAGTTCGATTGTAGGGTGATATGGATCTTCAGGTTGCGTGAGTGGTGCTACTCTGGACAGAAACACACCTTCAGGATTTGCTACAAAACACAAATCAAGTAGGCGACCCAATGAATTTCGAACATGGTTTACTTGAGATAGAGATATGTCAAGCAGGCCGTCAATAAAATCATGCTGTGCATGAGTAACTCCAGGTATATTAAAATCAGCTAGAACTACCAACTGATCCCTATCGGAAAGCTTATTTGCAACGGACTTAATAACGGAAAGGTGATTTAAATAATCAGGAAGTTCAGACAACGGCGGAATATATGAGCAAGTCATGTATATAAAGTTACCAGAAAGCGATAACTTTACACAAATAAATTCAATGGTATTGAATTCATCAAAAAATAACTCTTCAGACGGGAGGTTTGAATCAACTCCAATTAAGACTCCACCTCCCCGTCTAGAGGGACGGTCATACCTATATATTGTGTACTTACCTGGAAAAACTTCGGAGCTAAAGATCTCCGGCTTTAACCAGGATTGTGTAAACACACTAATATGAGATGCAAAGGAAAGGCTATCGGAATACAATTTACTGAGTTTGCTACGCAAACCTCTTGCATTATGATAGGAAAGAAGGAGGTTAGAAGTTAGTTTTTTGAAATTGGTACACTGGTTTGGCCTCGACTAAGAAGTTTAACTCCCACGGGCCCCTTCTTCTCTATCTTAGCATCGAACTCTTTTACAACCATATTATCCGGCCAAAAGTCGACCGAGCATATAGCTTCAAAAAGCTCGTTAGGGACAGTTATCTTGAAAGATGAAATGTCTCTACCATAAGAAAACTTAAACTTTTCCACCTTTACACTATTACAATCGTCTTTAGTTTTTTCTTGTATATAAGACAATACATCAGAAGATTTTTGATCAGGGGAAAGCCGAGAAACGAAAATTTGTTTCTTTAGTGGAACGACTGAAATGGATTTTGGTGGAGCAGACATTGTTTCTGCAAAACCAACTTGAGCCGGTTGTCCGGACTCAATAGTCCCTTGTGGTGGTGATGCTACATTCTGAGAGATAGGTGGATCCACTAATTGTGAAACGGACAAATCGGAATTCTTAGAAGTCCCTGGTTGCATGCATTCTGATACGGATTGTTCGGATACCGAATCTGATCTTAGCAACATTTGAGGGTTTGCTGAAATCAGCTGCTGATCCGCCGGAATGCTCTGTGGTTCTTTTGATTTCGGTTGCAGGGTGCTCTCCTTTTGATCCTTACCACCAGCGGCCTTTTTGCGCTTAGGGGGCTCTTCTAATACCTTACGACTATTAAACTGCGAGTCCAGGGCATCACTTGTCCGGCCAGTAAAACCGGCGCACTTGGATGCACCATATTTTCACACAGCCAGCAAGTCATATTAGACTGGTCAGCCCTGATTACGAGGCTGCATTTTTTGCAGAAGCAGACTAAATTTGTGTTATTCATTTTATTTAATGGAACCACTGTACCAAGAAAACGAATTGAAATTTATATTATATTATGTCCTGAAGCTGGACCACACACCTCGAAGAAAGAAGATTGGAGCAACTTTCATAGCTCTTCTCTACCTTTTCCCACAGGTCCCGGAAAGTCGTACAGGTTCAGAGGTGCTCGGAGTAAGAAAGAAAGAGAGAAGGAAAAAACAGCAACAATAACAACACGGCGGATGCGGCTGTTTAAAAAAATGTAGAAAAAAACAATCGCGTTCGCATCCGTGTGGATTTGAATCGACGTTTATTTTATTATTTATTACACAAAGCGGAGACGGATGGAAAATTTGATCGAATCGAAGAAATATAAATTTTGTGACTGCCGTTGTGTCGGGAAAACTCGGATGTGGAGTTGACACGAAAAAATTAATTTTGCAGCAGTGTGAACGAAATTTAATGTTCGAACCACTGCTGACAGTGACAGGGAGACGAAAGAGGCTCGTAATTATTATCTTTTAGCGGAAAAATCACCGGAACTGCTGGTTGAATGGCGGAAAGATATCCTTATCCGGCTAGAAGGACCAAATGATTGTAGGGGGTCCTACAAAAATCGCACGGCGCGAACGCAAAGTGAAAAAATGAAGAATTCGGGGCGTCGTGGTAAGTTTCTGGTGGTCAGCTTTATTTCGCTGCATACATGGGACTAACGTAACTTTAACATAAAAACGCGCTCCCGCCCGCTTTATTCAATTCGTTTCAACAAAGTTGCAAACTATCTTTCAAAAAATTATGAAAAATATTTTGGTCAAAATCCGGAAATAAATCGGTTCGATTTTTCGGTTTTTAATCAAAACACTGGAAATAGCGGTCGTATGTTGGAAGGGCATACCTCGTTGAATTGTTTACAAAATTTCCAACAAAATGGCATTAACAGAAAAAAAATAGCATTCAAAAAATGGTTTCGTAAAAAAATCATGACCCTACCTCTTATGAAATGAAAAAAATTAGCTCGATTTTTCGGTTTTTTAATCAAAACACTGGAAAATAGTTTTCGGAGGTTGGAATGGAATACCTCGTTGAATTCGTTACAAAATGAAGGGTTATTGGTCAGCGGGGCTTTGGAAACAATGGCGTGCTCATCGCCACTTGTTTTGGATAATAAACGCCAGTTGTGGATGTATATCGCGGTGAAAAGATCTCTGAAGGTGGGTCAACGAAGATAATCACCAGCGAAATCTTCGGTGTCCACTGGTGGCAAACGACAACCCGTAGACGGGGGTGTTAAAACACTGACGGAATCTTGAGTAGCTGGAAGGCGGCCTTGTCTATTGTTTTTTTTTTTTTTCGCGCGGAGTCCCACGGACTCACTTACCCGCGCAACCGACTGAGGGGCGCAGCCGTGTATCGTACGGCACGATTCGCGAGAAGATAGACGCGAGATAAGGAAATATAGGTAAAAGTCCGGGGAAAAAGTAATAGTAAGATCAATTTTGTGCCAATGAAAATAGTATTAATCGTTTTAAGAGCGGCAGAGAGTCAAGATTTGAGATTATAGGAAAAAATCTATTACAGTAAGAACACAATACTCTGAAAGGCTCATGCAAGGCATAGTTAGATCCACACTGATTTAATATTAGGGGAATATAATTTCTAGTTAATCTACTTGACACAGAAAAGTTTAGCCGACTTACCAAGTCGGGGGAGTCAATATCACCATGTATAAGGTTATAAATGAGGACAGTACCTAGCATCGTTCTACGGTTGGCTAGGGAGGGTAAACTAATCAACAGGCGTCTACTAGAATAGGAAGGTAAGTTAAGATTTGCATCCCAGTTTAGGCGCCGTAAAGCAAAAAGAAGAAAGTTTTTTTGTACTGATTCAATACGACCAATATGTATTCCGTATTGCGGACTCCAGACGGGAGACCAATACTCCAGAATCGGACGGACTAACGAAATAAATAAAGTTTTAGTCAAATAAGGATCATCGAATTCTTTTGACCACCTTTTAATAAATCCAAGCACTCCTCTGGCTTTATTAACCATGGACGAAATGTGGTTTGAAAATTTTAGTTTAGGGTCCAAGAGAACGCCAAGATCGTTTACAAGAGTTATTCTATCGAAAGAGCTACCACTTAATGTGTAAGTCGCGTATATCGGATTGGCCCGATAAAATGTCATCAGCTCGCACTTGTATGCGTTTAAATTTAGTAAATTATCTCGGCACCAGTTTTGAAAATTATCTAGATCGGATTGCAAGTCTAAATGGCAGGAAATGTCCTTACACTGCAGGCACAACTTAACATCATCTGCGTACATAAGTACGCGAGAATGACTTATAATTGAGGGAAGATCGTTAATAAATAATGTAAAAAGTAACGGACCCAGATGGCTGCCTTGTGGGACACCGGAGGTAACACGGAGAATTTCAGAAATTGAATTTTTAAAAAGGACCCTTTGTGACCTGCCATTCAGATAACTTGAAATCCAGTTAAGCAGATCAACTGGAAAACCTAACAGGTCAATTTTTTGAATAAGAAGTAAGTGATTTACAGAGTCAAATGCTTTACTAAAGTCAGTGTAAATGACGTCTGTTTGAAAACTACTATTGAAGCCTTTTATCACAAATGTAGTGAGCTCTAGAAGGTTTGTGATTGTGGATCTACGTTTAATAAATCCGTGTTGACACGGAGAAATGATTGATCTGCAAAGGTGCTGCAAATAAGGGGTAATAATTTTTTCAAAAAACTTAGGAATAGCTGACAACTTAGAAATACCTCTGTAGTTACTGGATTCTAACTTGTTACCTTTTTTGAAAAGAGGAATAACAAATGATTCCTTCCAAATATTTGGAAATTGAGAGGTTTTCAGAGATAAGGTAAACAAATTGTGTATCTAGTAAAAACAAATTGAGAACCGGTATTTTTATATTTCCTAAAAAGTCTGGTCTTTACATTTCTTATGTGTGTCAACTTTTTGCTAAAACAAGGTGATTTATTGGAAATTAACGGATAGTAAAACGGAACACAGGAATTAAAAAATGAGTTTATTGCAGTGTAAAAAACATTAACTGCATCGGACATATCATTGCATAAGTAAAGATCAGACCAATTAAAGCCAGAAATAAAAAAAAATTATTTAGCCTCAGAAAGTCTGCCTTGCGAAAACAATGTATTCGTTTGGATTTTTCTGATTTTTGTTCTATAACTCTAACCGTATCAAATGAAAGTTCGATTGTAGGGTGATATGGATCTTCAGGTTGCGTGAGTGGTGCTACTCTGGACAGAAACACACCTTCAGGATTTGCTACAAAACACAAATCAAGTAGGCGACCCAATGAATTTCGAACATGGTTTACTTGAGATAGAGATATGTCAAGCAGGCCGTCAATAAAATCATGCTGTGCATGAGTAACTCCAGGTATATTAAAATCAGCTAGAACTACCAACTGATTCCAACGGCGGAATATATGAGCAAGTCATGTATATAAAGTTACCAGAAAGCGATAACTTTACACAAATAAATTCAATGGTATTGAATTCATCAAAAAATAACTCTTCAGACGGGAGGTTTGAATCAACTCCAATTAAGACTCCACCTCCCCGTCTAGAGGGACGGTCATACCTATATATTGTGTACTTACCTGGAAAAACTTCGGAGCTAAAGATCTCCGGCTTTAACCAGGTTTGTGTAAACACACTAATATGAGATGCAAAGGAAAGGCTATCGGAATACAATTTACTGAGTTTGCTACGCTCTTGCATTCTGATAGGAAAGAAGGAGGTTAGAAGTTAGTTTTTTGAAATTGGTACACTGGTTTGGCCTCGACTAGGAAGTTTAACTCCCACGGCCCCTTCTTCTTTATCTTAGCATCGAACTCTTTTACAACCATATTATCCGGCCAAAAGTCGACCGAGCATATGGCTTCAAAAAGCTCGTTAGGGACAGTTATTATTAAAGATGAAATGTCTCTAGCATAAGAAAACTTAAATTTTTCCACCTTTACACTATTACAATCGTTTTTAGTTTTGTCTTGTATATAAGACAATACATCAGAAGATTTTTGATCAGGGGAAAGCCGAGAAACGAAAATTTGTTTCTTTAGTGGAACCACTGAAATGGATTTTGGTGGAGCAGACATTGTTTCTGCAAAACCAACTTGAGCCGGTTGTCCGGACTCAATAGTCCCTTGTGGTGGTGATACTACATTCTGAGAGATAGGTGGATCCACTAATTGTGAAACGGACAAATCGGAATTCTTAGAAGTCCCTGGTTGCATGCATTCTGTTACGGATTGCTCGGATACCGAATCTGATCTTAGCAACATTTGAGGGTTTGCTGAAATCAGCTGCTGATCCGCCGGAATGCTCTGTGGTTCTTTTGATTTCGGTTGCAGGGTGTTCCCCTTTTGCTCCTTACCACCAGCGGCCTTTTTGCCCTTAGGGGACTCTTCTAATAGCTTACGACTATTAAACTGCGAGTCCAGCGCAGAGAGGAGATCATCAGCTCGGCGAAAACTATCTCTAGCAACTCCGAAACAGCTAATCAGCCCCATCAGGCCGCCTTTAGTTTGGCGCATGAACGATTTCATCTCGTTCGCAACCTCAACGCAAGCGTCACAACAAAACTGCAAATTGGGCCCCTTTGAAAGGTCATCACTTGTCCGGCCAGTAAAACCGGCGCACTTGGTGTGCACCATATCGGATTGGGACCTGTCCAAACGTATTGATGGGATCGACCGCGGCTACTTGTCGACTCCCGTGGGCATTCTCGGAATCAAACTCTGCGGATCAGCGTTTGTCGACTGACCTGAGCAAGGGGCGATCTGGGTCGCCAGCTAACGTTCACACTAAACCACGTGGAAAGTTTTAAGCTACGTCTGTGTTCCGATTGACTCGTTGTCAGAACCCGGAAAGGGGCGCCGGAAAAGGACGCCGGAAGAAGATAAAATTCAGGAATAAATTGATAAGAATTGTGGAACCGGAACCAGTTGTAATTGTTAGTATTAGAAATAAAATGTCGGAATGGACAATTCTCGATTCAGATGAAATGAACGAACGGAAAAACCCCAAATGGAATGCGGCCACAGGAGCAGCCATTCGGCGTATTTGACGCCGGTTGCATTTTTTCGTGGACAGCGAAAGAAAAAAAATTCCGGGCAGCGAATGCCAAAAAACACCACGAATAAAAAACACCAGGTAACGTTCACACTAAACCACGTGGAAAATTTTAAGCTACGTCTGTGTTCCGATTGACTCGTTGTCAGAACCCGGAGAAGGACGCCGGAAAGGGACGCCGGAAGAAGATAAAATTCAGGAATAAATTGATAAGAATTGTGGAACCGGAACCAGTTGTAATTGTTAGTATTAGAAATAGAATGTCGGAATGGAAAATTATCGATTCAGAAACTTTTTATGACCCAAGATGATCTTTTGCAGTTTTTTTTTTTTTTTTTTTTATAGTTTATTGAACACGCCACACAAGGATGGACCTTGTTTTCGTGTATTGGCGAATTATTTCTAAAGATCCCAAAATAAGCGGGTAACGTGTGCTTCATTCTTGAGCAAATCAGGTGTGGTCATAGCCGGTCAAAAGTTAATCAAGATGTGTTATTACAGAAGACGACCGTGTCTGTCACGGCCGAGAATCCATAAGTCTGCCGGGTGTCGTCTGCGGAGACGCCGTCGACCCAGTGGTGTTGCAAGATGTCTTGCCAGACAGTTTGCATGTGATAGCAAACGTTCCCGGTATCGACTTGAGGATTTGCAAATCGTCTCTGTTACCGTCGGCACTCCCGTGTCCTGGAACATTACTCGGTTTTCTACATAATGGTGCCACTTCACCCCTAGCATCCTCCTGAGAGCCTTTGTAATGCATGTTTGCACCCTTTTTAGTGGCGAATCACAGGCCGTGCCCCAGCAAGAGATTCCCCAGTTTAAGGTTGGGAGGACAATGGCCTTAAAAAGCCGCACCTTAGCTTCAAGGGATAGGCCGCTGCCTGGACGAAGGAGCCAGTCCATTTTGTCAAGTTTTGTTCTTGCTGATCCACAAACTCGATCAATTTGTCCCTTCCAACAAAGGCGACGATCTAAGGTAACTCCGAGGTACGTCACCTTATCTTCGTGCTTGAGCCTATTCCCATCAATGTAAAGGCTACGCGAACGGCCAGGGCGGAGAGCAAAAGTGGCATGTTGCGTTTTGTCAACATTAAGCGCAATATTCCATCGAGAGGCCCAGCACTCAAATTCGTCTAAGAATGTCTGGACACGTCGGGACGCAGACGTAGTGGTGCTACCAGCTGCAAGAAATGCAGTGTCATCTGCATATGTGGCCAGGAGTGTACCACGAGCAACTGGGTTTGGAAGATCCGAAGTGTAAATTGTATACAGGACCGGGCCAAGGACGCTTCCCTGCGGGACACCAGCACGAATTGGGCGAAGTCCAGAACGGTGTCCACGAATGTCTACAGCAAACTCCCTTTTATCTAAGAACGATACAATGAGATTCCAAAGCCTTTCAGGCAAAAGCGGCATTAGCTTGTAGAACAGTCCTTCGTGCCAAACCCTGTCAAAGGCCTGTCGAACATCGAGAAAAACGGCTGAGCAGTATTTGTGGTCTTCGAAAGCCCCCAGGACATGGTTAATTACTCTGTGCACTTGCTCGATAGCACTATGGCGACTACGGAAACCAAACTGGTGGTTCGGAAGTGCATCTTCAAAGGCGTTAATAGCTAGAAGTCTACCAAGCATGATCCGCTCAAAAATCTTGGAGTAAGTGGACAGCAAACTAATCGGCCTATAAGATTCCGGGCAACATGGGTCTTTTCCTTTTTTTTGCCACCATTGTAACTAATGCTCGTTTCCAAGGTGATGAAAAATAACCAAGGTCCAGGCAAGCATTAAAGAGAAGACAGAGCTGTGCAATGACAGAGCTAGGCAGAGCCTTTGCTACTTTGCCATCAATCGCGTCCATGCCAGGAGCTTTAGTAGTAACCAGTCGCTTTACATGACCACGTACTTCATCTTCGTCTACTGGACGGACAGTAACAGGAGGACCAAATGAAAGTCCTATCCTAGAGATTGTTGTCTGGTCTTCATCACTTGTTGCAAATTCAAATGGAGTAAAGCGATTTTCAAGATCATCAGCAAATACTTCAGCAATCTCGGAATCACTGTGGGCCCAAGTCCCATCACCACGTTTAAGGGAAAACCTCTGAAGCGGCTGTCTTTTAAGGTTGCGGGTGCATTTCCAGAGCGCAAATCCGTGATTCTGGTTAGGAACAATTGCTATGAGCTTGTCTATAAAAAATTCTGACTTGGCCGAACGGAGGACTTTCCTTAGCTCTGATACAGTAGCCTTCCACCTTGCCATATCGATGGTATGCCTCGTCCTCATCCAGACACGGCGAAGTGCATGACCATTTCTGGCCAAGGCAGCAATTTCTGGCTTTGAATAAGCCCAAGATGGAGGAGGAATAGGTATACTTCTAGGAGGAGGGGCAGCTTGATGGATCTGTTCAATTAAGACCTCAGCAAAGGAATCTACGTCGTCCACAGAAAGAAGAGAAGGTTGCTCCTGAGTCAGAGCAGTAAGTTGCGCACTGAATCTTTTAAGATCCGAGCCCCAGGGAAGAAGCCTGGATTTGGTGACGATCGTATAGGCAGCCACGCAAAAATATATCAGGAGCGGAATATGATCAGAGGAAAGTCCCGGACACTCTGAGATTGTAAGGTGGTTGCACGGGATGCCTTGTACACAGCAAAATCAATGGCCGTCGGGAGGTGGTCATTGATCCAAGGAAAATGAGTGGGTCCGCCAGTAGCCAAAATCTGCATATTTGAGTCAGCAATAACTGACATCAGTGTGTTTCCCCGAGGGCATGATCGCCTGCACCCCCAGAAACTGTGGTGCGCATTCCAATCACCTCCAATGAGAAAGCGGCTACCTACAGAGCCAAACAGACGCAGATATTCCTCAGTCGTCCAAGAAAGGCGGTGACCAGGTGGACAGTAGACAGCACCAAATGAAATTCTGCCAAACCCAGTGACCAAACTTATGGCAACTGCTTGCAGGTGAGGCTCCGATATTGTGGCACTTAGGTGATAATCTAAACAGGATTTGATGATGACAGCAGCACCACCACGATGTCGATTATCAGGGTGGTTGGCAGAGTGAACAGCATATCCATTAATGTGGAAGAATGAACGGCTGGTAAAATGTGTCTCTGAGATCAATAAAATGTCAATGTTGCGTTCCTGGAGGAGATGCTCAATCTCGAGTGATTTGCGAACTAAGTTGTTGGCGTTCCAAATAACGATATTTATACCGTAATTAGTCATCGCATTGCGTTGACCCTGATAGATTGGCGTGCTTAGAAATCACGCTCTGTAACATTTGTAGTGTGGTCGTCATTACTGACATCATTTGATCAAAGCGTAACAACAACTTATCAATTGCAGCCGCTTGGGCTATCGCAGCCGCCTCTTGTTGCTTCCTTAATCCATTAATAAATTCCAGAAGCCTGTCCTGAGAAGGTTGTTCAATCAAGGAGGTCTTTTCACTTGGATGTGAATTTGCCGTTGGCGAAGTCTGACTTAAGGATGCAGGAAGACGCGTAGAAAACCAAGCATTTTGAGCCGGGGGCATGGCAGGCTTAAAAGTACGTTTTTCAGTGGGTCTACGCCCTACAGAACCAGTGGGCTTACGTCTTTCAATAGCCTCTAAATAGGCAGGACATCGACGGGAAGACGCACTATGATTAGAACCACAGTTAATGCACTTGAGTTGTTCCTCATTTATGGCCAAGCACCGCTCCTTGTCTTTTGTTTCATGGTCACCAGCGCATCTGGCACACTTTGGCAAGAGTGAGCAAAAATTTTTAGAGTGTCCAAATTCTTGACATCTGAAACACCTTAAAGGACCCTTTCTCTGAAGCTGCGGTTCCACTTTAACCACCTGGTAGTAAATTGTCTGGATATCATACACATTTTTGTTGTTTCTAGCTGGTTCCAGCTCCACAAAGAATATATCCCGGTTCGCCTTCCCATTTTCAACAGGGGGGTTGAATACATTCCGAGGGTTGTGTCCCAGAGCTTTCAGTTTTGCAGTAATTTCGGCTATTTCAGTGGAAGCGTGAAGTCCCTTGATGACGACTCGAAAGGCTCGTTCATTTTTAAACTGAAAAGTGCTGACAGGAATTCCATTATCCTTGAAAAGCTTCTGGACAACACGGTAAACATTGCCGTCATCCACAGTAACCCTACAGGAAGATTTACCAGTTGTCTTGAGGCGAAAACCATTGGTCACAGAAGATAATAATGAAATTAGTTTCCTAAAATCAGTGATTCCCCTCAAAAGGAAGGGTGGCGGACGAGGATCACGTTTCTTGGTTTTAGCTTGAGAAGAGGCATTGCGTGGGGATACCGAATGCAAGTTAGCTTCAACAGGCTCAGACAATCCATGACCAAGTTTAGAGGTTCTGATTGATTCATTATTATGAGTGGAAGTCATTGTATCATCATCATCATCGTCAGACAAAATAGCAAAGCTATTGTTGTTTCCTAAGTAGGTAGAGCCTTCTTGACTTGAAGAATGTGATTGTATGGTCATACCAGAGGATGGAGCTTGAGGACGTTTATGGTCGCCAACAGGGTTTGGCAGCGATGATTTGTTGATATTACTACCTCCGAGTATGTCAAGATTTCGTCTTTTCCTTAGGTTATTTACCTGAGTAAAGCGTTCATCATCGGCAGCATTTTTACTAATCCACTTGGGGGTAAAAATGGTCATAGTCGGGACAGATGAGGTGTCTGAATAATTGGAATCATCAAATTCATCAGAAGTATCAGAGAGGCACCTATTGGCATCAAAGGCAGTCGCCTTGGCATTCCTAGAGGCATTCATAACAGCTACTTTAGCAGCTTCATCTGTATTGACTGGTGGTCGCGTAACTTGGTCCTTGGCAAAGACCGAGTGCTTAGCCACATGAGAGTCATGATTGGTTTCCCGACAAACTTTCGTCGAGATGGCTTGAAATTGGAAGACATCTTTTTTGGGAACTGCACCAGCATCTGACATTGTACTTGCGTAATGAACTAAGAAAACAAAGAAAAAGAAAGTTAACCGCAGCAGCCGGCCTGCCAACCGAAAGGAAAGGCCGGCAAATGTTTTGTTAAGAAAGTCAAAAGAAAAATCGTAAAGACACAGGAAAACAGAATTTTGTATAAAACTTTTCTTTTTTTTTTTTAAATACGGGAGCTCTGAAATAAACACAACCGGTTAGCCTATCTTTTGCAGTACGAAAAAGAACATAAACGGAAAAAGGAGAAGGAAAACCCACAGAGTACGGTCACACTGCTATAATATGATGAGTGGAAGGCACAGTGCCGTAACAACAAGAAGAATTGGGACAAATATTTGGAACTCGATGAAAATGTATTATTTATTTAATTTGGGTACTCCCTTTGTTAAGTCCTTTTTTTTTGTATTCTAATTATTTCTTTTATTTTTTGCCAAATTATTTAATTGTATTTATTTATTATTATGTATTATTCTGCTGCGAAATTGTTTACCTCTTGTTTATATATTCTTATTATTATTTTTTGGGGGTTGCGAAATATTTTCGCTCGGTAACTACGGTAGCCAAAAACAGGAAGACCCGTAATAAAAAATTATTTAATTATTAATTAAGGAAATTATTTGCCGTAAATAATTACATATTTTCGAACGTAATTATTACGGAGCCGGAAAGGTGGAATTGAAAACCTTGGCTTTGGTTCGGGAGAAATGCTTACTGGGTTATGCCGTCGGCAAAGCAGTGCATACGTGAGGGACCAGGAGAGAGCAGGAAAACAGCAACAACAACAACACGTCGGTCGCACCCGTGTGGATTTGAATCGACATTTGGTTATTTAATGTTTGCTATTTTTTCTCGCTATTAATTTCTTTGGCCTTGGTATTATTGTGCGTAGGTTAGTTCCTGTATGTGAAGGCAGAAAATATATAAATTTTGGATGATCATGCACAATATGTATGTGTGAGGGTATGTGTTGGATGATGCTCTTTGTCGTACAAAGGAAACCCGATAACTGGACTTATATATGGGCATGCACAACATGTATGTGCGAGTGCATGTGTTGGATGCTTCTATGTGTCGTACAGTGGAAGCCCGATAACTGGATTGTAGTTCTGAGGGCATACAAAAAATTATGGAGGCAGAAATTATATCTATGTATATATGGGCATGCATGTTATCCAACCCATGAATATTGTCTGGGGTTCGGACGCGCGTCCTTCTTGGCTAGTCGCACCAGGGCCTGCACAATTCTCGCCTGCCGGTTCAGGCGTACGCCGGAATTGTTTTCGCACGGCAGCTGGTTCTGGACAACTTCCCTTCCGAGCCCACGGTTCTTTGTCGAAGGACTCTTTTTATTCACTTCTGTCGGATTCGCCGAGCAATACGCCAAGCTCAAATCGCGACCAGAATTAGAACAAAGCGCCTGGACTTAGCCGCGTGATGCCTCAAGGACCTCAGCTACCTGTTTCTCAGCTCGGAGACTTCAACTCTAAGTCCCGAACGTCTTGATGTAGCGATCTTGCTCCTGTTGACTCGGCACTGCACTGCTTCCTCCTGATGTTGACTTGACTTGTTTTATTCACTGATTTTCTGCTGGTCTACTGATCTTGCTGGATTGACTCCTTGTGATCGACTGATCCCGCTTCCTGCGCTCGGCCCGCTTATATAGGCCGGCGAATCCCGCTAATTCTCGGCTTCTCCTTTTTCGGTTTTGCGCACGGCACCATAATCGGTCCAAAGTCCGCCGCCTTCTACCGTTACACGTTTTCTCAGAACTCTCTCCAGCCGTATTCTCCAAACTGTCTTCTTGTTTCTCTCCAAACTCTCTCCAGCTGTATTCTCCAAACTCTCACCAGCTGTATTCTCCAAACTCTCACCGGCTGTATTCTCCAAACTCTCACCGGCTGTATTCTCCAAACTCTCACCAGCTGTATTCCTCCAAACTCTCATTCATTTGTGAGGAGTTATTTAACTCCTCACACCATATCCGGGCTACTGTAAACAAATGACCCCAGACATAAACAAAGCTTCCAAATTTTCCACTGAGTGTCCGATCTAGTCCGAGCCAGTTGCTATCAAAATTTTAATCAAATAATCGATTTATTGAGTTTCAATTACTTCTCAATTATTTTATCAACCAATTGTCCTACTCTCTTAACATTGCCTAATCTCTTTTTAGAGAGATTCTCTTAAGCCGAGGTTTCATGATTAATAATTTATCAAACGGAGGCCACTTCTTTTTTGGGGACAATACGATCGGTCGCGAAAATGTAAGTTAAAATATGAGTGACTTGTGAAAGTGAATTTAAAAAAATAAAAGGTAAACATCATAATAAAATAAAAAAATTTTTTTTCAAATCAGTCAACTAATAAATTTAGTTGGCGCCCAACGCGGGCCGCGTCATCAAAAGTTCTTAATTTGTATACCGTTGCAGAGGGTATTATAATTTTGGTCAAAAGTGTGCAACGCAGTGAAGGAGACATCTCCGACCCTATAAAGTATATATATTCATGATCAGGATCACCTCCTGAGTTGATATAGCCATGTCCGTCTGTCTGTTTCTACGCAAACTAGTCTCTCAGTTTTAAAGCTATCGAATTGAAACTTTGCACACACCCTTATTTGCTTTGCACGCAGTATATATGTCGGGCCGGCCGGGATGGCCCGACTATATCCTATAGCTGCCATATAACTGATTGATCAGAAATGCCATAACTTTGGTGTTTGTAAAGTTAGGAAGCTGGGATTTTCGATAGGTTTTATTTTTCGCCAATCAATCCGACTTACCAAATTTCATAAGGGTCGGCAGACTATATCCTATAGCTGCCATATAACTGAACGATCGGAAATGCCATAACTTTGGTGTTTGTAAAGTTAGGAAGTTGGGATTTTCTATGGGTTTTATTTTTGGCCAGTTAATCCGACCTACCAAATGAGGATCGGCCGACTATATCCTATAGCTGCCATATAACTGAACGATTGATTGGTGTTTTTAAAGTTAGGAAGTTGGGATTTTTGATGAGTATTAAGAATGCATCAAATGAATAATGTAGTGTATTACACTCTTGATAAAAAGACACGCGGTTCATTTATTTCTTATTCTTTATTCTATGCTTTCCTTCTTTTTTTGTTTCATATTTTAAGTCGTTCCAATTCCATTCTTCTTGTCATCTTGACTTACGATATTGTATATAAGTATCGATAACATAACATGTCCCTCCTATATTTTGTATTCCAACTCATAATTTTAAAGCTAGGATAATTTAATTCTTAGACTTTAATCTTACAGCATGTTTGAAGAGAATTGCATTGAATTGAACATTATTAAAGTAAACTTCATTACATTTAACGAAAGAGTGTTTAAGACTATTTAAGATAACTAATTTCAATATTTTTAAAATGATTTTAAAGTGTGTTACTTTGGATATGTGTGTGGCTTGACCTTTCCCTCCACACGAGGTCTTAACTCTCTTCTGGTTGGAATTATTTCAACATTCTTAGTGGTGTCATTATTATCATTTGGGAATTCACTGGAATAGTTGCCTATGATGGGAGAGTTATCCTCATTATGATCTCTAGTTTCTGAACAATTTTCATTATTTTTTATTTGATCCATGTGACGCTTTATTTCACGGTCATTGTTGGATAAAACACAACTGTAGGATCGAGAGCCTAACGGCTGTTTGACAGTCGCCTGAGTCCAACTTGCCTTGTTAGGATTTGTGTAATCTCTGACTAACACTTCTTGTCCTTGTCTAAAATTTACGTTGCGCTTGCCCTTATAGTTTACAATTGATTGCTGCTGTCTACTTTCTATGCGCTCTGTGACTTTGGGTGGTTTCATAAACGAAAATCTGGTTTTTAAAGTTCGACCTAAAAATAACTTAGCTGGTGATTCTCCTGTTGTGCAATGAACTGTGTTTCTGTAGTCTATCAAAAATCTGTTCAAGACGGTGTCAAAATCTTGACAGTTATCACCTTTCATGTTCGCGTAAAGCGATTTTTTTACAGTTTTTACGAAATTTTCAGCTTGTCCGTTTGTCGAAGGGTGTCCAGGAGCTGTCAAACTGTGCCGTACTCCATTATTTAACATGAAAGTTTTAAAATCATTAGAGGTAAACTGGCGACCATTGTCGCTCACTAAAATATCTACTAAGCCGTATCTGCAGAACAAGTCTTTTAACATTCTTATAGTAAACGATGAAGTAATCTCCTTTGTTTTAAAAACTTCGACCCATTTCGAGTAAGAGTCAATGACTATCAACAAATAAAAGTTTTGAATTGGTCCTGCAAAATCTATGTGAATTCGGCTCCAAACTTGACCGTTTGATTTCCAAGGGATTAATAAACCCTTTTCTGGACTAGACTGCAATTGTTGTCATGGTTCACACTGTCTGATCAGTTCTTCTATTTGTGTATCCATTCCTGGCCACCAAATATATGAACGTGCTAACATTTTTGTTTTAACAATTCCTTGATGAGATCTGTGCATCTCATGTAACACTACTTTTCTTAGTTTGGTGGGAACCACTACTCGATATCCCCATAAAATGCAATCAAATTCTACTGACAATTCACTAGCCCTGCTTTTAAAACTAGAAAAGTCCTTACTGGTTATTTTATATAAAGAACCATCCTTAATTGCTTCACAAACTTTTGATAGTATAGGATCTCTCCTGGTTTCTCGTGAAATATCTTTAAAATTTATTTTGAAGATGTCGTTGGCTTGAATGAATTGAATATAGTTATTTTCCTCAAAATCTTTAGCCTTCCTCAACTGTGGCATTCTAGACAGACCATCTGCTATATTGTTTGGACCCTGTATATACTCAACACAATATTCAAACCCTGACAAAATAACGGCCCACCTTTGCATCCGTGCGGATGCCATCTGGGGTAATCCTTTTGTTTCTCCAAAAATTCCCAATAGGGGTTTATGGTCTGTCCTCAGAGTAAACCTATTTCCCAAAAGGTATTGTTTAAGTTTGGTAACACAATAAATAATTGATAAGGCTTCTTTTTCAATAGTGCTGTAATTGTGTTCACTTTTCGATAAAGCTCTAGAGACAAATGCTATTGGTTTAAGTCCGTCATCAAAGCTGTGCGACAAAATGCCACCCACTGCATTGTTGCTTGCGTCAGTTGTCAAAACAATAGGTAATTCTGAATTAAAATGGACTAATACCTGGTCTGAAGTTACGTCGCTCTTAATCGCATCGTATGCCCTTTGGCATTCCTGAGACCAATCGAATTTTACCCCTTTACGAAGTAATAAATAAAGTGCGCTCATTTTCTTTGCAAAATTATGGATGAATTTAGAATAATAATTGACCATTCCAATAAAGGCACGAAGCTCCGATACATTTGTTGGAACTGGCGCTTGAGAAACACTTAAAATTCTGTCATTGTTTTTGCTAAGACCATTTTTGTCAATTGAAAATCCTAAATAGTCAATTTTGGACTTGAAAAATTCACATTTTTGTATATTTAGTCGCAATCCAACAAGTTTCAATTTATCTAAGACGTTTTTCAAATTTTGAACGTGCTCTTGAAGGTCTTTTCCCGTTACAGTTATATCGTCTTGGTAAACAACAACTCCCTTTAAGCCCTGAAACAAACTTTCCATGACTTTTTGAAAAATGGCTGCGGCTGTTTTGATACCAAAAGGTAATCGTTTGACCTTAAGTAATCCTATATGAGTGCTCAAGGTACACAAGAGCTGGGACTTTTCATCTAAGTGAAGCTGATTATAAGCGTTAGATAGATCCAGTTTGGTATATAATGTACCTCCCTCGAGTGCTGCGAAAATCTCGTCTATTCTTGGCAAAGGATACCTAACATCTATTAAACGCCGGTTCAAAGTTACTTTGTAATCACCGCAAATCCTAATGTCACCATTTGGCTTTAGTATTGGAACTAATGGTGTTCCCCATTCAGAACTGTCTACGTGTTCTAGCACACCCTGTTCAACTAACATGCGTATCTTTAGCTCTACCTTGTTTTTCCATGCTAATGGTAAAGGTCTTGGCTTGAAAAATATAGGCTTGTTCTGGTTTTCCAGTTGTAAATTTACAGTGCAGACATTATAGGATCCTAATTCTGATTTAAATACATCAAAATAGTCATCTTTAATTTTTCTTTCTATGATTGAGAGCTGATCTTGAGAATTGATGTTGTTTACTTGCCGTAATTCGAAGTTAAAAGTTTTTAAAAAGTTCCTTCCAAGTAAAGGTGGACTCGACGTGTTTGTAACTACGATGACAATTTCTTTGCTCGAATTTTGGAACTCTACAGTTGCGTCGTACTCACCAACAACTTCAATATTATCTCCATTGTAATCAACATATGCAGTACAACAATTCCGTAATGGTTTCTTAAAGAGTGTTTTATCATACATCGTTTTTGGAATTAAAGTGCATGGTGCACCTGTATCACAAGCAACTTTCACATGAACACCATCGATATCAACGGATAGAAAATAAACTCCACCAGATAGAGTCGAAGACACACTAAATATAGAAAAATCATAATTAGTACATTCATCTTTTTCTTCTAATAGAGATTTTGCTACATAAGATTGTGACGGTTCGTCGCTGTCGGGTGGCTCAGGGATGGCCAGGATTTGTCACAAGAATTTGTTTGTGTCAGGCGTGGTTGCTGAAAGAGAGTTCCGACCCAGCCCAGAGTAGAAGTCGTGGGAAATTACTTAGTAATTGATTAGGACTAGGTTTTATCTCAGTAAATATCTTGACATTTGATTAACAACTAACGAGTTCTAAGATTTGACGGGGTGCCACCCTTGCTGCCTTTGCTTCCTTCGTCCACTTAGAATACCTGGTATCGGGGGCCGTTCCGCTGTTCGAGAGGACCAATACGGGATGTGTTGCCTGAAATGAGAATAGGGTGCTTGGGGACCCTGAAGTCAGCCACGAGCGAGAGAGTTTGTTGCTTGGGGACCCTGAAGTCAGCCACAAGAGAGAGAGAGTTTGTTGCTTGGGGACCCTGAAGTCAGCCACAAGAGAGAGAGAGTTTGTTGCTTGGGGACCCTGAAGTCAGCCACAAGAGAGAGAGAGTTTGTTGCTTGGGGACCCTGAAGTCAGCCACAAGAGAGAGAGAGTTTGTTGCTTGGGGACCCTGAAGTCAGCCACAAGAGAGAGAAGTGCTTGGGGACCCTGAAGTCAGCCACAAGAGAGAGAGAGAGTTTGTTGCTTGGGGACCCTGAAGTCAGCCACAAGAGAGAGAAGTGCTTGGGGACCCTGAAGTCAGCCGCAAGAGAGAGAGAGAAGTGCTTGGGGACCCGTGCCGTAAGGAGGTGTGATCCTAAAATCAGACGTCTCCTAGGGATACCTCCAGGAGGAGGGACTACTACTAAGCTAAGGAGCTAACTACTAGGTATAAGCGGACTTGGATCGAATGATCCAGTCCACCAAAAAAATGACTTCGCTGCTTACCACCACTGGGGAGTAGATCCTTCACCCTTAGACGGTTGGCTGCTAAGTGCCTTTCCATGGCCCGTGGCCCGTCTTATATAGGGCTCGGCGAGATCTAGTGTGCCCGTCGTCTGTGGGATTTGCCGGGCTAAGTGTGACCATCTTTCTCTCGTTCTAGTGTGCCCCTATATGCGCGATCGTTGGCGCGCGCGCGTTCTCGTTTTGAATTTGAAATTAAATACTTCTTTTGTTTCATGCTTTTTTATTCTTATTTATTTAATTTATTTAATTCATTTTATTTAATTCATGCTTTTCTTATTTATTGTGCGCGCAGCGTCACACTCCCCCCCCCCGTCATGGATTCGAGAGGTGTCGTACAATTGTTACGTAATTCCCCCTATTTACGATTACTCTCCAAATCCTTTCTCCATCTTTCACCAGCCAGCCCTGCCGCTTTCCAGGTTAGTGTTGGTTTACGTTTGGGGTATGGTGTAGTGAGATGACTAATATTATGTGAGTTGTGTGTTGTGGATTTGTGTAGTGTTTGGTTATGTGTATTCAATGATAGATTGTGCTTTTTGTGTGTTGCCAGTGCATCGTGTTCATTCTGTATTGTATTTGTTTCTACGTACTGTTTGATGTCTCCGATGTATACTCGCTTTGTTTTTCGTGTGCTCTGGTCTCTCACTGTCATGATTACTGGTGACACGAAATTGGTTACCTTCCAGGGGCCGTCGTACTTTGGTGCTAGTTTGGCGTTAAATTTTTCTGCCGCTTTTGACAGATAGTGCGTCTTGCACCATACCAAGTCCCCGACATCTGGTTTCCAGTCCCTTTTCCGTAGGTTGTAGTGATGTTTTTGTTGTTCTGCGGCTTCTTCTGTATACTGTGTTGCCTCCTTTCGTACGTCTTTCAACCTGTTCCATCTTTGTTCTATACTTTCCTCCTGTAACCCCGATCCTTTTGTTACCCTGTCGAACACCGTGTTTGGTAATCTTAGCTCTTTTCCGAATACTAGCTGCGCAGGGCTATATTTTGTAGATTCTGATACACTACTATTGTATGCTAACATTAGCTCTGGTAAATGTTCGTCCCACGTGGTTTGATCCTCTCCTGCTAGCTGTGCGATCATCGTTTTAACTGTTCGATTCGTTCGCTCGGTAGGGTTCTCCTGGGGCGTGTACGGTGCCGTCAACTGTTGCCGTATCCCCCATTTTTCCATGGCCTTTCTTGTTTTTCCTCCTGTGAACTGGACCCCATTGTCCGAGATCAGAGTTTTTGGTGATCCAACTCTCGCAATTACCCTTTCTCTAAAGACTCGTAGGAATGCGTCCGCTGTAGCCTGTCTGATTGCTGCAAGTTCTACCCACTTCGAGAATTTGTCCACGATTACTAATAGTGTGGTGTTTCCGTGCTTTGATCTGGGTAGAGGTCCTACGAAATCCACACATATGGTTTCCCACGGTGCTTCTGCCACTTTTGTCAGCATCTTCCCAGCTCTTTTCTGTTGCGATACCTTGTATTTTTGGCAACACTCGCATTTCTGTACGTATTTCCTTACGTCCTTGTTCATTCGTGGCCAGAAATATCGGTTGTTTACCCTTCTCAGTGTCTTGAACATGCCCAGGTGTCCTGCTACTGATGTACTGTGGTTTTCCGTCAACACCTGTTGAATTTCAGCTTCAGTTATGCACAATTTCCATGGTTGTGTGTCTCTCCGATTGCTACCCAGTTTATATAGCCTGCCTGCCTCTATCTTGAATTCCGTGTTTTCTTGGTTTTGTTCCAGTTCCTTGTATTTTTCCTCAATCCATGTCTCCGTGTACTGTATTGTTTTTAACTCGTTCTGTGGTGTTCTGGATAAGGCGTCTGCTACCGCATTCCATTTTCCCTTTCTGTACTGGACTTCAAACTGAAATGGTTGTAGACCAAGTGCCCATCTGGCCACTCTTCCCGACGGGCTTTCTATTGAATTTAGCCACTTCAAAGCCATGTGGTCTGTTATCACTATGAACCGATAGCCTTCGAGGTACATCTTGTATTTGTTGATGCCCCAATATATTGCTAAGCATTCTTTTTCAGTTGCGCTGTAATTTTTCTCTACTTTACTCAACCTCCTGCTGGCAAATGCTATCACATGCTCCCCGTCCTCTCCGTCCAGCGTTAAGACCACGCCTAAGTCACTGGCATCCGTTTGTAGTTTAAATTGCCTTGTGAAATCGGGGCATGCCAGTACCGGTGCCTTTGTTAGGCTCGCTTTCAGTTGGTCGAACGATTCCTGTTGTTTCTTGGTCCATTCGAATTTTTGTCCTTTCCTGATCAAACCTTGCAACGCTCCTGCCTGTTCGGTGAAATTTGGTATGAACCGTCGGTACCATGACGCCATTCCTAAAAAACTGTGTACTTCCTTTGTGGATCTCGGTGCTGGTAAGTCTCGAATTGCCGCTACTTTGTCTGGGTCTGTCCGTATGCCCCGATCGCTTATGACATGTCCCAGGTACTTTAGCTCCTTTTGGAAGAAGTGGCATTTGTCTGGATTAATCCGCAGGTTTGCGTTCTGTAGTCTCCTGAATACCTCTGTTAGCTTCTCCAGATGTTCACGTTTGTTCCGGCCAATAACCACTATGTCGTCCAGATATGCAAATGCAAACGGTTCCATTTCTGGCCCTATTATTGAGTCCAGTGCTCTTTGAAATGTTGCAGGAGCTGTGGTTAGTCCAAATGGCATAACTTTCCACTGGAACAGTCCACGTCCGGGGACTGTGAACGCCGTGTATTGTCTACTGTCCCTATCCATTGGAATCTGCCAGTATCCTGACTTGAGATCTATTGTACTGATGAACTTTGCCTCTCTTAACTGGTCCAAGATGAAGTTCATTCTTGGTACCGGATAGGCGTCTTTTTCTGTCTTGTCGTTCAGTAGTCGATAATCCACACACATTCTCCATTCGTTGTTCTTCTTTCTCACTAGCACTACTGGCGCACTGTACGGGCTACGTGAGGGTTCTATGAGTCCCAGTGCCAACAACTCGTTCACCTGTTCATTGATGATTGCCTGTTGTTTCGGATTTCGAGGATAGTACCTCTGTTTAATCGGTTTATCATCCTTGAGGTAAATCTTATGTTTTGTTATATTACTTGTTCCCTGCATTCCTTCAAATACTTGCCTTTGTGTCTCCAGAAAGTCCTGTACTTCTTTTTCGGATGGTTCCCCTGTAGTGTCTTCTTGCTCTGTAGTCGTCTCCGATTGTTCCTCTTCGCCTCCGGGCTCTCTTATTTCCAGCTCTAAATTTCCACACCTCAGCGTGCTGTGTACCCCTGCCAAAAAGTCCATCCCTAGCAGTATTCCTCCTGCTACTTCTGTCAGTATCATAAACGACACACTGAACACTCTTCCTCCAAATTGGACTTCTGCTGTGAACTCTCCTACCGCCTTCTGCGTCGTTCCGTTGGCCATTGTTATTTTTGCACGGGCTCCACACCATCTGCCCTGGTGTTTCAGATCTTGATATCTGTTTCTGCTTATCGCGCTCCTGGATGCTCCTGTGTCCACGATTCCTTTCGCTGTCCTGCTTCCGACCCTTATCCGGGCTACTATTTGGAACCCGTCGCAACACAACTGCTCCCCTGCTGCTGGCTCTTTTGTCGCCGCCTGAGTTGCCAGCTTTATCTGCTCAGGCCTCCTGCGTTTCCCGGCCCCGCCCTGCAGCACTCCGTGGTTCTTGTACCGTTTCTTCCACAGATCCAGCAAAACAGCCTCGGTGGATTGTTACACGTGCGTGCCACATGTCCGGTTCCTCCGCAGCGCATGCATATCTCCGGTCTTAGCTGCTGCATAGGTTGGCTTGACTGTGTCCGATTCTCTGCCTCTATTCCTTCTACCTCCTCCGCCAGTTTGAGAAACTCAGTCAACGAGTTGAATCCTGCCCTCCTAGCGTACAGCTTTATCTTGCTCCTGCTGTTTCTGTACACTCGGTCCAATTTGGCTTCCTCTGAGAGTTTCGTGAATTGCATCAGTTTTCTTAGTCCCATTGCGTATTCTCTTACGGGCTCTGTTTCTCTCTGTCTCATCTGTGCAATCTGATTCTCTAACTGTTCTTCATACCTTGGTGGTATTCTAGCATTTCTGTTCTGAACTGCGTCCATGTTGCGATCATGCTCGGCGTGGTGTTCCACCAATCACTCGCGATCCCCTCCAGGATGAATGGCATCGTCTGTATCAGCTGGTCCTCCCGGATTCCGTATCCGCCTGCCCATTGTTGCATTTTGCTTAGGAACTCCAGTGGGTTTGTTGTTCCTTGATACCGGATGCCCCAACTGCGTACCCGGTCTATGACTTCTGTTTCCATTTTCCTCTCCATTTTTCTTTCCAATTTTTCTTCCATGTCGTCGCTTAGACCTGCTCTTTTAGTGGCCATTATCTCCTCCTGTTCCCTGGTTACCACGATCGCCGGAATTGTTTCTTTCGCCGGGCTTTTTCTCTCCTATATTTTTCCGACAGTTCTGCAAGTCTTTGTTTGACCGTTTCTGTATGATCCGTTTTTTTGGCGAATGCTGCCAACAGACGTCTTAAATCTTCACTTCTTTCTGCCGTTCCTAATCTGAACTCCTCTGTGTATTTCGTTAGTTCGCTCTTTGGTGCCAGATATACCCAGCTCGACATTACTCCGCTGGAGTCGGTTTATCTCCTGCAACCACTTAAACCTGTTCGGGCGCCACTGTGACGGTTCGTCGCTGTCGGGTGGCTCAGGGATGGCCAGGATTTGTCACAAGAATTTGTTTGTGTCAGGCGTGGTTGCTGAAAGAGAGTTCCGACCCAGCCCAGAGTAGAAGTCGTGGGAAATTACTTAGTAATTGATTAGGACTAGGTTTTATTTCAGTAAATATCTTGACATTTGATTAACAACTAACGAGTTCTCCGATTTGACGGGGTGCCACCCTTGCTGCCTTTGCTTCCTTCGTCCACTTAGAATACCTGGTATCGGGGGCCGTTCCGCTGTTCGAGAGGACCAATACGGGATGTGTTGCCTGAAATGAGAATAGGGTGCTTGGGGACCCTGAAGTCAGCCACGAGCGAGAGAGTTTGTTGCTTGGGGACCCTGAAGTCACCCACCACAAGAGAGAGAGTTTGTTGCTTGGGGACCCTGAAGTCAGCCACAAGAGAGAGAGTTTGTTGCTTGGGGACCCTGAAGTCAGCCACAAGAGAGAGAAGTGCTTGGGGACCCTGAAGTCAGCCACAAGAGAGAGAGAGTTTGTTGCTTGGGGACCCTGAAGTCAGCCACAAGAGAGAGAAGTGCTTGGGGACCCTGAAGTCAGCCGCAAGAGAGAGAGAGAAGTGCTTGGGGACCCGTGCCGTAAGGAGGTGTGATCCTAAAATCAGACGTCTCCTAGGGATACCTCCAGGAGGAGGGACTACTACTAAGCTAAGGAGCTAACTACTAGGTATAAGCGGACTTGGATCGAATGATCCAGTCCACCAAAAAAATGACTTCGCTGCTTACCACCACTGGGGAGTAGATCCTTCACCCTTAGACGGTTGGCTGCTAAGTGCCTTTCCATGGCCCGTCTTATATAGGGCTCGGCGAGATCTAGTGTGCCCGTCGTCTGTGGGATTTGCCGGGCTAAGTGTGACCATCTTTCTCTCGTTCTAGTGTGCCCCTATATGCGCGATCGTTGGCGCGCGCGCGTTCTCGTTTTGAATTTGAAATTAAATACTTCTTTTGTTTCATGCTTTTTTATTCTTATTTATTTAATTCATTTAATTCATTTTATTTAATTCATGCTTTTCTTATTTATTGTGCGCGCAGCGTCACAAGATACAGATTTTAATTTTAATTTACAAACGCTCGCCAAGTGCCCTATTTTTCCACATTTGTGGCAGTGACAATCCTTGTATTTACAAGTATCCGAGAAGTGATTTTTCCAGCCGCAATGTGTACATGGTTTCCGCTGCTGTACATTGCTGCAAACTTCTCCGGTGTGTTCGCCTTTGGGACCTCGCCAACGTCCATTGCCCATGAAATTTTTGCGAGGGCTCCAGCTACCGTTGTTTTTGTTGAATCCGCTTTGCCTCTGGTTCGTGGTGTTGTTGTCGTTGGTGTTGTTGTTCCTATTTACGTAATTAATGCTCTCGTTTACGTTCTTTGTGGTTATCTTTGTTTCGACTATCATTGCCTTTCTTAATGCATCAAGTAATGTAATTGGACCAGGAAAACTCATAATGAATTGGTTTAAAACAAATGCTTCCAAATATTGTCCAAATTTACACTTCATCGCCAACTGCTTCAATCGTGCATACCACTGCGCAACATTTTCACAATCACCCATAGAGGCTATATGAAATTTCTTTCGCTCTCGAAATACGAGCGTTGGCGGTGTATAATGTGTGATTAGAATCGAGCAAATTTCTGCATACGATTTTTGCACAGGTGAATAGGGACTGCATAAACTGTGTAAAACACTATATGGTGCAGCTCCGATTGATTTCAAAAGCGTTGCCTTCTTCGAATTTTCACTTGTTAAGTTAAGTTCACAGAAGTGGATGTCCAATTTTTCCTTCCAGATTTCAAATGACTCGTTGCTTGGAGAAAACTCCGGAATGGCTGATGTCTGATAAAATGTAGGTGTTGAGGTTGGAGGCGACATCTCAGGTTTGTTGTCACCTGCCATTTAAATTTTGTATTTACAAAACTGTGTTTTTGTCTGATGTATATTAATACACCGAATTTAAATCCTCGTCGCCAATTTGTAGTGTATTACACTCTTGATAAAAAGACACGCGGTTCATTTATTTATTATTCTTTATTCTATGCTTTCCTTCTTTTTTTGTTTCATATTTTAAGTCGTTCCAATTCCATTCTTCTTGTCATCTTGACTTACGATATTGTATATAAGTATCGATAACATATCAAATAATTTTGAAGAATATAATTTACAGAGTATTCTGCAAAGGTATATCAACTTAGGCTCCGCCCGAAGTTAGCTTTCCTTTCGCGTTTTTAATGAAAATAAATTAAAAATAAAAAACGGAACTCGCGCGGCCAAACAACTCAAATTATTTGTGGGAAAATCAAAACACCCACAAACGACACAAACCCAAAGTGATACTGATCGTTAAAGCATTTAAAAAATATTAAATAAAATAATCCATTTAAAAATATAAGTTGATAAAAAGGTGTACCGAAATATTAATTCACTAAAAAGCAAGAACACAACTCAAATAATAAAAGAATAAAGAACTCGACAAAAAAAACTCAAGTAATAAAAAATATATAAATTAAAATATATACAGGTATAAATCAAACAACACTCAAAAAACCCAAAAGAAGGAAGGAAGGGCTAGGGGCACTCCCTCGCCACGGAGCTACACTGGAAAAGTTTATTCACTGACAGGAAGGAAGGGCTGTAAGGCGCTCGCCACTAAGCTACACCAGGAGGGAACAACAACCAACCACGACTAGCGAATCGAAACCTGACGACTAGGAAGATAAACAGGAAGCAGAAAATCGTGAGAAATTTAAGATTTATTATTTTTTTGTACATATATAAGCCTAAATACTTATTAAACTTCTATGAATCCAAAAATAATCTGGAAAAATTATTAAAAAACTTTCGAAATTTAAATTTGAATATGCCAACCGGTGGGACAGTTCAAAATCTTACTAGCAGTGGTCTGGGATCAAATCTAACTATGGAATTAACAAACCGAGTGGTAAATTTACAGTTGACAGGTTAAATTAAAAAAATAAATGAGCTCAGTAACAAGTTAAACTCGAATGCAAATGTAGTGGAAGATTATAAATTTCGAATAACTGACCCCAAAGTCAGATGCGATACAACCCTAGAAGTAAGAAAAGCTTTGCCAAAATTTGATGGAGAGCAAAAAGCGAAATTTAAAGGGAGACTAAAAGAGCAATAAGAGGCAACGCCTTAAGAGTTTTCATTTCTGGACTGAATGGTTCAATCTCTGAAACTCTATTCTCTCTAAATCCACCAGACTTACCGAACGCCTTAGCGAAGGTCCAAGAACTAGAGTCGAACAACTTCCGGGCTCAGTTCGCAAATAAATACTATGGATTTCAGCATGAAACCAAAAAACAGGGAAATTATTTAAGATTCAACCAGGTGCAGCCCAAGCAAAACTTCAACTCTAAAACGGGAAATAATTGGTATCAAAATAGAAATTGTGATCAAAATAATTTCCAACAAAATCAAGCAGGGGAACTAAACATAGAACCAATGGACTTTGATCCATCGAATCAAATTAAGCCCTTTAGAAATTGGGAGGGACATAATGAAAGACAGGGGAATTACAATTATTATAATTCCAACCAAAACTACAACCGACAGTATTCAAACCGTCCGAACTATTACCAACGAAATAGTAACGAGCCAAAAAAAAAAACACATCCGCCACTAAAACGTGAACTAACTAACACTATAAATCTGCCCCAAAATAAAGCCACGCGGATTAACAACATCTTTTTTGCTGGTGACAATAAAAATTTGAATTTAACCGTCTTAATTGTAATGCGGTACACTCGAATTACCCTGTATTCCAGCTTCAGTTCATCTTATAAACACGTTGACTTACATATATAATTATCATTCCGTCACTATCGCTACAGAAATACAATTTAAAAAACGCACCGCCGCACAATAAGCCGCAATAAATTTATAATAAATACATACAGTCGCCGATCGCAAACAGAAGTGTTTCATTAAAGTATTTAAAGTCTTACACGTAACATTTTTATTAAATTTTAAAGTTTCTTATGTCGCTAATTCTATTCGAAACATTGCAAAAGTTGTGAAATTCAATTTGCAAAGTGCGCAAAAGAGATCATATAGTGGCACTCTTTATTTTTTCTTGACGCCGTAAATGGTATTGACACGCGGAAAGAGAAAACTGATGGAAAATATGAATCAAGCCCACATTTCGACACCAAGACCAGGTGGCAATCAAGACACCGATGAGGAACACATGGATCCACTAAGTGAGAATGAGGATGATACTGTAATAGAAAGGGACATGAAAACTCCAATAATCAACATGCAGGAGAAGATGTTGGTCGAACAGCAATTGCAGACGGATCGAATTATACAGAAATTTAATGCGATGACCGAAGAGTTTACTGACTTAAAGAAAAAAGTAAATTCTTTAGTTTCTGAAGCTGATAAACAGGGCAGTGAACAACCAGTCAATGGCGTACTGGGCGGCATTCATGGCCTGGTGCCCTCACACGGAGGACTGCGTCCCGTTGCTGCTACTTTGGGCAGCTATACTTCGACTTCTGGAGCCGCACAGAGCTGCATACATGGCCTGAAATTTGCACAAGGATGACTTCATCCCACCGCTAAATCTGAAACCACACAATTTTCAAAATGACGCTATAAAAGGTGGGTCTGTTTTTGGATATGCAGGGTCTCGGGGTTGTGGCGCATTCGAGATGGGTAATAGTCAGAGTTTTTCGAAGGGAAATATAGACTGGCCAATATTTAGGAGTATGTTTGTTGAGAAAACACTCGCGTGGAAGTAATCAGATTTGAAAAATCTACTCCGACAGAAGAGTTTAAAAGGAGTTGCTAGGGAAGAGGTGGCAGCAATGTTAATAAATCTAGTAAGCGTTGATCATATTATGAAGCGCCTACAGCTTAAGTATAGACAATCAGGACTGGTAAGTAGGAGTCAGTTAGAAAAGGTATCTGAAATACAGCAGATCTCAGAAAACAACCTGGACAAAATTATATCATTTACAGCAAAGGTATCAAGCCTGATCATATTTCCTAAATCTGCTAACGCTTTGCAGCATCTGCAAAACCCTGCCCTATTAAGCTACCCATGCGAACTCGTATAGAATGGACAACATATGCATCAGGTAGCCAACCTTATGCTGATCTAGGACATTTTGGTTCATGGATAGATAAAATTGCAGTGGATATATAATATAACAATCTTCTCTTACAACTGCATCAAGTAAAACCAACTCCAGACATGAGAAAGGATCAAATCAAAAGATGGTGATGCAGATAACCAAGGAGTCGTCTAAGGATACAGGGAAAATGGGCCAACATATTTTTGAGGACTGTGAAAAATTTACCACGAGTGACGTAAAAATAGGTGGTTGATGGTCAAGAAACAAAATGTGTGCTTTGGATGTCTTCGACAGGAGCACATCCTAAACGTGTGTAAGAAGAAACATATTTGTAAAAATAAAACTGTAACTGTAACTGTAATAGTTCGACAGAAACAGTCACAGTCAGAAACAGCACATCGATACTTTTGTTTTAGGTGCTGCCAATTGAGGTCACTGGACCAAATATCAAAGTATTTGCCTTTATAGACGAAGGATCCTCTTCATCATTAATAGATGCAGATTTTCCAGAAAAACTTGGTGTGACTGTAGACGGACAAAAAATGACACTTAACAGGATAAGAAATCACAAAAAAGTAATTCCATCGATAAAATGTCAACTTAAGGTACGAAAAGAAGGTGAAACAAATTGGTTGCCTTTAACATGTAGCACAGTTCCGTCTTTGGAACTACCTGTACAATCACTTGATATTGAATCCCTTAATGACAAATATACAAAATTAAGGAGCTTACCAATTAAAGGGTACAGAGATGGGAGGCCAAGTATTCTGATTGGAGTGGAAAATTGCCATTTAACCAAAACGCTTCGAAGTGTTTATTTGAAATAGTAGCCGTTCAGACAGCTTTAGGGCGGCTAGGATATGGATCCATACACCCTCAACAAGAAAATCCGTATAATGATATAAACACAGTCTTTCATATGTATACGATAGATTCAAATGTATACGATAGATTCAAATGAAAAGGATTTAAATGATTTAATGGCGGAATATTTCAATACAGAGAGCCTTCTGTTTAAGGGGGTATATACCTTTATTTGTCGAAAAAAATAGGAATGTTTGGATTTTTTTATGTATGTAACTATTGTTTTTATTAAATGAATGATTATAATTTCTGAAAGTTTAGATTGTTGACAATGTTTATGCAAAAAATTTTGAAAAAATATTTAATAGTTTTTAAGGTGTGGCTGTTTCGCTTAAACGCCTTTTTTTAAGAGCCTTGCGGTGATAATTCCCCAGGACGAACGGGTCAACTGAAGCCGAAAAAGTAAAAATATTTCATTAGTTTAAAGTAGTATCCTGTACTTGAACGAACGTTTTAAATTTTTTTTTTTTTTGTGCATACAGGAACATTTTATGCAAAAAATGACGTTTTTGGACCCTAAAATTCTTACAAAACTATCTATTTTGGCGAAATAAAAATTTTTACATGAAAAAACGATCGTTCAAGTATTAATAAAATTCATTACGAACATTTAAAAAAAAATTTTAAGAAAATCGGTTCTGTATTTTTTCGCCAATCCATATCACCGCAAAGTCATTTTTCAAAAAACACCTTTTTGAGATATTCGCGTTTAAAGTTTCAAGTTTGGGTTTGCGCGGGGACGAGGCGCGCGGCTAGGAGCGCTGTAACTTTTTTTATACTGCTCAAATCTCTATGAAAAGTTGTTCTTTAAGATAAAGCAAAAAAATGTTCGATTTTTTAAAATGAAAAAGGTAATATACCCCCTTAAGTTACCAAATAATGTATTGGAATCAAATGAAATTGTCAGGGCTCGAAAAATATTAAAAGAAAGTACACTACGTGTAACCCAGATTTATGAGAGAGCTCTTTTGTGGAGTCATGATTATATAATACTTCCTAAAAGCTTTGATATGGCTCTGAAACGACTTCACACACTATAATGGATTTTGTATATAAAGGATATGCCCTAAAAATTGACAAGAGAAAAAGCAAAAAAGTCGGCCCACGAACATGGTATCTCCCTCACTTTGGTGTGCAGCCAAAGTCATTGTAATTTCATTAAACAGCCAATTGTTAAAGGGACCGGACGAAAATCCTTCACTACTTAAAATCCTATTCCTATTCCTATGCGACGACATCCGAGAAATGTTCTGCAAATAAAGGTCAAAGAATCAGATTAAGACTCATTCAGATTCCTATCGAGGGATTTCGATGGCAATATTGAGGTCTATAAGATGCAAGTACTATTATTTGATGCTACAAGTTCACCCTGCTGTGCGCAGTATGTAAAAAATCAAAATGCCTTAAATGCTACTAACAGGAAGGAAGCTGTTATTAAGGCCATAGAAGAAAATCATTATGTAGATGATTTTGTAGCAAGCTTTGACAATGAAAAGGATGCATACGAGATAAGCAATGAAGTAAAAAACGTCCGCAAATTAGCCAACTTCGATTTGAGAGGCTTTATATCAAACTCATCGAATATCTAAAACTTGCTAAACGGTGCAGACAGCGCGCCAGACATTACAATTCCTTTATTTGGGTTAGTAGTAAGGATGTATTCTTGTTCGATTTTGAAATGAACAGAGTTGATAACGAAATAAAGAAAGTAATAAAAATTCCAAACAAGAGAAAACTTCTCAGTATCATAATGTCAGTGTACGACCCGTTTGGTATGCTGGCTGATCTTATGATAATTGGCAAATTTTTAATGCAGGATATCTGGCGTACAGGAATTACCTGGAATGACTTAATCAACGATAACATATATAAGCGTTTCAAAGAATAGATCGGACAGCTGGACAGAGTGAAAAATTTTCAAATTAGTCGTTGCTATTCTCCAAAGTCCTTAGCTTCAGATATCAAAAAGGAACTTCGCATATTCGTCGACGCAAGTGAGCAGGCATATCTGCCGACAATATTGAAACTTCCTTCGTTGCAGGATAAACTAAATGTGCTCCGCTGAAGTTGTTGTCTGTGCTCAGACTAGAGCTCCAAGCCGCAGTACTGGGAACTCGATTGAGAAACTTGATATTGGAAAGTCATGATATTGCCATTGAGAGATCTGTGTTCTGGTCGGATTCAAGAATAGTGCTCGTCTGGATTTGTTCTGACCACAGGCAGTACAAACAGTTTGTGGCATAAGAGATAGATATCCGATGCAGGATTCATCAATGATCTGCAAATTTAAGGGGTTATATACAGTTAGGAGGTCGAAAAAAGGCATTTTCAAGAATTTTTTCTAAGCAAACTATTTGGTTTATTGATTTGGAACTTGGCAGGTATATTATGACAACCTTAAACTATATTCACATATTTTTTATTGCCAAAAATAATCATCGGGAACGTTGATATTGCCAATTTCGCAGAGGTCCGCAAAAAAAAGGAAAATGCAAAAACAAAATATATTTCATTAATATAATGAATAATCTGGTAATTAATCGAAGGAATTTCACAAAATGGCGGCTACTCAAAGCAAAAGGTTCGATTTTCGACCAAAAAAATGAATCTTTAATTGTTTAGAAAAATAAGAAATTTTCATCGGATCGGGTACTCCTTCTATTAATTACAAAAAAATATAGTTAGGAAGCTTGTGTAAAAATTTCAGATCGATCGGTTTAGCCGTTTCTGAGAAATCTAGCTCAACGACTATGAAAACACCCTTTCGAGAAACACGCGATTTAAGTTTTGAAAGCAGCTGAGACCCCCATTGCCTTCATATAAACATGCCAGCAGATATATATTCAGCCATTTCCACCGTTTTTGAACCAGCCGGAAGTTCTTTTGGAGAGATCTTCCATATCAGTTTATTGTAGCTATCGTTGTTATTTTGAGTAGAACCACCCACACATCGTTCCATTAATTCTCCAGTGCTAAGATCTTCATAGATGGGACGTATAGCTTCAGCAACATCTTCTGGAAATGGTTGATAATCATGCTCATACGTAGATAACTCATTTGCAGCTGCGGCCCGCTGCCAAGAGCACCATGATTCTGGTCCGGTCGGGCACTTTTCATGTTCTGGATTCTTGTCTGTCGAGCCGTAATGATCAAATGTGGCCCAGATTGCATTATGCATATTTTCAACCGAATCACAATTTCTTCTGATCGCTAAACCATAATAAAATGTCAATTTATCGATCATTTTCCCTGTCAGTTTGCCTTTTTCACCGAGAGTTTTCTTTTGCATTTTTTTCCCACTCTTCAGCTGAACTGTTAACACGTTCTTTTTTACACAATATCGGAGTCGCATTCCCATTCTCTTCTGTATGTGACCAATATATTCTTTTTTCAAAACTTCTTGATCACCGTAAGGTGCAGCTTTCAAAATTCCCGAGTATGTTTTGGAATCACCGTCTCCAATGTAATGTCTGTACTGCACACCAAATTTTTCCACTTAACGCTTGAACAGTTCGATTACTGCATCAACTTCCATTTTTCCAGAAGAACCAGAATGATTTGTGCTGCAATCATTTTGATGACTTTCAAAAAATTGTTGATATTCTTCAGTATGAAGTTTCCCTTTCCAACTTTCGCATTGTTTGCAGTAAGCACTTTTCACAAGAACATCAATTTCTTTCCCAGAATAATATCCGATCAATGATGTCACCCCATACAAGGAAGTAAATCCTCGCTTTTTCCAGGTACCATCGCCAGATACGGTCAATTCTGTGGAATTTGCTGCACCTTGATGTTCAGAAATCAATCCTTTTTCTTCGGTGCATGCATTTTGAAACAGTTTTTTTTTTTTTTTTTTCGCGCGGAGTCCTACGTCCTACTTACCCGCCCAATCTATCGCGATAAGATAGACGCGAGTTAGAAAAATAAAGGTAAAGGTCCGGGGAAAAAAGTAATTGTTAGATCAATCTTTTGCCAATGAAGCAAGTATTAATCGTTTTAGGAGCGGCAGAGAGTCAAGATTTGATATTACAGGAAAAAGTCTATTATAGTCAGAACATAATACTCTGAAAGGCTCATGCAAGGCATAGTTAGATCTACAATCATTTAAAATTAGGGGAATATAATTTCTAGTTAATCTACTTGGCATAGAAAAGTTTAGCCGACTTAACAAGTCGGGGCAGTCAATATCACGATGTATAAGGTTAAAAATAAAGATACTACCAAGCATCGTTCTACGGTTGGCTAGGGATGGTAAATTAATCAAAAGAAGTCTACTAGAATAAGAAGTTAAGATAAGATTTGCATCCCAGTTTAGGCGCCGTAAAGCAAAAAGAAGGAAGTTTTTTTGTACAGATTCAATACGACCAATATGTATTCCGTATTGTGGACTCCAGACGGGAGACCCATACTCCAGAATCGGACGGACTAGCGAAATAAATAAAGTTTTAGTCAAATAAGGATCATCGAATTCTTTTGACCACCTTTTAATAACTCCAAGCACTCCTCTGGCTTTATTAACCATGGACGAAATGTGATTAGAAAATTTTAGTTTAGGGTCCAAGAGAACGCCAAGATCGTTTACAAGAGTTATTCTATCCAAAGAGCTTCCACTTAACGTGTAAGTCGCGTATATCGGATTGGCCCGATAAAAAGTCATCAGCTTGCACTTGGAACCGTTTAAATTTAGTAAATTATCTCGGCACCAGTGTTGAAAATTATTTAGATCGGATTGCAAGTTTAAATGTCCTTATACTGCAGGCACAACTTAACATCATCTGCGTACATAAGTACGCGAGAATGACTTATAATTGAGGGAAGATCGTTAATAAATAATGTAAAAAGTAACTGATCCAGATGGCTCCCTTGTGGGACACCGGAGGTAACACGGAGAATTTCAGAAATTTAATTTTTAAAAAGGACTTTTTGTGACCTGCCATTTAGATAACTTGAAATCCATTTAAGCAGATCAACTGGAAAACCTAAAAGGTCAAGTTTTTGAATAAGAAGTAACTGATTTACAGAGTCAAATGCTTTACTAAAGTCAGTGTAAATAACGTCTGTTTGAAAACTACTACACGGAGATTTTCGGTTACCGTTTTTACACGGGAATGTATATTCTTTATAATCAAATCGTAGGTAGGATGTGATAGGAAAGCTGGCATGTCCATCAATCCACAAAATTTTGTTGCTCCTTTTAGTCCCAATCCAAGGACTCTCATGACAAACAAAAAGCGTCTATTTATCTCATACGAATGCTGGAGAAAAGGACTCAAATTTACGCTACGATCCATACACTGATCGCACTACACTACCACTTTAAATCCAAGACCTCGTTTTCACATCTCCGTTACAGTCTTTGCACCTTACATATTCAGAAATTGCCGCAAAGACAGTGATAAAATTCAAAATTCGATATTTTAAGGACGAATCGAGCGGCACCAAGATTTCCTTTTGCATTTTCAATTTTTTTGCGGAGGCACTAAAACTGCTTTCATCTGTTTCAGCTGTTTTCGGATTGAAAACATTTCTTCGCTTTCTCGGTCTTGACTTCTGCACTTTCGACGTTTATCTCAATTCTCTGTAACACATCATTTTCACTAAAAAATCACCGGAAAAGGCGCACAACTGTACCGCTAGACTTCTCTGGTTAGACTGGCTTCTACTCTCCAATATTTGGCAGTTTAGGTGCAGGGAATTTAAATTTAGAAAGGGAACATGCAATAAGGAACATGCCGCTTTGCCCTAGATAGGAGCAAACTACGATAAAAGAGGGAGCAAGGTTCAGGTAGGTTCAGGTATGCTGTTGGCGTGCCGGTCCCCTACTGCGCGGTCCCTCGCCTCGCCTTCACTAATGTGTCTATAACTTCGAAAATATTCGTCGGATCAACTTGAAATTTTGTGTGTGTAAGTTAACATTAATGAAGAGTAATAAACAGTCGGTAGAAATTTTGGATGATTCTTGGATCACCCTAGAGTTTCTAGATGCAAACTCAGCATACCCGTCTTTGGGGGCCGTTCCTGGGTTCCATTGGTTCCCAGTATGGTGAGTTGTGGTCATTTTCCAATCGTCAGCATTTTCCACTGACGCGTGGTCGGCCTGCCGACCAAGCTAAGTTTTTCGTCCAGTTAAGACCCGCAGTTCTTTTTTACTTATTCTTGAATAAAGAGCACTTGGCTCATAAACCTTACTCCGGTCACCGACGTTATATTATTATATTCCCCCACTGAGCCTAAGGCCAGGGGCATAGTTAGGCGCCGTAAAGCAAAAAGAAGAAAGTTTTTTTGTACTGCTTCAATACGACCAATATGTATTCCGTATGACCCATACCCCAGAATCAGACGGACTAACGAAATAAATAAAGTTTTAGTTAAATAAGGATCATCGAATTCTTTTGGCCACCTTTTAATAAATCCAAGCAGTTTTCTGGCTTTATTAACCATGGACGAAATGTGGTTTGAAAATTTTAGTTCAGGGTCCAAGAGAACGCCAAGAGTTATTCAATCCAAGGAGCTGCCACTTACTGTGTAAGTCGCGTATATCGGATTGACCCGATAAAAAGTCATCGGCTTGCACTTGGATGCCTTTAAATTTAGTAAATTATCTCGGCACCAGTTTTGAAAATGAACTTAATCGGATTGCAAATCTAAATGGCAGGAAATGTCCTTATACTGCAGGCATAACTTAACATCTTCTGCGTACATAAGTACGCGAGACTGACTTATAATTGAGGGAAGATCGTTAATAAATGTAAAAATAATAATGTAAAAAGTAACGGACCCAGATGGCTCCCTTGTGGGAAACCGGAGGTAACACGGAGAATTGCAGAAATTGAATTTTTAAAAAGCACCGTTTGTGACCTGCCATTCAGATAACTTGAAATCCATTTAAGCAGATCAACTGGAATCCCTAACAGGTCAAGTTTTTGAACAAGAAGTAAGTGATTTACAGAGTCAAATGCTTTACTAAAGTCAGTGTAAATGACGTCTGTTTGAAAACAACTATTGAAGCCTTTTATCACAAATGTAGTGAGCTCTAGAAGGTTTGTGATTGTGGATCTACGTTTAATAAATCCGTGTTCACTTGGAGAAATGATTGATCTACAAAGGTGCTGCAGCTGACAACTTAGAAATACATCTGTAGTTACTGGCTTCTAACTTGTTACCTTTTTTGAGAAGAGGAATAACAAAAGATGCCTTTCAAATATTTGGGAATTGGGAAGTTTCTAGAGATAAGGTAAACAACTTGTGAAGAGGTTTGCACAGGGCCTTAGCGCAATATCTAAGCACGCACCCAGGAATACCATCGGGCCCTGGCGAATAAACAGGCTTAATACGAAGAAGATCCAAAAGAAGAGAGCTTTCTGTTAATGTGGGACAGAATATGAGGTTTGACTTGGACATGGTGTAAGAATAAGGCTGTGATGAATAATCTAAAGTAGAGTAGGTCGTTCGAAAAAATTGGGCAAATAAATCGGCTATTGCCTGATCTGTGGTTGCCGTCATGTTTTCGAACGACAGCGAGGAAGGAAAAGAATTAGATTTACGCTTGGTGTTAACGAAATTATAAAACTGTTTCGGGTCCTGAGAGAACTGGACCTTACAACGGTAACTATTATAACACTTAGCATTAAGCACGGTAAATCTTGACCGAGCACTTAAATATCTAGTTAAAACAGATTGAGAACCGGTATTTTTATATTTCCTAAAAAGTCTGGACTTTAAATTTCTTAACTGTGTCAACTCTTTGCTAAACCAAGGTGATTTATTGGAAGTTGACGGATAGTACCACGGAACACAGGAATTAAAAAATGAGTTTATTGCAGTGTAAAAAACATTAACTGCATCGGACATATTATTGCATAAGTAAAGATCAGACCAATTAAAGCCAGAAATAAAATTATTTATTATTACCCGTATCAAATGAAAGTTTTATTGTTGGGTGATATGGATCTTCAGGTTGCGTGAGTGGTGCTACTCTGGACAGAAACACACCTTCAGGATTTGCTACAAAACACAAATCAAGTAGACGACCTAATGAATTTCGAACCTGGTTTACTTGAGATATGTCAAGCAGGCCGTCAATAAAATCATGCTGTGCTATAGGTAGTAAGACAATTGATCCATCCTCAGTGGACCAAGTAACTCCAGGTATATTAAAATCACCTAGTACTACCAACTGATCCCTATCGGGAAGCTTATTTGCAACGGACTTAATAACGGAAAGGTGATTTAAACCGAAGGGCCCGGAAGTGGCGACTCGCTCCGACGAAGTTCGTCCCGTTGTCGCAATGGACGACTTGGGGACATCCTCGGCGCCCAACGAACCTTTGAAAAGCCAATAAAAAGGAATCTGTGGTTAAATCTGAAACAACTTCTAGATGAACCGCTTTGGACGCAAAACAAACGAAGAGCGCAATGTAGGACTTATACGGAGGCCGACCACGAATTTTCAATGTCGTATAGACAGGGCCACAAAAATCGACGCCACATATAGCAAATGGGCGGAGAGCACGGAGACGATCTGCGGGTAAATTTCCCATAATTTGTGTCATTAGTCGAGGCTTACACTTAAAGCAGCGTATGCATGATCGAACTATCTGACTGCAGACCTCCTGAGCGTTTACGATCCAAATACGCTGTCGAAGGAGACTCACAAGGGCTCGTGGACCAACATGAAAATTGGAATGGTGAAGATGCCGAACATAGCTCTGCACAAATTGGGAGCGTTTTGTCAACAACAATGGAAACTTGGCATCGTATGATATAGGAGCATTAGCTAGTCGCCCCCCAACTCGCAACAAAGAAAAGTGACACCAAGTCCCCTTGTCTTCATGGATGAATGGATTCAATCGCTGAAGACTTGGGCCAACTCTGGATCCTTTACGAACTTTTCTCTTTCTTCATGATACTCGTGCTTCTGTAATATCTCGACAATTTTTAGAAAAGCTTCATTATATTCAGTCGGCGACAAAGTTTTTTCAAATACCATACTTTTGTCTTTGCATCTTCTTATGAAGCGGAACATATAAACGAATACCCGAAGCAGTTTAAGGTGTGACGAAAATCCCTCGATGACATCTACCAAATCCAAATTTCTTACAGCAGCGGTCAGTCCGACCGCAGTCTTCCTCGATTCTTGTAGTAGGACTTCTTCATCTAGTTCAAAGTGTGCATTCTGGGGCCAGTTTGCATCTTCCTCTTTTAAAAACGCAGGTCCAGTAAACCATATTGACTGTATAATTTCGTCGACGTTACAACCTCTTGATACAATATCTGCTGGGTTCTGTTTCGTTGGAACATGCCGCCACGTAGCTTCACCTGACCACTCTTGAATCTCCGCTACTCTATTCGATACGAATGTGGATAATGAAGATGGATGAGACCGGATCCAATGGAGCGTAACTTCAGAATCCGACCAATAAACAATCCGTTCGATAGGTACCTTTAATAGGGGCTTGATTCTGTGGCAGAGATCTGCGAGAAGGTGAGCGGCACATAACTCAAGCCTTGGGAGTGTTTTAGTCTTGAGCGGCGCTACTTTAGACTTTGAAGTCAACAGCGATATTTTATAACCTTCTGCAGTTTTGCTACGAATGTAGACGCAAGCTCCATAAGCTCTTAAGGATGCGTCAGCAAAGGCATGTAATTGGACCGGTGACATCGGATCGGTATGCACAAACCGGGGAATAGATATTTCCTCTAATTTAGACAATGTAATTTTTATCATATTCCAAGCTGTTTCCAAATGAATAGGAATCGACTCATCCCAATCTAACTTATTAAGCCAAAGTTCCTGCAATAGGATCTTTCCTCTTATTACAATAGGACTTAATAAGCCGAGGGGGTCAAACAGCTTCGATGTCACCGATAGTATGTTCCGTTTTGTCGCTCGGAGACCCATGACAGCAGTGTCAATTTGAAATTTGAAGGCATCTTCGTTAGGCAACCACGATATTCCTAACGCCTTAGTTGACTCTGAGTCCGAGATGGGTATGGATTTAACTGTGCTCTCAGATGCGGTAACGTCAGGTGAGTTTGAAAACCACTTTGCCAATTCAAAACCTGCAGTTTGAAGAACCTGAGATACTTCAGACTTAATAGTCTTTAACTCCTCTACGCATGCAGCACCAGTCAACATATCATCGACATAAAAGTCGGATCCAATAACCTTAGCAGCTCTAGGAAAAGAAACTTTGGCAGACTCACTTAACCTTTTTAAACACCGAATAGCCAAAAACGGGGCTGGTCCAGTACCATATGTTACGGTGTTGAGCTTGTATAATCTCAAGGACTCAGAGGGGTCTCTTCTCCACACTATAAGTTGAAACTGCCTATCTGCTTCATTCACCATCACTTGGCGATACATTTTCTTTACATCGGCGGTCAGGGCAAACCTATGCAGCCGGAAGCGCAGTAACGTTGAGTACAACTCATCTTGGATTGTCGGCCCAACCATCAAAATGTCATTTAGAGACTTCTGAGTTGACGATTTACAAGACGCATCGAAAACGACACGTAACTTGGTTGACGTACTTTGGGGTCTCAGAACACATTGATGTGGGATAACATAATGTGGAGCAGAAGGAAGTTTATCTGTAAGAGACATATGACCTAAGGAAAGGTACTCCTCCATAAATTCTAGGTACATTTCCTTCATCTCAGGGTCTCGAGACAGCCTTCTTTCAAGCGACAAAAACCGCCGTTTTGCAACTTCAAAAGAGTTGCCTAACTCATTTGGATCCGATTTAAACGGCAGTCTTACTTCAAACCGACCTGATGGCAAAACCTGAGTAGTCTTCCGGTAGTGTTCTTCACATAACTTTTGCTCAGGTGACAGAATTTTCTTTAGAGATGGCATTTTTTCCAGTGACCAAAACTTCTGTAGAGTGCTGTCAATAGACACTAAAATCTCTTCACTACAACTGAAACTTTTCACAACTTCTGTAGGGGAAGATGCCTTATATCTACCCGATACAACCCAGCCGAAGAGGGTTTTCTGCAGAGTTGGAAAGTCAGGACCTTGTCTAATTTGTCCAACAGCTAATAATTCGAAAAATGATTCTGCTCCTATTAACATATCTATTCTTTGTGGCTTGTAGAAATAGGGGTCTGCTAGTGGTAGGTTCTTTGGAATTTTCCAGTCATTGATATTGACCGACTGGTCAGGATGATATCCTGATATTGATTTCAAAATCCAAAAATCGAAGGAGAACTCACTACCATTTATACGCGACTTCACCATTGTGTGTACCTTTTTCTTAACTTGAGAATTGGACTCGCCAATACCAAGTAAGTTTATACACGGCTCCTCTTTACGGATCTGTAAGCGGTGAGCAAGGTCCTCTGTTATAAAATTCGTTTGGGACCCAGAGTCAAGAAGTGCTCGGGCCCAAATATATTCACCGTTTTTAGTTCTTACACTTACGATCGACGTGGCTAAAATCACTCTGTCCAATGATGTCGCATGCATAACATGTGACGTGGAAGGCTGATCTTGATATAAAGAGGGAGAAAGAATCTCTTGGGGTGGTAGCAACGCTAAACTATTTTCGGACACTGTATATCTATGCAGTAAAACGTGATGCGAGCGGCCACAAACTCGACATTTATTAAATTTGCATTTTGAAACAGTGTGACCCTTTCGCATACAATTGATGCATAAGGAAGCAGATTTTACAAAGTCAAACCTTTGCATTACCGAAAGGCGACCAAACGGACCACAGTTCGCTAGGATATGGTCTCCTGCATTGCAATAGCTACAACTTTGCTGGGATTTACTGTTGGACGAAGAACAAGAAAATGAGCTGCGATTATGTGGCTTGCTCGTCATAACTTTATCTTGCTTTGGTTTCGTCGATTCTTCAGCGGATAAATGCTGGTATCGGCGGTTTAACATTTTTTCAAAATCGGACCAAAGCGGTAACCTTTCATAATCTAATTGTTCTTCCCATTTTTGTTTGGTCACTGGGTCTACTCTGTTCAAAACAAGATAGATCAACATTGCATTTGAAATCTTGGTGTCGTCTCCTATCGATAACAAAGAACCGTATATAGATGATACGGTGTCGATAATATTTCTTAAAGACGAAGCTGACTGTTGCGTTATTTTCGGAAGACTAAACAATGTTGAAATATTATTCATAAAAATTAAACATTCGTTATCATACACTTTTTTCAGGCTGATCATAGCCTTTTCATAATTGCTCTCGGTGACTTGGTAGGCCTTAATAGTTCCCAAAGCTTCACCAGAAAGACAAGAAATTAAGTGATTGAATTTTTCTATGACGGGAATGCTGTCGTCTTGATGAACAAGAGTTTCGAAAAGGCTAATGAAATTCTTAAACTCCGAATATTTGCCGCTGAATTTCGGCAATGCCAAATTCGGAAGTCGAGCTCGAGTTGGGGCTGCAGAAGCTGATCCAATTATTTTGGTTTCGATTGCCGTCTTCATGGCTGAGATAAGCGACATTATTTTTGCCTTGGTAATTATTGAAAGCTCTTCCAACTCTTCTCCGAACTCATCGCCATCATCTAAATCTTCGATCTGTTCTTGTATTTGAGTTGCCTTAAAAATAGAAGCATTTAAAATCTCTAGCCGACAAGTTAGTTCTACTTCTTGGATCGGAATCTGGCCGGCTTCTATTCGATCATTTAATCGGCGGATGCTCATCACTGGTTTTTTGAGCTTATTTTTAAGATCCGCAAGAAGTTCAAGAGATTTTGGCTTATCTGGACTCATTTTAATTTATTTTTTATTTTTTATATATAAACCACGAAATAAATAAATATATATATAAATAAATTATTTATCCAAGAATAATAATTAATAAAATAAATAAGTTTTAAAAGAGGATAATTGTTCAATTAGAATGACGACAAAATGTTAAATAAATTTTCGAAACAAAATACTAAGAGTAATAACAATTTAATTTAATTATTAAATTTGTTCGAAAAAATTATTTTAATAATTATCCACAACGAAAACGACGAAAAAAATATTAAATTGAATATCGAGCCACGAGGTATCAAAATTAACAGTGGTTGCAATGACGGCAAAAATCAGTATACCCGTCCGAATGCAGGGTAGCGCGTCACTTTGATCTTTAGCGCGCCAAACCAAAAGTCCAACAACAATTACAACGATGCTAACGGCAGACAAGCGAAGCGAAAAAGGAAAACGAAAAAGTTAACCGCTGCAGCTGCTTGTATATGAGGACTTATGTATTGGTTATATATAGCGGCTGGGATAATTTTACCAACTATTAATTTTCGAGTTTCAATAAATAAATTGGGGGCGACAGTGATTGCAATAATATAACACAATTATGTAAATGTTGCGTCCAACGGAGGTTCAAATAGGTTATAATGTGTATGTGTATGTATGTGTATATGTATGTGTATATAATAAATTTTAATATAATTTTTTATTTTTATTTATTATAAATAAATGCATGCACAACTAGCTCTACTATATCGATACGTCTGTGCCAAGAATTGAAAGCGAGGTGCAATTTTTCAGCACAAGACAATAAACAATTAAATTGTTTTTCTTATAAACTCAAGCTTTCAATTTTTTGCACAAATACCTCAGGTTCTGCGTTAGGGTCTTTCAATCCAGCTGCCACTTTCCTTTTGCACATTGAGCAGTCGCAGGGCATCCCTCTGGCAGCAGTTCTTTTTGGCGAACAGAGTATTTCGCGACCGGCACGATATTTTAAGCAGGAGCTGAGAGAGAGTTTTCTAATTATTCATTTCCGAAAAAACTTGGCGGTGGCTAAAATTATTATTTGCGAGAAACGAAAACGAAAGAAAAGGTGTCGACGGCTCAAATCAATTTCAACGAATACTTCTATATTTTTCGACAAAGTACTTAGAGCCTAGCTTAACGAAGGTTGGCGAAGACGGGGCGACTTCGCCGAGAGCGAGAGAAAACTTTATTGTGCTCCCGCCTTCGCCCTAAACTAACTTACACTAAACTTCAAGTTTTTTAACAATTTCATTAAAAATTCAAATTTGCGCGAACACTTATGAATAGCTGACAACTTAGAAATACATCTGTAGTTACTAGCTTCTAACTTGTTACCTTTTTTGAGAAGAGGAATAACAAAAGATGCCTTTCAAATATTTGGGAATTGGGAAGTTTCTAGAGATAAGGTAAACAACTTGTGAAGAGGTTTGCACAGGGCCTTAGCGCAATACCTAAGCACGCACCCAGGAATACCATCGGGCCCTGGCGAATAAACAGGCTTAATACGAAGAAGATCCAAAAGAAGAGAGCTTTCTGTTAATGTGGGACAGAATATGAGGTTTGACTTGGACATGGTGTAAGAATAAGGCTGTGATGAATAATCTAAAGTAGAGTAGGTCGTTCGAAAAAATTGGGCAAATAAATCGACTATTGCCTGATCTGTGGTTGCCGTCATGTTTTCGAACGACAGCGAGGAAGGAAAAGAATTAGATTTACGCTTGGTGTTAACGAAATTATAAAACTGTTTCGGGTCCTGAGAGAACTGGACCTTACAACGGTAACTATTATAACACTTAGCATTAAGCACGGTAAATCTTGACCGAGCACTTAAATATCTAGTTAAAACAGATTGAGAACCGGTATTTTTATATTTCCTAAAAAGTCTGGACTTTAAATTTCTTAACTGTGTCAACTCTTTGCTAAACCAAGGTGATTTATTGGAAGTTGACGGATAGTACCATTGAACACAGGAATTAAAAAATGAGTTTATTGCAGTGTAAAAAACATTAACTGCATCGGACATATTATTGCATAAGTAAAGATCAGACCAATTAAAGCCAAAAATAAAAAAGTTCAGACAACTGCGGAATATATGAGCAAGTTATGTATGTAAAGTTATCAGGAAGCGATAACTTTACACAAATAAATTCAATGGTATTGAATTCATCAAAAAATAACTCCTCAGACGGGAGGTTTGAATCAACTCCAAATTAAGACCTCCCCGTCTAGAGGGACGGTCATACCTATATATTGTGTACTTCGGAGCTAAAGATCTCCGGCTTTAACCAGGTTTCTGTAAACACAATAATATGAAATGCAAAGGAAAGGCTATCGGAATACAATTTAGTGAGCTTGCCTCGAACTCTTTTACAACCATATTATCCGGCCAAAAGTCGCCCGAGCATATGGCTTCAAAAAGCTCGTTAGGGACAGTTATCTTGAAAGATGAAATGTCTCTAGCATAAAAAAACTTAAACTTTTCCACCTTTACACTATTACAATCGGCTTTAGTTTTGTCTTGTATATAAGACAATACATCAGAAGATGTTTGATCAGGGGAAAGCCGAGAAACGAAAATTTGTTTCTTTAGTGGAATCACTGAAAGGGATTTTGGTGGAGCAGACATTGTTTCTGCAAAACCAACTTGAGCCGGTTGTCAAGACTCAGTAGTCCCTTGTGGTGGTGATGCTACATTCTGAGAGATAGGTGGATCCACTAATTGTGAAACCACTACGGACAAATCGGAATTCTTAGAAGTCCCTGGTTGCATGCAAATCAGCTGCTGACCCACCGGAATGCTCTGTTGTTCTTTTGATTTCGGTTGCGGAGTGTTCCTCTTTTGCTCCTTACCACCAGCGGCCTTTTTGTTCTTAGGGGACTCTCAGAGAGGAGATCAGCTCGGCGAAAACTATCTCTAGGAACTCCGAAACACCTAATCAGCCCCATCAGGCCGCCTTTAGTTTGGCGCATGAACGATTTCATCTCGTTCGCAACCTCGACACAAGCGTCACAACAAAACTGCAAATTGTGCCCCTTTGAAAGGTCATCACTTGTCCGGCCAGTAAAACCGGCGCACTTGGTGTGCACCATATTTTCACACAGCTAGCAAGTCATATTAGACTGGTCAGCCCTGATTACGAGGCTGCATTTTTTGCAGAAGCAGACTAAATTTTTATTATTCATGTTTATTTTTTTTTTTTTTTTTTTTTTTTTGCGCGGAGTCCTACGGCTTACATACCCGCCCAACCGACCGAGGGGCGCAGCCGTGTATCGTACGGCACGATTCGCGATAAGATAGACGCGAGATAGGAAAATAAAGGTAAAGGTCCGGGGAAAAAAGTAATAGTTAGATCAATCTTGTGCCAATGAAGCAAGTATCAATCGTTTTAGGAGCGGCAGAGAGTCAAGATTAGATATTACAGGAAAAAGTCTATTATAGTCAGAACATAATACTCTGAAAGGCTCATGCAAGGCATAGTTAGATCTACAATGATTTAAAATTAGGGAAAATAATTTCTAGTTAATCTACTTGGCACAGAAAAGTTTAGCCGACTTAACAAGTCGGGGCAGTCAATATCACCATGTATAAGGTTATAAATAAAGATAGTACCAAGCATCGTTCTACGGTTGGCTAGGGATGGTAAATTAATCAAAAGAAGTCTACTAGAATAAGAAGGTAAGATAAGATTTGCATCCCAGTTTAGGCGCCGTAAAGCAAAAAGAAGGAAGTTTTTTTGTACAGATTCAATACGACCAGTATGTATTCCGTATTATGGACTCCAGACGGGAGACCCATACTCCAGAATCGGACGGACTAGCGAAATAAATAAAGTTTTAGTCAAATAAGGATCATCGAATTCTTTTGACCACCTTTTAATAAATCCAAGCACCTTTCTGGCTTTATTAACCATGGACGAAATGTGATTAGAAAATTTTAGTTTAGGGTCCAAGAGAACGCCAAGATCGTTTACAAGAGTTATTCTATCCAAAGAGCTGCCACTTAACGTGTAAGTCGCGTATATCGGATTGGCCCGATAAAAAGTCATCAGCTTGCACTTGGAACCGTTTAAATTTAGTAAATTATCTCGGCACCAGTGTTGAAAATTATCTAGATCGGATTGCAAGTTTAAATGTCCTTATACTGCAGGCACAACTTAACATCATCTGCGTACATAAGTACGCGAGAATGACTTATAATTGAGGGAAGATCGTTAATAAATAATGTAAAAAGTAACGGGCCCAGATGGCTCCCTTGTGGGACACCGGAGGTAACACGGAGAATTTCAGAAATTGAATTTTTAAAAAGGACCCTTTGTGACCTGCCATTTAGATAACTTGAAATCCATTTAAGCAGATCAACTGGAAAACCTAAAAGGTCAAGTTTTTGAATGAGAAGTAAGTGATTTACAGAGTCAAATGCTTTACTAAAGTCAGTGTAAATGACGTCTGTTTGAAAACTACTATTGAAGCCTTTTATCACAAATGAAGTGAGCTCTAGAAGGTTTGTGATTGTGGATCTACGTTTTATAAATCCGTGTTGACACGGAGAAATGATTGATCTACAAAGGTGCTGCAAATGAGGAGTAATAATTTTTTCAAAAAGCTTAGGAATAGCTGACAACTTAGAAATACCTCTGTAGTTGCTGGCTTCTAACTTGTTACCTTTTTTGAGAAGAGGAATAACAAATGATTCCTTCCAAATATTAGGGAATTGGGAGGTTTCTAGAGATAAGGTAAACAACTTGTGAAGAGGTTTGCACAGGGCCTTAGCGCAATACCTAAGCACGCACCCAGGAATACCATCGGGCCCTGGCGAATAAACAGGCTTAATACGAAGAAGATCCAAAAGAAGAGAGCTTTCTGTTAAAGTGGGACAGAATATGAGGTTTGACTTGGACATGGTGTAAGAATAAGGCTGTGATGAATAATCTAAAGTAGAGTAAGTCGTTTGAAAAAATTGGGCAAATATATCGGCTATTGCCTGATCTGTGGTTCCCGTCATGTTTTCGAACGACAGCGAGGAAGGAAAAGAATTAGATTTACGCTTGGTGTTAACAAAATTATAAAACTGTTTCGGGTCCTGAGAGAACTGGACCTTACAACGGCTTAAGTAACTATTATAACACTGAGCATTAAGCACGGTAAATCTTGACCGAGCACTTAAATATCTAGTAAAAACAGATTGAGAACCGGTATTTTTATATTTCCTAAAAAGTCTGGACTTTAAATTTCTTAACTGTGTCAACTCTTTGCTAAACCAAGGTGATTTATTGGAAGTTGACGGATAGTACCACGGAACACAGGAATTAAAAAATGAATTTATTGCAGTGTAAAAAACATTAACTGCATCGGACATATTATTGCATAAGTAAAGATCAGACCAATTAAAGCCATAAATAAAATTATTTAGCCTCAGAAAGTCTGCCTTGCGAAAACAATGTATTCGTTTGGATTTTTCTGATTTTTCTTCTATAACTCTACCCGTATCAAATGAAAGTTCGATTGTTGGGTGATATGGATCTTCAGGTTGCGTGAGTGGTGCTACTCTGGACAGAAACACACCTTCAGGATTTGATACAAAACACAAATCAAGTAGACGACCTAATGAATTTCGAACATGGTTTACTTGAGATAGAGATATGTCAAGCAGGCCATCAATAAAATCATGCTGTGCTATAGGTAGTAAGACATTAGATCCGTCCTCAGTGGACCAAGTAACTCCAGGTATATTAAAATCACCTAGAACTATCATCTGATCCCTATCGGAAAGCTTATTTGCAACGGACTTAATAACGGATAGGTGATTTAAATAATCAGGAAGTTCAGACAACGGCGGAATATATGAGCAAGTTATGTATATAAAGTTACCAGGAAGCGATAACTTTACACAAATAAATTCAATGGTATTGAATTCATCAAAAAATAACTCCTCAGACGGGAAGTTTGAATCAACTCCAATTAAGACTCCACCTCCCCGTCTAGAGGGACGGTCATACCTATATATTGTGTACTTACCTGGAAAAACTTCGGAGCTAAAGATCTCTGGCTTTAACCAGGTTTCTGTGAACACAATAATATGAGATGCAAAGGAAAGGCTATCAGAATACAATTTAGTGAGTTTGCTACGCAAACCTCTTGCATTCTGATAAGAAAGAAGGAGGTTAGAAGTTAGTTTTTTGAAATTGGTACACTGGTTTGGCCTCGACTAGGAAGTTTTACTCCCATGGGCCCCTTCTTCTTTATCTTAGCCGCGTACTCTTTTACAAACATATTATCCGGCCAAAAGTCGCCCGAGTATATGGCTTCAAAAAGCTCGTTAGGGACAGTTATCTTGAAAGATGAAATGTCTCTAGCATAAGAAAACTTAAACTTTTCCACCTTTACACTATTACAATCGGCTTTAGTTTTGTCTTGTATATAAGACAATACATCAGAAGATGTTTGATCAGGGGAAAGCCGAGAAACGAAAATTTGTTTCTTTAGTGGAACCACTAAAAGGGATTTTGGTGGAGCAGACATTGTTTCTGCAAAACCAACTTGAGCCGGTTGTCCGGACTCAGTAGTCCCTAGTGGTGGAGATGCTACATTCTGAGAGATAGGTGGATCCACTAATTGTGAAACCACTACGGACAAATCGGAATTCTTAGAAGTCCCTGGTTGCATGCATTCTGTAACGGATTGTTCGGATATCGAATCTTTTTTAGCTGCCGATCTTAGCAACATTTGAGGGTTTGCTGAAATCAACTGCTGATCCGCCGGAATGCTCTGTTGATCTTTTGATTTCGGTTGCGGGGTGTTCCCCTTTTGCTCCTTGCCACCAGCGGCCTTTTTGCGCTTAGGGGACTCTTCTAATAGCTAACGACTATTAAACTGCGAGTCCAGCGCAGAGAGGAGATCATCAGCTCGCCGAAAACTATCTCTAGCCACTCCGAAACAGCTAATCAGCCCCATCAGGCCGCCTTTAGTTTGGCGCATGAACGATTTCATCTCGTTCGCAACCTCGACACAAGCGTCACAACAAAACTGCAAATTGGGCCCCTTTGAAAGGTCATCACTTGTCCGGCCAGTAAAACCGGCGCACTTGGTGTGCACCATATTTTCACACAGCCAGCAAGTCATATTAGACTGGTCAGCCCTGATTACGTGGCTGCATTTTTTGCAGAAGCAGACTAATTTTTTATTATTCATTTTATTTATTTACCACTGTACCAAGAAAGCGAAACTGAAATTTATAAGCGAGCAGTTATAAGTACCGCAAGAGCGCAGAAACTGCACGCTTAGAACTTTCAAAGCAAAGAGAGCAAGAGAGCGGCAGCGTAAATAAGTTAAAGTGCATGCACAAAAGAGAAACGGAGGGGATATAAGAAAAGAAAACACGGATAAGAATTACGAAAAACTAAAACAATTTATTAGTATTAAATACAAAGTGCACTCGCGAAGCGAACGGAGTTTAAATTTATGTTTTAATAAACCCGAAGAGAATTAAAATTGTTTTGATAAAACCCACCGATGGGAATAAAACGAAAACAAAATGCAAAATTCGATGCGCAGAAAAAAAACACGACCGTTCACTTTGAAAGTCAAAGACGAATTTTTATTTCATTTTATCTATTGAAACCACTGTACCAAGAAAACGAATTGAAATTTATATGCGAGCAGTTATAAGTACCGCAAGAGCGCAGAAACTGCACGCTTAGAACTTTCAGAGCGGGAGCGTAAATTAGTTAAAGTGCATGCACAAAAGAGAAACGGCGGGGATATAAGAAAAGAAAATACAGATAAGAATTACGAAAACTAAAACAATTTATTAGTATTATTAGTATCAATAACGATTTTGCGTCGCTTGTGAACAGTTGTGTTAGCCTTTGTGCTCTGAGTTTTTGTATTTTTTCAGTGATTTTGTGCGAGTGTTTTGTGTTCATTTATTTACAAAGCTTAACCTAATATCTTCGTCATAAAATTTAAATAGATCTCCCAGTAAACGGGTATGTGTTTATAATTATTTAAACATTTCTATTAATTTAATCTCGGAGCTTTGTTACTGTAATTTACGCTCTCTATACTTGCTAGAACTCTTTTACTCCCTCTCAATCTCTCCCGCTCTATTTTATAACTGTAAATTTCTCTAACTCTCTCTTTCTCTCTTGCATGCTTTACATTGCATTTGTTTATGATTAAAGTTGTTGTGTTACACAAGAAACGCTCAGTCGATATAAGATTTATTCTCTCGTGCTCTCTTTATTCGATTTAATTCGTGATCTCGCGCTCTTACTTTTTTCTTGTTTTGTCCCCTTGTGGTTTTTTGGATTTGATCCCAGTGCCAAATTTACTTTGAGGTATTTTTCATATTCTTATTTTTTTATTTGCTTTAAACTTACAATGGCTCTTGTCTGTTCTAAGAAAAATTGTACTCTTGCGTCTTCAACTAAAGACCCTTTTATTTTTTGCTGGCTCTGCGATTCGATGATGCGTTACGTGCGGACTTACTGGAGAGTCAAGATTTTTTGATCTTTATTCTGGTCTCATGTGGTCTGTGGGTCCTGCAGGAAATGGTATTGGATGAGCGGCTTTTGAAGCAGACTCGAGTCTTTTAATATCTCAGGAGCTTTTAAACAACTCAATAAGGGGTTCAATTCCGTCTGTGCCCAGTTTAATAAAAAAAAATTTTTAACCGAGTCGCCTAAACGTAAAAAAGCCAGTTTAACCGCCGTTAATATGATTGTGGAATCCACCCCAAATCCGAACTTGGTAGCAGCAGTTTCTGTTGACACAGGGGTAAATGAACCAACTGTGCCTATGGATACAGCTAGTTCGGGTGGAGTCCCTGTTTCCAGAATAAAATGCTAGAAAGTCAAAGAATTCGTTGTCGACCTTACCTATAGGTACAGTAGGCACCGTTCCTAGTTCTCAGCCCAGTGAGGCTTAGACTGCTGCTGGGGGCGTAAGAAACTTTCAGTTGTTCCACAAAGGAAGCAATTATTTGTTTCTAGATTCACCCCAGATACCACATCTGAGGATGTTTTGGAATTTATACGTGAAAAATTCCCATCCGAGGATATTGCAGTTGAACAATTTCGATTTTCATACGCTCGTAGGATATCGTCTTTTAAAATATTTGCTCCGCCTGATGTGTTTAATGTGTTACTTTCTGAAAGTTTTTGGCTTAATGATGATTTAGTACTTAAAGAATTTGTTCCAAATAAACCGAGAACAAATAACAAGCCTTCCACTGTGGCAAAAAACTAAAAAGTTTATTCTTGGCATATCAAAATGTTAGGGGACTAAATATGAAGCTACTCAAGCTTTATGCTGACTCCTCTGCATTCACCGAAGATATTTTGGCTTTTACGGAAACTTGGCTAAAACCAGAGATATCTGACTCTGAAGTTCTGTCAAATAACTTTAATACTTATAGGACCGATCGCCCCTCACGTAGGGGGGGCGGTGTACTGATTGCCGTTACCTCTAGCCTAACATCTGAAATAATTCTCACTCATATCCCAAACGAAATTGAATTTGTAAGTATGAAAGTTTCCTTGCAATCTTTATCTATTTTTGTTATATGTTCTTATATTCCACCAGGCTCTGATCTAGTAATTTATGAGCACCATCTGTCCGCAATAAAATCCGTACTATCCCTTCTTTTTAACAGAGACCTTTTGATTGTTTTGGGTGACTTTAATCTACCTGATATTTCTTGGTCTCCTCCCACTGATTCACTTGTCGCTATACCTTTATCCGCCCATGATTTTGTAGATGGCCTTTTAGAATTATCATTACAGCGAGTAAGCTTTATACGAAATTCTTTAAATAGACAATTAGATCTTGTGTTTGTTTCAGACCCGTCTGAGGTCACGGTATGTAGAATTGACGCTCTTGTTGTACCTGAAGACCGATATCATCTAACAATGGAATTGACAATTTACGTCCCCTGCTCTGATACCCTCTCTCCTTTAGTGCTCCCAACTAAAATGATATGCTTTCGTAAATGTGACTATAATAAACTTAACGATATGATTTCTCATTATAACTGGACAGACTTGTACAGTTGTACAGACATTGAAAGTGCCACTGAACTATTCTATATAGCGTTAAATACTTTTTTTAATGAATGCGTTCCTGATAGGTTTCCTTTAAACATAAACAGGCCTCCTTGGTTTACCAATGCGCCTCAAAGACTTTAAAACCTTTAATCAAATACTTATAAAAAGTATAAAAAATCGGGTAAGCCATCAGATTTTTCGAAATATGTAGTGGCTCGATCGGATTTTAATGTTCTCAACAGTCATTGCTATTCTATGAATCTAAATCGATGTAAATTTGAATTTTCAAATGATCCGAAGCAGTTTTTCAACTTTGTTAATGCCAAGCGTAAGTCATCGGCATTGCCTTCATCGGTACGTCTAAACTCAACGGAGGCATCGACGGATTCTGACATTGCTGATTTATTTGCTAAGTTTTTCCAAACTTATAATTCGACAGCTTACACAAATTCTAACTACCCTAATCCCTTAAATAGGGCAAATTGTATTTTTACCCCTTTAATTACTGAAAACTCTCTATTAATAGATTTAGAAACAACAACGCCGACATATTCTCCCGGTCCAGATGGACTTCCTGGATGTATGCTCAAGTTTTGTGCGTCAAACCGATTCTTAAACTTTTTAATTTGTCTATTTCATCATCAGTTTTTCCTACTATCTGGAAGGACTCTTTTATTATTCCACTTCATAAAAAAGGTGCGAAGGCTGATGCCAAGAATTATAGAGGTATTTCCAAATTGTCGGCAATTCCCAAAGCATTTGAACGTATTATCACTTCTCATTTGCAACATTTATGTTCCTCGCTTATACCACCTGTGTCAAAAGGTTTTGAAATAGCGAAGATCGACTACCACCAACCTTCTTGACTTGTCGATGTTCTATGCTAATAAATGGATCCTTGAAGAAAAAATGCCCACAGACTGCACGTCTTATATAACGATTTTAGCTCCAGGTCTTTGACCTTCGTCAACCACTCTCTTCTCTTATGTCACATTAGATCTGCTTGGGTTTCCTGGTAATCTATTAACTTACATTTCAAGTTCTTTTAATAGCTAGGACTCAGAGGCTATATATTCAAGAATTCCTTGTTTCAAAATTAATTCTACTAGACATCTGGAGTCCCTTAGGCATATAGTCATCTAGGGCCCTTTGCTGTTTACTTTGTTTATCACATCGATCTAGAATCCCTCTATCATAACACATTGCTCGTGTACTAATGTATGCTGATGATGTTAGAGCTTTGTTTAATGATATAGCGTCGTGACTTAACATTAAGTCAGCTATTGATTGTTTTCATGAATGTTTTCAGTACGACCTTTTAAAGTTGACAATCTTTAAATGCAACGTTATGATTTATTTATAGGGGTACTCTAACGTTTATTAGTTACTTTCTTAGAAAATTTACGCCACTGACCGTATATATTCCCAGTTAACGACGTTTAGGTGTTTTCTGGACCCTAAACTTAAATTTGACTGCCACATAATGTACTTTAAGCCATGAGTGTTCTTGGCTTTATAAAGCGTAGCTTTGTTACCGTAATTTACGCTCTCTATACTTGCTAGAACTCTTTTACTCCCTCTCAATTTACTGTAATTTAGCTTCTGCTAGACTTTTTCGTTTATTTCTCTAACTCTCTCTTTCTCTCTTGCATGCTTTTCATTGCTTTTGTTTATGATTAAAGTTGTTGTCTTACACAAGCCACGCTCAGTCGATATAAGATTTATTCTCTCGTGCTCTCTTTATTCGACTTAATTCGTGATCTCGCGCTCTTACTTTTTTCTTGTTTTGTCCCCTTGTGGTTTTTTGGATTTGATCCCAGTGCCAAATTTACTTTGAGGTATTTTTCATATTCTTATTTTTTTATTTGCTTTAAACTTACAATGGCTCTTGTCTGTTCTAAGAAAAATTGTACTCTTGCGTCTTCAACTAAAGACCCTTTTATTTTTCGCTGGCTCTGCGATTCGATGTGCGTTAACTGCGACTTCTGGGAGTAAGATTTTATTGTTTTTTCTGGTCTCTTGGTATTGGGTCCTGCAGAAATGGTATTGAGATGAGCGGCTTTTGATTTTATATCTCAGGAGCTTTTAAACAACTCAATGAGGGGTTCAATTCTGTCTGTGCCCAGTTTAATAATAAAAAATTATTAACCGAGTCGCCTAAACGTAAAAAAGCCAGTTTAACCGCCGTTAATATGATTGTGGAATCCACCCCAAATCCGAACTTGGTAGTAGCAGTTTCTGTTGACACAGGGGTAAATGAAGCAACTGTGCCTATGGATACAGCTAGTTCGGGTGGAGTCCCTGTTCCTGGTTCTCAGCCCAGTGAGGTTCAGACTGCTGATTGGGGGCGTAAGAAACTTTCAGTTGTTCCACAAAGGAAGCAATTATTTGTTTCTAGATTCACCCCAGATACCACATCTGAGGATGTTTTGGAATTTATACGTGAAAAATTCCCATCCGAGGATATTGCAGTTGAACAATTTCGATTTTCATACGCTCGTAGGATATCGTCTTTTAAAATATTTGCACCGCCTGATGTGTTTAATGTGTTACTCTCTGAAAGATTTTGGCTTAATGATGACTTAGTAATTAAAGAATTTGTTCCAAATAAACCGAGAACAAATAACACTGCGCCAAAAAACTAAAAAGTTTATTCTTAGCGTATCAAAATGTTAGGGGACTAAATATGAAGCTACACAAGCTTTATGCTGACTCCTCTGCATTCACCGAAGAAATTTTGGCTTTTACGGAAACTTGGCTAAAACTGGAGATATCTGACTCTGAAGTTCTTTCAAATTACTTTAATACTTATAGGACCGATCGCTCCTCACGTAGGGGGGCGGTGTACTGATTGCCATTACCTCTAGCCTAACAACTGAAAGAATTCTCTCTCATATCCCAAACATAATTGAATTTGTAAGTGTGAAAGTTTCCTTGCAATCTTTATCCATTTTTGTTACATGTTCTTATATTCCACCTGGCTCTGATCTAGTAATTTATGAACACCATCTGTCCGCAATAAAATCCGGACTATCCCTTCTTTCTAACAGAGACCTTTTGATTGTTTTGGGTGACTTTAATATACCTGATATTTCTTGGACTCCTCCCACTGACTCACTTGTCGCTATACCTTTATCCGCCCATGATTTTGTAGATGGCTTTTTAGAATTATCGTTACAGCAAGTAAGTTTTATACGAAATTCTTTAAATAGACAATTAGATCTTGTGTTTGTTTCAGACCCGTCTGAGGTCACGGTATGTAGAATTGACGCCCTTGTTGTACCTGAAGACCGATATCATCTAACAATGGAATTGACAATTTGCGTCCCCTGCTCTGATACCCTGTCTCCTTTAGTGCTCCCAACTAAAATGAGATGCTTTCGTAAATGTGACTATAATAAACTTAACGATATGATTTCTCATTATAACTGGACGGACTTGTACAATTGTACAGACATTGAAAGTGCCACTGAACTATTCTATATAGCGTTAAATACTTTTTTTAATGAATGCGTTCCTGATAGGTTTCCTTTAAACCTAAACAGGCCTCCTTGGTTTACCAATGCGCTTCAAAGACTTAAAAACCTTAAATCAAATACTTATAAAAAGTATAAAAAATCGGGTAAGCCATCAGATTTTTCGAAATATGTAGTGGCTCGATCGGATTTTAATGTTCTCAACAGTCATTGCTATTCTATGTATCTAAATCGATGTAAATTTGAATTTTCAAATGATCCGAAACAGTTTTTCAACTTTGTTAATGCCAAGCGTAAGTCATCGGCATTGCCTTCATCGGTACGTCTAAACTCAACGGAGGCATCGACGGATTCTGACATTGCTGATTTATTTGCTGAGTTTTTCCAAACCACTTATAGTTCGACAGCTTGGTCAAATTCTAACTACCCTAATCCCTTAAATAGGGCAAATTGTATTTTTACCCCTTTAATTACTGAAAACTCTCTCTTAATAGATTTAGAAACAACAACGCCGACTTATTCTCCCGGTCCAGATGGACTTCCTGGATGTGTGCTCAAGTTTTGTGCGTCAACCATTTGTAAACCGATTCTTAAACTTTTTAATTTGTCTATTTCATCATCAGTTTTTCCTACTATCTGGAAGGACTCTTTTATTATTCCACTTCATAAAAAGGGTGCGAAGGCTGATGCCAAGAATTATAGAGGTATTTCCAAATTGTCGGCAATTCCTAAAGCATTTGAACGTATTATCACTTCTCATTTGCAACATTTATGTTCCTCGCTTATATCACCGTGTCAGCATGGTTTTGTTAAGCGAAGATCGACCACCACCAACCTTCTTGAATTGTCATCTATTGTAATAAATGGATTTCATAAAAAAATGCAGACTGACGTTATATACACAGATTTTAGTAAGGCCTTTGACTCCGTTAACCACTCTCTTCTTTTATTCAAATTAGATCAGCTTGGGTTTCCTGGTAATCTATTAACTTGGATTTCAAGTTACTTGAATGCTAGGACTCAGAGGTTTATATTCAAGAATGCTGTTTCAAAATTGATCTACGTGACATCTGGAGTCCCTCAGGGAAGTCATCTAGGCCCTTTGCTGTTTTCTTTGTTTATCAACGATCTTCCCTCTATCATAACACATTCTCGTGTACTAATATATGCTGATGATTTTAAGCTTTGTTTATCATTTAATGATATAGCGTCGGGACTTAACTTACAGTCAGATATTGATTGTTTTCATGAATGGTGTGAGTACAACCTTTTAAAGTTGAACAACGTTAAATGCAACGTTATGATTTATAGGGGTACTCCTACGTTTATTAGTTACTTTCTTGAAAATACGCCACTCGACCGTATATATTCAGTTAACGATTTAGGTGTTCTTCTGGACCCTAAACTTAAATTTGACTGCCACATAATGTCCACTGTTAACGAAGCCATGAGTGTTCTTGGCTTTATAAAGCGTTGGTCAAAAGACTTTGATGACCCTTATACAACCAAATTATTATTTACCTCCCTTGTCCGTCCTATTTTGGAATATTGTTCGTCGGTTTGGAGTCCACAATATCAAGTGTACATTGACCGTATTGAGTCGGTACAAAAAAAAGTCTTCTATTTGCCCTTCTTAGTTTGAACTGGGATCAAAACTTAAGGCTACCTTCCTACCAGAGTAGATTACTGTTGCTTAATTTACCTACACTTGTAAGTCGTAGAACAATGCTTGGTACTATTTTTATGCAAAATCTTATAAGAGGTGATATTGAGTCTGCAGAACTTGTAAACCGCCTAACTTTCAATGTTCCTGTTAAACTAACACGAAATTATATCCCTCTAAATTTGCTACGATGTTTATCAAATTTTTGTCTGCACCTTTATCATCTAATTTGCATTTCACCTTCTATCCCGTTATTAAAAACTAATACATTAACTCATTTGCTTTTCTCTTAATTGTGCCTTTTATTTTCACTTGTGTCTTGTCTCTATTTAATTTATGTATTTTCCTCGCATTTTTTGACCAAATTGGTAACAAGCACGTGCTTGGAGTCGTTGGGCCACTTGTTTGTACTGCTCGTAGTGCATCAACGTCCATCAGAATTACAAGTGCTCTCGCGAAGCGAACGGAGTTTAAAATGTATGTTTGAATAACCGGAAGAAAATGAAAATTGTTTTGATAAAACCCACCGATGGGAATAAACAAAATAAAAATACAAAATTTGATGCGCAGAAAAAAAACACGAACGTTCACTTTGAAAGTCAAAAAAGAATAAACTTCACAGACACCAGCGAGCACCTTACCGGTGCCACATCACCATCAGCCAAACCAGGAGCGGCACCGCTACCGGGCAACCTCAACTCTACCTGACCCGACCAGGAGCGGCACCGCCACCGTGCAATCATGCACTTCCATAAGATGAATCTGCATGCAGGACCGCGCGCTCTGTTGGCAAGCATCCGACTACAATACGGGCCTATTGGAGGACTGCAAACGGTCTCAAATGTAGTGAAAGGCTGTGTGGAGTGCTTCCGGGCCAGGCCCAAATTTCTGGAACCTATCATGGCTAATCTATCGAAGGAACGTTTGGAGTGCATACGGGCCTTTGCTGTTTCTGGCGTCGACTATTGTGGACCTTTCTTTTACAAATCAGAAGTTCGCACCACGTCTCCCATCAAATTTGGTCGGACAATGCTACCAACTTTGTAGGAGCAAAAAATTAATTGGCGGATTTGAAGCGGCTGCTGCTTAGCGATTCTCAAATGCAGTCTGTTCATCAAGCTTGCTTGGCGGAGGGAATCGACTGGCAATTTATTCCGCCTCGCTCACCACACTTTGGCGGATTGTGGGAGACAGCAGTCAAGACGGCCAAACACCATTTCTACCGCTCTGTTGGCCGCCAAACGCTTAGTTTTGATGAGCTCCGCACTTTGGGTTGTCAGATTGCTTCAATCATTAATTCTCGCCCCTTGCTATCCATTTCATAGAATCCAGATGATCTTAATGTTTTGACTCCTGCCCACCTACTTTTTGGTGGCCCTTCTTCTACTATCATTGAGCCCGATCTAACCAAGCTCAACTACAACCGCTTGGATGGCTGGCAGGGTGTAACATACCTGCAGCAACTATTCTGGTCCCGATGGCAGAAGGAGTACCTTACTCTTCTGCAACAACGCACCAAATGGCGGTCTCCTGATAGAATGCTGAAGGTCAACGACGTAGTTCTGATAAAGGATGAAAATCTACCTCCCATGCGGTGGCCCTTAGCTAGGGTGAGCGCACTTATTCCTGGACGAGATGGTGTTTGCCGAGTTGCTGATCTGAAAACGTCCACCGGTGACATCAGGAGAGCTGTCAATAAGTTGTGCCTGCTGCCCATCAATGATGAAGTTGAAAGACCGGCTTCCAACGGGGGGAGTATGTTGAGCGCAGCGGCAAACCACTCCAACTAAAGAGAGAATCAGAATCACTCATTTCTAAGCGGCTCCTCTTATCTCTCTAATAATTGGACAACTCAGTCTAAGCCCGCCTCTCAACACCTACGGTCCGTCGCTTGTTGATTGCAACTGCGGTGTTCGCAAAGCCCGTAGCCCTTGCATACATATAAACGTTAATAAACTGAAGTATTAAATTTATCTCGCCTTGTGATTTGTTTTAAAATAGCTGACAAAAAGGCTTTTTAGCTTAACAGCCCGTAAAGGAGTTAAAAAATATAACGCCAGTAGCCTCACCGATTCGCGTGAATTCAATTCACGGGTCCAATGGCATAAATAAAAAGTGCCTAATAAGCGTCTTGGGGACAACTTCCCTATTTTTTATATTAGATTCCCTAACAACGTTTGACGGGATTATAGGCTTCGACTTGCTAACTCAGGTGGGAGCCACCCTTAATATGCAAACTAAAACAATTTTGTATGGTTCCGTATCTGAGGACCTGCAGTTTCTTGACTGCGACAATGTGAACATTACCAATATAAAGGACATAGTTGTTCCAGAGTCAGTAAAAAGGGAGTTCATCGAAATGATGAAAAAAAGATCTAAAGTCTTCTCTGACGCAACTCAAACCTTGCCGTACAACACAAATGTTGTGGCAACTATTCGCACTGAGGATAACAACCCAGTGTACTCTAAAACGTACCCACACCCAATCGGTGTTGCAGAGTTCGTTAATAAAGAAATAAAAGACCTACCTAAAGTCTAATATTATTACCCCGCCGAGATCACCGTACAACAATCCCACTTGGGTGTTCGATAAAAAAGAATTAGATGAGACAGGTATTAGGAAAATGCGTTTCAGGAAACTGAACGAAATAACCATTCCTGATTTAAAGTCCCTGGATTTAAAATCCGGCTATCACCAAATTTTCCTCGCGGAACAAGATCGCGAAAAAACCTCATTTTCAGTCAACGGAGGAAAGTATGAATTCTGCCGTCTGCCTTTTGGATTAAAAAATGCTGGTAGCGTTTTCAAAGGGCAATCGATGATGCCTTGAGAGGGGAGATAGGAAAATCATGTTATGTCTATGTGGACGATGTGATTACCTTTTTGGAAAACGAAAAAGAGCATGTCAGTCACATTGACTGGGTCCTGAAAAAATTAAACCAGCTCACAAGAGAAAACTCATTTCTTTAAAGAATGTGTCTAATACCTCGGCTTCGTAGTAACCCGAAACGGGGCTACAACTGACCCTGATAAGGTAGCAGCCATTAAGGAATACGCAGAACCGAAAAGGTTCATTAAGATCATTCTTAGGACTCGCCAGCTATTGTAGGTTTTTCATAAAGGATTTCGCTACAATAGCCAGGCCACTTACCAACCTCCTTAAGGGAGAAAATGGTTCCGTAAGTAAACACATGTCTAGGAAAATACCAATAGCTTTTAACGATCACCAAAGAGACGCATTCAATAAACTTCGAAACATTTTGGCATCTGAGGATGTTACTCTCAACTACCCAGACTTTAAACAACCGTTCTATCTGACAACCGATGCTTACGGCATCGGGGCTGTACTGTCGCAAGACAAAAAACCCTTAAAGACTGCGAGACTCGTTACGCAACTAATGGAAGAGAGTTGCTCGCTATAGTCTGTTCTCTAGGAAAATTAAGGCAATATTTGTATGGTACTCGTGACATAAGAATCTACACAGACCATAAGCCGCTAACGTTCGCTGTCTCGGACAAGAACCCAAATGACAAAATAAAGCGTTGGAAAGAATTTATAGATGACTACGGCGCAAAAGACGCCCTTCCACGACAAAACATCAATGCCCTCCAAACCGAACCCGAATCTGATTGTGCAACAATTCACAGTGCAGAATCTAGCACTTATACGATAGAAACAACGGAAAAACATTTAAATTGTTTCAGAAATCAGATAGTCCTCGAAGCGATACTTTATATTCTTCGGAAATGAGTCCCGGCATATTATACACTTCACGGAAAAACCCACCCTTTTAGAAACATTAAAACCAATCATCAACCCAAAAGTTGTCAACGCTATTCATTGTGATTTGCCAACATTGGCCAGCATTCAACATGCATTAGTGTCAAATTTTCCAGCGATGGAATTTTGGCATTGCAAGAACTTTGTATCAGACATTTCCGATAAACACGAACAGATCGAAATAATTACCGCAGAGCACAATCGGGCACACAGAGGAAAATATCAAACAAGTCCTTCGCGACTATTATTTTCCCATTATTATTTTTCCAAGTTAGCGACAGAGGTAGTGACAAACTGCAAAATATGCACTACAGCAAAGTATGACAGACACCCAAGAAACAAGAACTTGGGGTAACTCCAATTCCGTCATATGTCGGCGAAATGCAGCATATTGACATTTTTTCCACCGATAAGAAACTATTTTTAACTTGCATCGACAAGTTCTCCAAATTTGGAGATTCTATGGTGATAGTTAAGTTAGTTATGCGGGCGACCTTTGAATATAAATAAAACATTACATTCGGTCATTGGGTTTTTGATTACCCATTGATGTGATTCACTCTGCTTCCGACAAAGTTAAGCAAGCAATAAAAATGAATATTGCAAAGGCACAAAAGAATAATCTTGACAGATGTAACCCATCAAGACAAAATAGAGTATTTGAGGTAGGAGAAAAGGACTACTTAAAGAACAATAGAAGACTAGGCAATAAGCTAACTCCGTTATACATGGAAAAACGCATAGAAGCGGACATGGGGACAGCTGTCCTCATCGGAGGGAGGGTGGTCCACAAGGACAACCTTAAATAACTTTTTTCTCTAATATACGCGCACTTAACACACCCAACACAAACACACACTTAGTTTTCTAAGCTAGTAGACTTAACCTGTCATTTTCTTACAGGATCACGGGAATCATATTAACAATATTAACAGTAGTTAACGCCAGAAAGACAGACTACACTCACGCCCGGTACATCCCCATAACCGACGGAGTTGCATTGGTGTGGGAACATAGGAATTACTTTAGACATTCGAGCAATTTAACAGAGTTCTCAATTATGATAGACGAAACAACTAAATTGTTCGAGTTATTTCCACAATCACACATGCGAAAATTGTTAGACTTTGATACTGATCAGAAATATATTAGATATATATTAATATATTAGAAATATTTTGTTCTTATTAAAGAGATACAGAATCTGATGCTCACAGTCACACTTGCAAAGTCAAATATCCAAACCCTCAAGAATGAATTAAGTCGGCTGGATCAACGGACACCTGGATCGCTGCCGGCGTGGGAGTAAGCTTTCTAATCAGCAGTCTCATCCTGCTCCATCTCGTGTGGAAGAGTAGACGAGATGCACGGGAAATGCGTCAGGTTGCCGAGACATTCAAGGCGACCGAGGACGGTCTTAGTTCTAAGGGGAGAATAGTTAACATTAATGAAGAGTAATAAACAGTCGGTAGAACTCTTGGATGATTCTTGGATCGCCCTTCTGTTTCTAGATGCAAACTCAGCATACCCGTCTTTGGGGGCCGTGCCTGGGTCCCATTGGTTCCCGGTATGGTGAGTTATGGTCATTTTGCAATCGTCAGCATTTTCCACTGACGTTTTTCGTACAGTTAAGACCCGCAGTTCTGTTTTACTTATTCTTGAATAAAGAGCACTTGGCTCATAACCCTTACTCCGGCCCCCGCCGTTATATTATTATATTCGCCCACTGAGCCTAAGGCCAGGGGCATAGGGGGCAGTCACCCTCTTACCATAAACTTCAAGACACCAGCGAGCACCTTACCGGAGCTACATCACCATCAGCCTGACCAGGAGCGGCACCGCCACCGGGCAACCTCAACTCTACCTGACCCGACCAGGAGCGGCACCGCCACCGGGCAACTCAAGATTACATAATCGAGCACCTTACCGGTACCACATCACCATCGGCCTGACCAAGAGCGGCACCGCCGGGCAAAAATAATAAACATTTTATTCAAAGCAATCATGAAAGTTTCTCTAGAAAAATCAAAATTCTTCTTAGGGTACATAGTATCATACAATATTATTAAAATAGACCCCGAAAAATTTCAACAATACTTAAAAATCAGCAACCTAAAAATATTAAGGAGCTCAGAAGCTTCCACGGATTAACAGGTTATTATAGAAAGTTTATAAAGAACTACGCACTAATTCGAAACATCTTAACAAACATTTAGGGGGGACATTGGTAAAATATCCAAAACAATGTCTAAAAAAATTTCCATACAGCTGGATGAACCTGCTGTAAAAGCTTTAAACGAGTTTAAACAAAATCTAGTAGCTCAAATAGAACTAACTCAACAAGATTATAACCAGAAGGTGTTTTACATGTGATGATTGGTGTTTGTGCGACTAAGTGGATTGTTTTATTTTGCAATCTAAATCGCGATTAGTTATTTTATTTAATAACAAAAAACAGTAAACAGGGGTAGTGCTGATATTTTTGTTGTTGCAATTCAATATTCGCGGAACCAATAACAACAACGTCACATAACTAAACATTCAAGTGCAAAGCAAATAAAAACCAAACCAATATCAAAAAGAAAAAAAATAGAAAAACAAAACAAAAAAAATCGCAAGATAAAGAATATTTTCTGTCTTGTCCAGTGGATTAAAAACAACAACAGCAACAACGACAAAAATCAAGTTCAAAATCTGTTAAGCAAGAACAACAAAATGTCTTCTACTATAGTGCAGAAATCAACGACGGTGGCTAATTCGCACTATTTCGAGTGCGGTGACATATTTCAAGCGGTGGCCAGCGACCGCGATCGCGATCATTTCCAGCAGCAACAGCAGCAGCAAGTGGAGCTCGTCCTGGACAACCGCAGCACCAGCAGCCACATCGCCTCCATGGCGCCCTCACACGCACCATTTCACAGCCGGCCCAGCAGCGCCATCAGCTTATCCAGCAGCAACAACAGCAGCAGCAACAACAGCAGCGACCGGTGGGCACTCTGGTGACCATCATCGAAAGCCTAGGCAACATGAACCTCCTCCCAGGAATACCTCCAGGAACAAGACGGAGCTGTGCCGTCCGTTCCAGGAAACCGGAGAGTGCAAGTACGGTGAGAAGTGTCAGTTTGCCCACGGATATCACGAGCTGCGCAACTTGCAGCGGCATCACTGTTACACTTAATGCAGCATAAGTGTATATCAAGTATACGCCACCGAAAAATCTGAAACACACATCCCTCCCCTTAAATGTGAATCGATCTTTGATATGATGTCTCTCATGCTGTGACAGTCAATCGTTATCGTATATGAGAAGAACCGTAGACGACGGGACGATTAGGTAGATAGATACGTAACTGACAAACAAACAATCCAAGCAAACGATGATCTTAGAAACTAAAAACTAACCATTTTCAATCTGTGTTAATCGCTGTGAATTTAGTCTGAAATAATTGTGTTTTGCTAAAAAAAATTCTCAACGTTCCAATGGCGCCCAAGGCAAAATCGGTTGGCATCAAGCCCACGGCCAAGGCCTTTAAAGACAAGTCGAAGCCCACTGATGTGCGCTTGTCAAATATCCAGGCGGCCAAAGCTGTTTCCGATGCTATTCGTACCAGTTTGGGCCCCCGCGGCATGGACAAGATGATCCAGGCGGGCAATGGCGAAGTGTCCATCACTAACGATGAAGCCACCATCCTGAAGCAGATGAACGTGCTGCACCCGGCCGCCAAGATGCTGGTGGAGCTGTCCCGTGCCCAGGACGTGGCCGCTGGCGATGGCACTACCTCTGTTGTCGTTATTGCCGGCGCTCTGCTGGAAGCCTGCGAGAAGCTGCTGCAGAAGGGCCTGCATCCCACGGCCATCTCGGACTCGTTCCAGCGCTGCTCCAACAAGGCAGTGGAGATCCTCAAACGGATGTCCACCCCTATCGAGCTGAACGACCGCGAGACTCTGATTAAGAGTGCCTCCACCTCGCTGAACTCCAAGGTGGTATCCCAGCAGAGCAGCCTGCTGGCCCCCATTGCCGTGGATGCCGTGCTGAAGGTCACGGACCCCAGCAAGGAGGGCTCCGTGGATCTCAAGAACATTAAGGTCATCTCCAGCCTGGGCGGTACCGTTGAGGACACCGAGCTGGTCGATGGATTGGTCTTTACCTGCCGCTCGGCCGGGTCCAATGCTCCCAAGCGCATCGAGAAGGCTAAGATCGGTCTTATCCAGTTCTGCATCTCGGCACCCAAGACCGATATGGACCACAATGTGATTGTGTCGGACTACGCTGCCATGGATCGTGTGCTGAAGGAGGAGCGTTCGTACATCCTCAACATTGTCAAGCAGATCAAGAAGTCCGGATGCAATGTCCTGCTGGTTCAGAAATCGATCCTGCGCGATGCTGTTTCTGACCTCGCTCAGCACTTTTTGGACAAGATCAAGTGCCTGGTGGTCAAGGATGTGGAGCGCGAGGACATTGAGTTCGTGTGCAAGACTTTGCACTGCCGTCCAATCGCCTCGCTGGATCACTTCACAGCCGAGAACCTTTCCAGCGCTCGAGGAGGTGGCCAGTAGCACCAACAAGTTTGTGAAGATCACCGGCATCCAGAACATGGGACGTACAGTCTCGATCATCTGCCGTGGATCCAACAAGCTGGTGCTTGAGGAAGCTGCTCGCTCCCTGCACGACGCCCTCTGTGTGGTGCGTTGCCTGGTGAAGTTGCGCGCCCAGATTGTGGGCGGTGGTGCTCCGGAGATCGAGATGGCGCTGCAGTTGGCAGCCTTGGCTCAAACGGTTGAGGGTGTGGATGCATACTGCTTCCGGGCATTTGCCGATGCCCTGGAGGTTATTCCTTCGACTCTGGCTGAGAACGCCGGCTTGAACCCCATTGCCACGGTCACGGAATTGCGCAACCGCCACGCTCAGGGCGAGAAAACAGCTGGTATACATGAGAATGTAGTGCAACCGCTGCTGGTCAGTATTTCATCAATCACCCTGGCCACGGAGACGATTCGCTCGATCTTGAAGATTGATGATAGTGTCAATACCTTCAGTTAAGCATTGTGACCCACCTCCTTTGGTTGTCTGTCTCCGATCAAGATCAATATTAAAGCATTTTCATCTAATCCCTCACATCTATTACCCATTATGCGATTTCGCATTAAATTTGAATAAAATTCACATATACAATACGCCTTACCAGCTTAATATGTATTTAAAAAACGAAAACTAAAAGATTAAATACTTCGCAAACACAACCCAAATAAAAACGTTTTTTGAGTTATGAAGAAAAAAAAAACACTAAAAAAGTGAAAGATAAAAACGATACATTCTTAAAACTGGACAAGAACCGTCCAAATGATGGGCTATTTGGAATCTTCCGCGAATGTTGCTCAAATTAAAAAAAAAAAAAAGAAATTCACATTGATCACAGACGTCTCAGATTTTGCTATTGGCCCAGTCCTTTCACAGGAAGGCAAACCAATAACTTTTATTGCAAAAACATTATTGAAAACAGAGCAAATTTACGCAACAAACAAGAAGGAATTATTAGCCATAGTCTGGGCATTAAAAAATCTTCGAAATTATCTCTACGGGGTAGTTGGAATAGAAATCCAAACGGACCACCAGCCTTTATCCTTTACAGTCTCAGACAAAAACCCTATCATTGAAATGAAGCGGTGGTACTCATTTATTGAAAGTTACTGCCGTAAAATTGTTTACAAACCAGGAATTAGTAAAGTAGTCGCTGATGCATTGTCAAGGATCCAATTTAGCCACCTCTCAGATGAAAATCCAAGTTTAGACAGTTCAGGATCAGCAAATTCAGAACAAAATACCATTCACTCAGCAGAAAGCAGTTTCGAGAATATTATCGAGGAAACAAACAAACCTTTAATTCAACTACTGATTACAACTGGCAGACTCACCATTCATGAGTCATTGAAAGTTTTTGAATTGACGGAACAGAAACATTTATGTAGAGAGAAAAAAAAAAATGGTACACACAAGACAAAAAATATCGCGACTGCGGACTGTTCGGCGAACAGGGAAACTCCCGAAACTAGTGCACACCGATTGGCTCATATTAATAATGCCTTTTTATTTTTCACCACACAATTTTTTTTCGCGGAGGCAGAAAGTTGAATGTGTATGTATGGATGCACATATGCCTTGACCGTTGGCAAGTTGATGACAACGGGGAAACGAAAAAAACGACAAGGAATATTGCGACGCACAAAAAGCTGAGACGGATGGAAAATTTAACGATAGAATTGAAGAGGAATATACATTTCTTAACAGCCGTTGTGTCGGGAAAACGAGGACGTGGAGTTGACACGAAAAAAATTAATCTTGCAGCAGTGTGAACGAAATTTAATGTTCAGACCGCTGCTGAAGACCGGCAGCGAGAGGGAGATGGAAGAGGCTCATACTTATCTTTAGCGGAAAATCACTGGGACTGCTGGTGGAACGGCAAAAGGATAGGTGGGGTCGTGGTAAAATGTCAATTCGAGTGCGAGTCAGCTTTATTTCGATGCATACATGTAACTAACTTAAGCTTAAACATAAAACGTGAGCAGTAATTCTTGATAGCGCATCAGCCACATAATTATCTTTTCCCTTTAGGTACTTGGTAAAATTATATTTCTCTAATTCAAGTCTAATGAAAGTTAATTTTGAACTGTGGTTAGCCATTGAAAATATGTATGTACAGTGGGGAGCAAAAGTGAGTACATGTTTGCATATATCACATTTTGGAGCGAATGATGAAGAAAAGAAAAAATGTTTGTTCTCTTTATTCAATATATAATTTACTATACATTAACAAAAAAATATCAACGAAAGGGTGCACAAAGAAGATCAGAAAACTTGAAAACAAAAACAACTCGTATGTACTCATTTATGCACCTTTGACATTTTAAACTTCTTATCTGCAAACAAGAATGTTAAATTGATTTATAGTATAAATTTAATATTTGGTCCATAAGCCCTTATTTTTAATGACGCTTTCCATACAGTTTGGCATACATTCCACAAGGTTTTTCAAGATTTCTTTGGGTATACGGCGCCACTCCGCAAGCACCCTTTCCCATAAATTCACGAAGCTTGATGGAGCTGATCGTCTTTTGACTTTTGACCAAAAATTTTCTATTAGGTTAAAGTCAAGGCTTTGAGCCGAAAAATTTAAAAATTTGGTCCACTAGCCATTTCTGGACGACTTTTGCAGTGTGCTTCGGGTCTCAATCCTGCTGAAACACGATTTCAGCTTCGTTGTAAGCACAGCGATCAATTAACTCGTGAATATGGGTTTTCAATATATTTAGATATTGTTTTTTTTCATAATTCCTTCTATTTTGTGCATTGGTCCAATGTTCCACCAGATGAAACAGCTCTAAACCATTATATTACCTCTACCATGTTTTCCCAGCCAGGATATGCTCAGGGGTTGGCTAGGGCCTCCACAAAATATTTTTAAATTTAAATATTTTAAATTTACAGTGGACGATGTGCGTAAATTGAGTGAGTTTTGAGGCATTGTCTTTATAATTAGGAGAGGAAATCGAACCAAAAGGTAGGTGACTAGACCCAGAATCAGTTACCACGCTCGGGCGAACCCTGGACTTGGTAAACAGCTATGGTAAGACTCTACGTCAGTCACAGGGTTTATTATGGTAACTACAATAAAATTTGGTCGAGGCAGGGTTTGACTACGACTAAACTCGGGCGAGCCCGTGGGTTTTACTACTAAATACGAAACCCTCGGGCGGGCTCTGTGGATATTAATAATGACACTAAAATTCGGGCGGACCCTGGGTTTCACTACTAATTACGATAAAACTCGGGAGAACATTGGGTTTTATTGCAAGCTACGGTAAAAACGCGGACAGACTCTGGTTATTATCTACGATAAGCTCGATTAAAGACCGGTATATTAGTTAATTGCGTGGCGGGGTTCTGATTTCGTTACGTTTGATCACTTTTCGGGTTAGGATTATTATCGTCTGTTGTAGTTATAAATTTATTCGGTGGGCTTGATAGTGACGGTTCGAGGGTCAGGGAAAAAGAATACGCACTCGTTGTCAAAATTATGATTCATTATTTCGTTTTTATTCACAGTTGGCTTCTTTCGCCTTCTCGTCCCGTTCACATAACTTCACAATTCTTCGTTCTAAATTTTTTAGATCTATTTGCGTTTCTCGCTGCACCAGTAAAAATTCTGACCGACTGTATCTTTTCGCTTACCGACAAAAAACCGCGTGGTCTCGCTTAATTACAACTTGTCCCGTCTTCCCACGTACGTCTATACGGCTCCGATGCTCGTGCTTCAATTCCCCGAATTCCTTCTCATCTTTTGTCTCGTTCCCTTATCCCTTCCAATCTCACCATCTTTCTCGCCAAGCAGTCGCAGAGGTGAACTTCTCGGCGCGTTCGGGGCTCTCTTTTCTCCGTTTGGCAACAGCAACTCCTCCGCTTTGACACGTTCGCTTTTCGGTATTAACTCTCGCTCTCCGTTGTCGGCTACAGCGCAGCCGCTGAGGTGGGCTTTGCGTTCCGTTTTAGACGTTCGGTTTACTGGTCTCTCGTCCTGACCCAATTTACGCATAATTTTTAAATATTAATAAAAATCGCTCTTAACTTCCAATGTAACCGCGTAGACACTTTTCATAACAAAGCACATTATAATACGTCTAAGAAACAAAGCAAAAGCAATAAGATGACAATTAACGGTAAATTATTGATTCTTTTGCAGATAAGAAGTTTAAAATGTCAAAGGTGTATAAATGAGTACATACGAGTTGTTTTTTTTTCTGCTCCTCATGCTTGCTTACTAGCATCCGTAATTATGGAAAGTTGTTGGGGTTATTAATGGTGATTTTAAATGTTTAATTTATGTTGCCTATATTTCCCAAAAACAACAGTTAAGTTTTTGAGCATATGTTTTTCGGAACAACCAATGAGTATTAACTCATCCAAATAAAGAAATGCTTCTAATCGAGAGAAAGCTATAGTCATCATTCTCTGAAAGGAATTTGGCGCTATTTTTAAGCCGAAAGGTAATCGCGTGAAGCGATATGAACCATTGCTTATCGAAAAGGACGTTAATCTCGTGAACTTTTTTCGAGTTCAATTTGATAAAAACCTGAAGTGACTTTTTTGGTACTAATAAAAGTGGGATATTATAAGTCGAAACAGAGGGTTCTACTATTTCGTCATTAATGAGCTTTTGGCCTTGTTCTTGAATTTCGTCCCTTTGACTATTATGAATGAATTTTTGACTGAATGCTGAATTTCCTGTTTCGTATTCAATACACTGTCTTCTGCTGAGTTTATTTAAATTTTTCGGAGAACTTGGGATCTTGCTGGCAGAATTATGGAGTTGTTGCCAAAACCGTATGTTATTGGAACAAAAATCGGGTATTTTAATTTATTTGGTCTAATTATAAGCCAGTCGTATAATGGCTTAAAATCTAATTGACAGTTGTATTTATACCCGTTACTCGTAGAGTAAAAGGGTATATTGTATTCGTGCAAAAGTATGTAACAGGTAGAAGGAAGCGTTTCCGACCCTATAAAGTATATATATTCTTGTTCAGGATCACTAGCCGAGTCGATCTAGCCCTGTCCGTCTGTCTGTCCGTCTGTCTGTCCGTCTGTCTGTCCGTCTGTCTGTCCGTCTGTCTGTCCGTCTGTCTGACCGTCTGTCTATCCGTCTGTCTGTCCGTATGAACGCTGAGATCTCGGAAACTATAAAAGCTAGAAGATTGGCATTTTGCATGTAGACTTTAGGAGTTCCTACGCAGCGCAAGTTTGTTTCAAAATGGGGCCACGCCCCCTCTGACGCCCACAAGCCACAAGCTGTGGCCACAGTTTTGATGATATTATGAAAATTTTAATTGATATGTATTTGTTTCGTCAATAAATATCGATTGGCCTAATAAAAGTTTGCCACGCCCACTCTAACGCCCAAAAACCCATTAAACGCTTAAGCCTGGCTAGCGCCTACATTTCCGCCTTTCATGGCGCCATCTAACGGATGACTTTGGAACAGCTGGCCAAGGTGCTCAACAGAGTCAACGTTAATTCGCGATAAGGATTTCTATTAAAGGAAATTGCGATGGTTTTCATTTGTCAATACCGAACTATATCCCAAAAACTATGCAAATCAAATCTAGTTAGCCAAATTGGAGGTCTGAGTCAAACAATGGCGTATGTGTGTATGCATGTAAGCATACATAAACACAGCTGCTGGTGCAGGACAAAAGCTGCCTGCGCTAAAGCAGCGCTGGTGCTGATGCTCGTGCTGTAAAGCTGCCAGCACTAAGAGAGTGCCGAATTCAAATTGATAATTTGAACTTTTTGTCCTTTTTTCCTGTGGTCACTATAATTCACATTATGTTAAAAAAAAAAAAAAAAAACACAAGAGGGCATATTTATATTAATTTGTTTAGCTGAGTAACGGGTATCTAATAGTCGAGGCACTCGACTATAGCGTTCTCTCTTGTTTTTTATGAAATCGATTCCTAGTATTCCAACACAAGAAATAGCGAATTGTAGATTTACAATATAAAAATCGCGTGGGATTATATATTTAGAAGCTTGTAGAAGAAGACACAAATGAAAATAAAAGGCACAATTAAGAGTAAAGCAAATGAGTTAAAATATAATATTAGTTTTTAATAACGAAATAGAAGTTGAAATGCAAATTAAATGATAAAAGTTGTTATAATTATTACATAGAACGCGAAAGGGCTCGTGCAGACACAAATTTGATGTACATCGTGGCAAGTTTAGAGGAATATAATTTCATGTTAGTTTAACAGGAACATTGAAAGTTAGGCGGTTTACAAGTTCTGCAGAATCAATATCACCTCTTATAAGATTTTGCATAAAAATTGTACCAAGCATTGCTCTACGATTTACAAGTGTAGGTAAATTAAGAAACAGTAATCTACTCTGGTAGGAAGGTAGCCTTACGTTTTGATCCCAGTTTAAACTACGAAGGGAAAATAGAAGAAATTTTTTTTGTACCGACTCAATACGGTCAACGTACAATTGATATTGTGGACTCCAAACCGACGAACAATATTCCAAAATAGGACGGACAAGGGAGGTAAATAATAATTTGGTCGTATAAGGGTCATCAAATTCTTTTGACCAACGCTTTATAAACCCAAGAACACTCATGGCTTTGTTAACAGTGGACATTATGTGGCAGTCAAGTTAGGGGTCCAGAAGAACACCTAAATCGTTAACTGAATATTTACGGTCGACTGGCGTATTTTCAAGAAAGTAACTGATAAACGTAGGAGTACCCCTATAAAAAGTCATAACGTTGCATTTAAGGTAGTTCAACTTTAAAAGGTTGTACTCACACCATCCATGAAAACTATCAATATTTGACTGTTAGTTAAATCCCGACGCTATATCATTATATTATAAACAAAGCTTAACATCATCAGCATACATTAGTACACGAGAATGTGTTATGATAGAGGGAAGATCGTTGATAAACAAAGTAAACAGCAAAGGGCCCAGATGACTTACCTGAGGCACTCCAGATGTAACGTAGAACAATTTTGAAACTGCATTCTGAGTCCTAGCATTCAAGTAACTTGAAATCCAAGTTAATAGAATACCAGGAAGCCCAAGCAGATCTAATGTGAATAAAAGAAGAGAGAGTCAAAGGCCTTACTAAAATCTGTATATATAACGTCAGTCTGCATTTTTTTCTGAAATCCATTTTTACAATAGATGACAATTCAAGAAGATTGGTAGTGGTCGATCTCCGCTTAACAAAACCATGCTGACACGGTGATATAAGCGAGGAACATAAATGTTGCAAATGAGAAGTGAATACATTGAAATGCTTTAGGAATTGCCGACAATTTAGAAATACCTCTATAATTTTTGGCATCAGCCTTCGCACCCTTTTTATGAAATGGAATGATAAAAGAGTCCTTCCAGATATTAGGAAAAACTGATGATGAAATAGACAAATTAAAAAGTTTAAGAATCGGTTTACAAATGGTTGACGCACAAAACTTGAGCACACATCCAGGAAGTCCATCTGGACCGGGAGAACAAGTCGGCGTTGTTGTTTCTAAATCTATTAAGAGAGCGTTTTCAGAAATTAAAGGGGTAAAAATACAATTTGCCCTATTTAAGGGATTAGGGTAGTTAGAATTTGTGTAAGCTGTCGAACTATAAGTGGTTTGGAAAAACTCAGCAAATAAATCAGCAATGTCAGAATCCGTCGATGCCTCCGTTGAGTTTAGACGTACCGATGAAGGCAATGCCGATGACTTACGCTTGGCATTAACAAAGTTGAAAAACTGTTTCGGATCATTTGAAAATTCAAATTTACATCGATTTAGATACATACAATAACAATGACTGTTGAGAACATTAAAATCCGATCAAGCCACTACATATTTCAAAAAATCTGATGGCTTACCCGATTTTTTATACTTTTTATAAGTATTTGATTTAAGGTTTTTGATGTCTTTGAAGCGCATTGGTAAACCAAGGAGGACTGCTTAGGTTTGAAGGAAACCTATCAGGAACGCATTCATTAAAAAAAGTATTTAACGCTGTATAGAATAGTTCAGTGGCACTTTCAATGTCTGTACAATTGTACAAGTCTGTCCAGTTATAATGAGAAATCATATCGTTATGTTTATTATAGTCACTATTACGAAAGCATCTCATTTTAGTTGGGAGCACTAAAGGAGAGAGGGTATCAGAGCAGGGGACGCAAATTATCAATTCCATTGTTGGATGATATCGGTCTTCAGGTACAACAAGAGCGTCAATTCTACATACCGTGACCTCAGACGGGTCTGAAACAAACACAAGATCTAATTGTCTATTTAAAGAATTTCGTATAAAGCTTACTCGCTGTAACGATAATTCTAAAAGGCCATCTACAAAATCATGGGCGGATGAAGGTATAGCGACAAGTTAATCAGTGGGAGGAGACCAAGAAATATCAGGTAGATTAAAGTCACCCAAAACAATCAAAAGGTCTCTGTTAGAAAGAAGGGATAGTACGGATTTTATTGCGGACAGATGGTGCTCATAAATTACTAGATCAGAGCCTGGTGGAATATAAGAACATATAACAAAAATAGATAAAGATTGCAAGGAAACTTTCACACTTAAAAATTCAATTTCGTGTGGGATATGAGTGAGAATTCTTTCAGATGTTAGGCTAGAGGTAACGACAATCAGCACACCGCCCCCCTAAGTGAGGGGCGATCGGTCCTATAAGTATTAAAGGTTTTTGACAGAATATTGAATATTAACAACAGCCGGAGAGTGCAGACGTGTTTTGCGCGAGCTCCGGAAAAAAACCGCTCAAAAGTGAAAAACAATAACTAAAAATACTGGAGTGGTGTAATAAAGGCAATCTTATTGCTAAAAACAGTAAATAATAATTAGTGCTATGTATAAAACTAGTGCAAAGTTATTATAAAAACTAAGAAGTGCCACGAGTGATAGCTCAATGAGCGGCGATTCAAAAAATGAGCGTAGAAGCTCCGTAGACCAGAGAAACAGTTATATCTCTTATTTCTCAACCCGTGATACAGAAGTAGAAAGAACTTCTTCAAAGAGCAACTCAGCCCTACTGACCATTGACAGTGCGAGAGCACGGTCTTGTTCTCCCGCCCTACTCACACCAACTACCACTTCATGGAGCTTGCAGTGTAGAACCCCACCCCCAGCTTCGACTCACCAGCCACGAGTACTGCAACCTCGTTAATTTCTGCAACCGCAGCCACTGCAACAACAACATCAACGGTCGCCGTTAACAACAACGCGATTTCGAATGCGTTTGCAACATCTGCAGCGCCAAATAAAACTACAAAGCCAATTGTAAGTACGAGTGCCCATATCGGCAATATCAAACAACAACAAGTGGTTCCGGCTATACAGACTGGCATGGACCGTTACATCCAAATCAAACGGAAGCTAAGTCCGCAAAATAAAATGGTTGGAAATAAACGAAAACAAAATTGCCCTAATAAAGGCAGCGAACAACCAGGGGCATCTAGTAACAACAGATTCGCCCTATTGTCGGAAATTGATAATAATCAATCCGAATCTGGACAGGCTGTTCAAAAGAAAACATTATTAATATTATCAACAAAAATAAAAAAATATTATTAATATTATCAACAGAAATAAAAAGCAACCACTCTTTAAGGTCGAACTGGAGCCAGAAAGCAGAGCCTTGAAAAAAAATGAAGTGCACCCGATCTACAAACTGCAATTCCTGTTGCATAGAAGGATTACTGTTGAAGAACCGCATAAGCGGAATGGCCCGCTGCAATGCACAAACTGCCAAGAGTATGGACACACCAGAAACAACTGCGTTCTTCGTTCAGTCTGCGTAGCTTGCGGTGGCTTCCACAAATCCGAACCTTGCCCTGCAAGCAAAGAAGACCCAAAGACAAAGAAATGCGCTAACTGTAGAGATAACCATACCGCAAACTACAAAGGCTGCCCGGTCTATAAAGAGCTGAAGAGTCAGTTTCAACAAGCAAAACAAGGACTCTCCCAGAATGCACGAAATGCGTACGTGCAATCCCAAACCACACCTAATGTTTTGTTTGCGAAAGCAGCCAGATCTTCATTTGGGCCCCTCAACACAAATGGGGGAGTTTCATACGCCAGTTCCCCAAAATCAGGACTTGCCAATCAGACGGGTTCCCACAAGCTCAATGCTCCAAACAGCATGCAAACCATGATGCTGCCTTTACAACAGGGTATGATGGAATTTATGTCCTTCATGAAAACAACAATGACAAACCTTATGCAAAATCAAAACATTTTAATAAATTTGCTCACATCCCAACAATCTTAATAATCGATGTCTTGTCTTCGAATATCCATGTGGAATGCCAATGGCGTTTCACGGAACAAACTTGAAATAACTCAATTCCTCAATGAAAACCAAATAGATGTAATGCTGCTGGCAGAAACGCATCTCACAAGTAAATACAACTTCCAAATAAGAGGTTATACTTCATACTGCACAGATCACCCGGACGGTAAGGCTCACGGAGGAACTGGAATCCTAATCAGGGAACGTATTAAGCACCACTTTCACCAGAGGTTTGCAACAAATTATTTGCAGGCTACATCTATAAAACTACAAGCAGGCAACGGCAGTATCACTATAGCCGCTGTCTATTGCCCACCGCGTTTTACAATAACTGAAGAGCAATTCTTGGACTTCTACAATTCACTCGGAGATCGCTTTATAGCAGGAGGAGACTACAACTGCCCAAAGGAAGACTACTGTATAAAGCAATCATAAATTTGAGCAACAAACTCGACTATGTCTCCCCATATATTGCCCCACATATTGGCCAGCTGACCCCAGAAAACTCCCGGACTTCGCTGTGACCAAGAACATCCCAAGAAATTTAGTAAGCGCCAAATCGCTATCGGACTTATCATCGGACCACTCGCCTGTTTTAATAACTCTCCTTCAAAGCCCGAAAGTAATCGAGCACCCCTTCAGGCTGACCTCGACTAGAACTAACTGGCTAAAGTACAAAAAGTACGTAAGTTCCCACATTGAACTAACACCACAGTTAAACATAGAGAACGACATCGACTTCTGTGCTGATGCCCTGGAGTCAGTACTCGTGGCAGCAGCCAAAATCTCAACACCAGAAGAGACAATCGTGCGTAGCAACCAATACAAAACTAATCTGCAAATCGAATAACTGGTTCGTTTATAGTTTTTTGGCACAGTGGAACCCCTGTTATTTGTTCTCTTCATCATTAAGCCAAAATCTTTCAGAAAGTAACACATTAAACACATCAGGCGGAGCAAATATTTTATAAGACGATATCCTATGAGCGTATGAAAATCGGAATTTTTCAACTGCAATATCCTCGGATGGGAATTTTTCACGTATAAATTCCAAAACATCCTCAAATGTGGTAAACGGGGTGAATCTAGAACCAATAAATTGATTCCTATGTGGAACAACTGAAAGTTTCTTACGCCCCCCAGCAGCAGTCTGAACTCACTGGGCTGAGAACCAGGAACGGTGCCTTTTGTACCTATAGGTACGGTCGGCAACGAATTCTTTGACTTAGCCAGTACTGTATATTGTATTCTGGAAACAGGGACTCCACCCGAACTAGCTGTATCCATAGGCACTGTTGGTTCATTTACCCCTGTGTCGACAGAAACTGCTGATACCAAGTTCGGATTTGGGGTGGATCCCAAAATCATATTAAAACCGGTTAAACTGTCTTTTTGCATTTAGGCGAATCGGTTAATAATTTTTTATTATTAAACTGGGCACAGACGGAATTGAACCCCTCTTTGAGTTGTTTAAAAAGACTAATTCCTTTCCCGTTGCTACATTTATAAAAGTGACGAATGTGTTTTGGCTGAGATTGATGGTGTGAATATTATTATTCCTACTGCTGTGTACCTAAAGGTTGTTGGGAGTTTCCCGAAGCGTTTTGGGCTACCCTAACATTGTTGCTTCGTTCATTGATGTAAAGTTTCATGCCTCAAGAATGGTTTTTAGTTTTCCATGCTCAACATTTTTCGAGCATTGTGCTAATGGGTTCATTGGTGCTGTATAAGTTAACACGGTCACCCGGCAACAGAGAAGTTGCCAAACTGATCACGCGTAGCCGGCATGAGAATAATGCAAAGCCAGCGACACAGCGACAAGCTTCGGTCAGCGCTATCAGCGGGCAATGCACTGCGACGCAACCGACGGCTACCCAACACCACACACGGGGCGCCGGGTCAGCACTTTCAGGGCATAGGGCTAGCTTTCATTATAAGAATTTATGTACTTAGTATTTAGTTGAATTTTGGAAATAAATCGTGACGGTCATCACCTCCCGAAACCTAAGTCTTCTCATTCGCGCAGTACCGCGCGTCTTAAGTAAAAACCTGAATAAGGAAATAATTAATTTGCACCCAACGCGTTCGTAAGACCCTCGATCCGTTAAAATAAAAAATAAAATAAAAAACGCGTTCGTAAGACCCTCGATCCGTTAAAATAAAAAATAAAAAACACGTTCGTAAGACCCTCGAACAGTTAAAAAAAAAGACATTTTAAAAACCAATTCGCCAACTCCGTCGAGCCGGCAGCAGCAATTAAAAGAAGGAAGATAACACGAGCATCAGCAGCAATTTAATTTTTCTACAATTAAATAAAAACCATGTAAGTGGAGTGTTCATTGATATTTTTCCCCGAATTTTTTTTAAATCAGAATATTTTTCAAAAAGTAATTTTGACAATTATAAAATAACAAAATAAATAAAAATATTTCAAGAGTCTAAAAAATAAAAAAGGCACAAGCTTCTTTGTGTTAAAACATATGAGTGATAGTGAGATAGAAGAATTGTTAAAAGAATTCCGAAAGCTAAAAAGCGCGGATAATTTTCAAGTAGACCAAAACAACTTAAATATGGCAATGACCAACGACCAATTAAAGGCCATTATAGAGGGCGCGGTTGCGAGCGCACTCGCCGCACAGGAAAAAAATTTCGAACAAAAATTACAGGACGTTCAGAAGCGCCTAGGTGGTGTTAATATCGGTACACCAGAAGTTGAAACATACAGAGATGCAGATATCAGAATAGGTATTACATGTAATGAGACCTTAGATATTATGAAGTCCCTGCCGGACTTCGAGGGTAAAAATGAGACGTACGTCTCATGGAGAAAAGCGGCGCACACCGCATATAAAGTGTACGAAAAATACGATGGTAGTTCCAAACATTACCAAGCTTTAGGGATACCAAGAAATAAAATAAAAAATTCAGCCGATATGGTTCTTTCGTCGTTCGACACACCTCTGAACTTTAGGGCCATAATAAACCGACTAGACTTCACATACGCGGACAAGCGGCCGGTATATTTAATAGAACAGGAGATGTCAACGCTCCGCCAAGGAAACATGACACTCTTACAGTACTATGACGAAGTAGAGAAAAAACTGACTCTGCTTATAAATAAGACAATTATGACCTACGACAACACCGTAGCTGCTCCACTGAACGAAAAATACAGAGCGGATGCACCACGCGTTTTTATTTCTGGAACAAGAAAATCGCTAAGCGATGTTCTTTTTTCAGCAAGACCATCTGATCTTCCTTCCGCTCTATCGCTAGCACAGGAAGTAGAGGCTAACCATGAGCGATATACTCGTATGTTCGCAAGTAATTTTGCCCGTAGCACGGAGGAAAAACTCCAAAGGTCCGAACAGAGACAACTGGACAGAGAAAGAAATCCGGTAACAGAATCTAGATTCCACCCGGAGGGTAAAAACCCCCATTTTAATAAAAGGCCAAGACAGCCACTTAGACAAGATCCGGTACAGCCAATGGACGTCGATAGCTCATCTCGCTTTAGACAGCCAACTCAAAATCAACAAAGTGGTCCGTTTCAAAGACAGCCCCAAAACAGTCAATGGCAGACAAGTCCACAAAATTTCCAAGCGAACGCTTACAATAACCAGGGACTGGCAAGTAAAAGACCTAATAATAGTAGCGCTAGGTACACAGGACCGAAACATCAAAGAATAAACCATTTAGCGTTAGACAACGATTTATCGAACGAAAACAATGACGAATACCCTACAGTAGCAGAGGAAGAAGTAGAAGATGTAGACGATGACCTTGTAGAATATGACGAAATAAATTTTTTAGGCATAACTCCCTGCTCCCATTCATAGAAAGGTATATCGCAGGGAGGAAAATCAAACTTTTGATAGACACAGGGGCCTCCAAAAATTATATCAAGCCTATGAAAGAATTAAAAAACATTATTTACGTAAATAAACCTTTTTCTGTAAAATCAATCCATGGTCACAACACCATAAATAAAAAATGTATGATGCACCTTTTTAACACAACTACAACATTTTTCTTACTACCGAACTTAACGAACTTTGACGGAATAATCGGACTAGACTTACTAAAAAAACTGATGTCGTACTCGACCTTAAAGACAAGAAATTAATAACTAATAGCAGTGCAGAAGAAATTAAATTTTTAAAATGTGCAAATGTTAATTTTACAAAGGTTGAGGATATTGAGGTACCCCAGGAAATTTCAGAAAAATTCCAGGACATGATGGGAAATCGCACAGGCGTATTCGCAGAGCCGAACGAGGCGCTGCCTTACAATACTAATATCATTGGTACTATCCGGACAGAGAACGAAGACCCAATATATTCAAAATTGTACCCATACCCGATGGGTGTGTCCGACTTTGTAAATAAAGAAACAAAAGCCATGTTACGAGACGGCATAATCCTACCATCTCGGTCTCCGTATAACAACCCTGTTAGGCTTGTAGATAAAAAAGGGACCGATGAGCAGGAAAACGCAAAAAACGCCTAGTAATAGACTTCCGAAAACTTAACTTAAAGACAATAGACGACAAATACCCTATCCCGAATGTTGTTTTTATCCTGGCAAATTTAGGGAGGGCGAAACACTTTACCACATTGGATTTGAAGTCTGGTTTCCACCAGATACTTCTCGCCGAAAACGACAGAGAGAAAACAGCCTTCTCAGTAGGAAATGGGAAATATGAATTTTGCAGACTGCCCTTTGGATTGAAGAATGCGCCCAGCATTTTTCAGAGAGCCATCGATGATGTGCTCAGAGAACAAATAGGGAAATCATGCTATGTCTATGTCGATGACGTAATTATTTTTTCAGAAAATATGCACGATCATGTGAAACACATAGCATGGGTCTTGGAAAAATTATATGAGGCCAACATGAGGGTTTCGCGTGAAAAATCTAATTTCTTTAAAGAAAGCGTAGAGTATTTAGGTTTCGTAGTTTCACGAGGAGGCATAAGAACATGCCCTAGCAAAGTAGATGCAATTCGTAACTACGAGCAACCAACCACACTATTTAATGTCAGATCATTCCTTGGATTAGCAAGTTACTATAGGTGTTTTATTAAGGACTTTGCATCTATTGCAAAACCTATAAGTGACATCCTAAAAGGCGAGAATGGCAAAGTAAGCGCAGGTCAATCTAAAAAAAACCCGTTAACTTTGATGAACATCAGCGCCAGGCATTTGAGAAGCTTAAGAGTGTTCTCGCGTCAGAAAACGTAATGTTATTATATCCAAATTATAAAAAAACCTTTGACTTAACGACGGACGCTTCGTCTTTCGGTTTGGGAGCAGTCTTATCACAGGACGGAAAACCCATAACCATGATATCACGAACTTTAAAAGACAGGGAACTAAATTTTGCAACAAACGAAAGAGAGTTGTTGGCAATTGTGTGGGCCTTAAAGAGCCTCAGAAATTACCTATACGGCGTAAAAAATTTAAACATTTTTACTGACCACCAACCACTAACTTTCGCCGTCTCAGATCGCAATCCATACGCAAAAATTAAGCGCTGGAAAGCTTTCATTGACGAGCACAATGCACAAATTTTTTACAAGCCAGGAAAAGAGAACTACGTTGCTGACGCGATGTCCCGACAGCACATTCACTCGCTAGAAGAAGATGCGCAGTCAGATATTGCCACAATACATAGCGAATTATCACTAACCTACACCATCGAAAAAACGGAAAAGCCGGTCAACTGCTTTCGGAACCAAATAATAATAGAAGAAAGCGGAATTGCTTCAGTTAGAACGGTCATTATGTTTGTCGAAAAGACTCGACATCTCTTACATTTCTCGGATAGAGAAACACTTATGCAGAAAATATGTGATGTGGTCAAGAAGGACGTAGTCAATGCAATTTTTTGCGAACTACCAGTACTGGCATTTATCCAACATAAATTAATAGAAACATTTCCGACAACCACTTTTCGTTACACAAACCGCATGGTGACCGACATCTTAGACAAAAACGAACAAAAAGAAATTACTGTGTCAGAACGTAACAGGGCTCATAGAGCTGGACAGGAAAACGTGAAGCAGATCATGCAGGACTATTTTTTTCCCAAAATGACTCATATGGCAAATAAGGTCGTCGCAAATTGTAAAATTTGCCAGAAGGCAAAATATGATCGACACCCTCAGAAACAGATTCTCGGGGAAACACCTATTCCCTCATATACGGGCGAAATATTACATATTGACATATTTTCGACCGACAAAAAATACTTTCTTACTTGTGTAGATAAATTTTCAAAATTTTCAATTGTCCAACCAATTGCTTCCAGAACCATTGCAGGCGTACAAACCGCGATCTTACAACTTATAAATTTCTATCGACGACCAAAAACAATTTATTGCGATAATGAGCCTTCTATAAAATCCGAAACAATTAAGTCCCTTTTAAGTAACCGGCTTAACGTACAAATCGTTACTGCACCGCCTCTTCATAGTACATCGAACGGACAAGTGGAAAGATTCCACAGTACACTGACAGAAATTGCACTGTGCTTAAAAATTGAAAGAAGTATTGAAGACACTGTTGAACTAATACTTCTCGCGGCTATAGAATACAATAGAACTATTCACTCAGTAACAAATAAAAGACCCATTGACATAATACACTCATCGACCATTGAGCTCAACACAGAAATTAGGGATAAAGTCTTAAATGCCCAGAACATTCAACTACAAAGATTGAACAATACAAGACAAGACAGAAATTTTCAGGTAGGAGACAAGGTTCTTGTGAAATCAAATAAGAGGTTGGGAAACAAACTTTCAGATTTGTACCCCGAGGAAACCGTCGAAGCAGACTTAGGGACCACAGTCTTAATAAAAGGGAGGGTGGTCCATAAGGACAATTTGAGGTAATTACAATAAATCTTATTTTTCTTTTTATTTTTATCTTCGACACACTAGGATTTGGATGATTCTACTCCTCGCCGTACCAATAGCAGCTAAAATGACCGACTACACGACCTCAAATTACATACCAATCATAGACGGGCATGTGACTATTTGGCGAGACTTCCAATACCTCAAACACTCAACCAACTTAACCATGTACTCGGAAATAGTTAAAGAAACAGAAGAAATGAGAAACCATTTCCCCCAGTCACATATGAGGCAAATATTAGACTCAGATTTACGACACATTAAGACTCTCATAGATACCGTAAATGTTCATCATAGACACGCTAGAAGCATAAATTTATTAGGCACCGCATTAAAAATCGTAGCCGGTACTCCAGTTTTTTATGACTTTGAGAACATTAAATTTAGGCAGAAAGAACTCATAGAATCAGAAAGTAGACAAATAAAAACATTCTGCAGAGAACTGCCCTATGCAACATGCGCACAACAACTCCACTCAGGAGGCAACGCACACTGTTCGACTCGCACCAGCCACCTCGAGCCACTAACAATCATCGATGACGGCGTTATTATTCTCAATGACGGAACAGCTACGGTCAATGGACAACTGGTAACTGGAACGTTCCTCGTCACATTCGACGAGGAGAAATTAAACATAGAAAACCTACCATACATTGGCGAAATGGAAAAGAGACTGGAAAACCGGCCTATAATATCTGGAGTGGCCGCGATCGCTTTCTTCGCCATCTGCTTTATCATTTTCAAGCTCTACCAAAGACGCCAGCGAGTTCGTCGCCAGCATGACCTTCAAGTTATTATTGACGGTTTCAAGAAGTCCGAGGACGACCTTCATCTAAGCGGGGGAGGAGTTAACACGGTCACCCGGCAATAGAGAAGTTGCCAAACTGATCACGCGTAGCCGGCATGAGAATAATGCAAAGCCAGCGACACCTGCGGATATTGCACAACGACGGTAGCAGAAGCCCAAGCTTCGGTCAGCGCATCAGCATGTTCGGCCGGAAGACCTTCGTCAATGTACGAAGCTAACAAGAGCCTACGTAAATTGTCAACTTTTTTTTTCCATTTTGTGTGCTTTTGCCAATTTTTGCCTTTACTACGTCGGATGTTTTACCAACTATAGTAGAATGAAATTTGTATATAACTGCATTAAGTGTGGTACTATTCTTTTGCTCGATTCGGAATCTTCATCTTCCGTTAAATCTATTTCTACCTGTTCTGTTGATTTTCACTCCTCACTAGTATATATTGTCAAAGGAGTATTTTAGATTGTTGGTATCGATATATCTTTGATAGTTATTGAATGCAAACGTAACTTAATCAATTATTTTGATATTTTTGACCAGTTTGTTTTATTTATTATTTCCCTATTTTCATGCACTAATATTCTTACCTCATTGAAAGAATCGACCAAAATCTTTGCATGTTTATTAATTGTGTCTTTCTGTATTATTGTATTCTGGCTTAAACATTTGTAAGACTTATCGAAAGTTTCTTTTTTGTCGCTGATATGGAGAGTTAGTTGCTCACATTCTATACTAAGTATTTATTGTTATGTTTTATTTATTGGGTCTATGTTTATTTCCGAGACTTTGCAATTTCTTACAGTAAACAATATTATTGCCTTTTGAGTGCTGTTGCAATAAATAAGTGGAAAAAAATTGGTTTTACTCATCCATATTTAAAATCGGAAATTTAAGGAGGCTCTGCTATGTTTTGGATTATCGAAAATACCCTATTCTACAAAACTGGTTTCTTATCTAACGTAATTCTTTTAAACTCGTATGTGTTCATTTTCATTTGTATTATTTTATTTATTTAAATCTTAAAAAAATTATCCTAGATAATCAATTTCTGTTTCTAATTTGTATACACTCGTATGTGTTATTCTTACTTTTATTTTATTTTATTTTATTTATTTCATTCTTGAAAAATTTATCTTGCATAATCAATTTTTTTAAGTAATTATGTCACAGTGTACATAGTTTATATCTGTTCCACGAAACTTCCAAGGCTTATACTTTTAATATAGTAAATAAAGCCGTAATTTCTACATGGCTTAAGCTGAATTCAATCCTGGCTCGGTTTTTTCGATATTTTCGAACCCTAGATGCCATTCGAATTTCTAGTTCAGGTAATTATTGGGCCAAATCAAAATTTCCAACTGGTCATAGCTAAAAATAAATTCTTCCAATACATAATTAACTGACCAAGCTTCTTACTAGTGATGCCCAAAGGTCTTACCATGATTTTCGGTTTTCAAGGGTGCGTTTTACACAACTCTTTGGCTTTCAACGCTTCGTTTGTTTGTCCGTGGATGGGAAAATTGAATACTGCTTTGTAAACGTGAACTTGGGTTTCACTAGCTACATATTTATTTCGGGGCTAAAATTGGAAGTTGAGCTACGACGAAAAGGAGTGTGTTCGATTTAACACTGACTTTCGGCCTATGGGCGAGAGACGGGGCGAATTCGCAAGAGCGAATGAAACCATTAATGGCTCCCGCTCTCGCCTTACAACTTGTGACGGCGATTCCGATGCCGCCACAATTATTCCCGATCCCCACGGAGGGGAGGAGGAAATATGCGTATTTTTGTTATTAATATTATTGTTATTCCTTTGATTTTTTAGCTTTAAGAGAAAACAATGAATTAATAATTAGCATAATAAGCCTAGGCAAAAACAAACATAAGTACATTATTTAATAAGTGGAAAAGAGAGGGGAGAGCGGGGAAGAGAGGAGAGCGGGGAAGAGAGGCGAAACCGGGAACAACTCCTACGCAGTTGCCTAAGGAATTCACCCCAAAAAGAGCATGAGAGAGGAGTAAACTGAACGACTTGAACGGAGTGCAAAGCCCACCTCAGCGACTGCGCGGTCGACGACAACGGAGAGCGAGAGGGAATATCGAAAAGCGAGCCGGGCAGAGCAGAATAGTTGCTGTTGCCAAAAGGAGAAAGGGAGTCGCGAGATCAAACTTAAGAAGATGGTGAGATCGGAGAGGCCAAGGGCACGAGAACAAAATGAAAAAGAACGCAAGGGACTGACACGCGAACATCGAAGCCGGATAGTCGTACTTGGGGAAAACGAGATAAGTCGCAATTAGGCAGACCACGTGGTTTTTAGTCGGTAAGCAAAACGGTACAGTCGTGCAGAATTTTACTGGTGCAGCGAGAAACGCGATTAGATCGTAAAATTGTAGAACGAAGATTGGTGAACTCATGTGAACAAGACGAATAGGCGAAAGAAGCCAACAGTGAATAAAGACTAAATTAATAAATTATAATTTCGACAACGTGTGTATATATTCTTTTTTTTCCTGACCTTCGACCCGCTTCAATTAAGCCCGTTGAATAAATAATTTAATTATAACAAGTGATAATAACCCGAACCTGAGAATCGATCAAACGTAACGGAACCGTAACCCCGACGCGTAATTAACTAACATATCGGCAGTTAATAGGGTAGTATCGTAGTTATTATTAAAGCCCTGGGTCCGCCCGAGTTTTACCGTAATTAGTAATAAAACCCTGGGCCCGCCCGAGTTTTATCGTAGTTATTATTAAAGCCCTGGGTCCGCCCGAGTTTTACCGTAATTAGTAATAAAACCCTGGGCCCGCCCGAGTTTTATCGTAGTTATTATTAAAGCCCTGGGTCCGCCCGAGTTTTACCGTAGTTATTATTAAAGCCCTGGGTCTGCCCGAGTTTTACCGTAGTTATTATTAAAGCCTTGGGTCCGCCCGAGTTTTACTGTAGTTATTACTAAAGCCCTGGGTCCGCCCGAGTTTTACCGTAGTTGTTATTAAAGCCCTGGGTCCGCCCGAGTTTTACCGTAGTTATTATTAAAGCCCTGGGTCCGCCCGAGTTTTACCGTAGTTATTATTAAAGCCCTGGGTCTGCCCGAGTTTTACCGTAGTTATTATTAAAGCCCAGGTCCGCCCGAGTTTTACTGTAGTTATTACTAAAGCCCTGGGTCCGCCCGAGTTTTACCGTAGTTGTTATTAAAGCCCTGGGTCCGCCCGAGTTTTAGCGTAGTTATTATTAAAGCCCTGGGTCCGCCCGAGTTTTATCGTAGTACTTATTAATTACCTGAGTCTGCCCGAATTACATCGTAGAAATTATTAAAAATCCAAGGGGGCTACCCAAGTTTTACTGTAACCAAACCCTGCCTCGACCAAATTTATGGTAGCCACCGATAAAGCCTATCACTGACATAGGTTCCTACGATAACTGTTTACTAAGTCCAGGGTCTGCCCGGGCTCAGTAGCCAGTCTTAGGTACAGCCATGTACCTTTTGTCGCGGTTTCTTCTCCTAATTATAAGGACCACGCCTAAAAACTCACTCGATTAACCCACATCGTCCACTGTAAATTTATAAATATTTTGTGGAGGCCCTAGCCAACCCCTGAGCATATCCTGGCTGGGAAAACATCCTTACAAATGGCGCCCGAGCAGGGACGAATGTGGGGCTGATCACGATCGATCAGCAACAAAAACACCAAGCGGATTAAAGACCCGTACAGTGTGAGGCTGGCTAAAATAGTTAAGGAGTAAGAACGTCGATCAGGATCGGATTGCTGACAGGAAGCGCAAAGGGAGCACACCAGATATAATACAATGGCAGAAAACGAACAAGGAAAGAAAACTAATATGGGTTCGCCAGGCAGTCGTATAGGGACTCGTTGGATCTATACGCTAAGAAAGGACGAATTACTCAGCTTCGCACAGGAATTCGGATTCGACGACACAGGCAAGGTGGACGAGATGAGAAGGCGTTTCGCAGAAATCGTCAAAGCAGGTGAGCTCTCTCCATCCCAAAGGGCCCGATTGGTCCGATTAGAAGCCGGATTCGCGAATGGGGGAGTGAACGACGACGTGAAAAGGGTAGAGGAAGTCGACCTAGACCCCAGGTCAATCCAATTACAGGTGCCAGGATTTTTCACCCCTAGAGGTGGGAGCCCGGTCGACCACGAACGAGCAATTTCTACGGAGGGAACCACCGGCCGTAATAATACCAAATGTAATGTTACACGGGAGAACGAGATGGCTTGGGGTGGAAATTTTGGCCGGGCCACAGCACACGGTGTCATAGCAGAGCAAGTCCGAAAATGGGGACTCAAATTCAATGGCCATACCGATCCGTTGGGGTTCCTAGAGGAGCTGGAGGAGAGGGCTACATCGTACGCCCTTCCCTTAGCCCAATTGCCAAGAGTTATGACAGAAACTCTTACAGACAGAGCCTCTCGGTGGTTTAGGACCAGCCAACTGCAGGGAGCCACTTGGCCGGTATTCCGGCGGGAGTTCTTGGACTTTTTCTTACCACCACATTATTTTCGACGATTAGAAGACGACATCAGAGCTCGTTACCAACGTGAGGGAGAGGGCTTCAAGGATTATGTAATCGAGATCCGAACGCTGATGCGACACGCAGGGTACGATCAGACGAAGGAGTTAGACAGGATTTACGAGAACTGCCTCCCCACATACCAGATGTACGTAAAACGTGGCGACTTTGAGACCTTAGGCCAGCTTTTACAGTTCGCAGTCGAGTTCGAGAGTATACAACATCGCGACCGTATGCGATTACAGTCCCAAGATCGCTCGTACAGGAGTCTCGGCCAAACTCACGGGAACGCCCGAGGGTCTCCGAAGTCACAGGTGCCGGCGAACCCCATCCAGGTTCGCAACCCTTTCCGAGGAAACCCGCAAACCCCCTTACAACTTGGTCCCAATCCCATGCCACGGGAAGAAATCTCGAATAGGATGATGAACCAGGAGTCGCTACGAACACCTCCCGAAAGTCGGGGTTGTTTCAACTGTGGGACAGAGGGTCACTTTGCGAGGGAGTGCCGGAACCCCCGACGGTTAGTGTGTTGGGATTGTAGAAGGGAAGGGATCAGGACTATTGATTGTTGTAGGCGTCCCGAGTCGGGAAACGACCAGCGTCCTCGACCAACCCGGGAGCAGTTGGGGACGAGAGTACCAGAGAACCGGGAATAGGCGCACCCCTGCGCGTAGAAGACGGAAAGATCGTAGCGTAAGTATTAGTCGCTGACATCTCTGTGTTAGCCACTGTCGATAGCGGGGCCACGAGGAGTTTCATCAACGAAACACTCCTCAGACAGCTGAAGGCATACGCTTGGCAGACGGGACCAGCGTCAGTATCACAGGAATGGTAGTCACCAACATCGTCCTCGGAGGACAAGTAGTAGAATTAGCGCTACTGGTAATGGACTCTATGCTAGATAAAGTAATATTAGGACTTGACTTTCTCTGCGCAATCGGCACTACAATACGATGTGGACGGGCTCGACTACATCTTCGTGAGGCGGGACAGAGAACCACCTGCACCAACGAGGACCACCACGCAGGGAACCGGCCGGTCATGGCTAATTTGCAGGGACTCGGGACAGAAGTGACCCGAGAGGGATCTACCGTCGACATGGAAGACGTGCGCAAGGCGAACTGGGAGATAACGGAAATCGGAAAGAGGACCAAGAAACCCACTGGAAATGAACTGGAGAAAGGAGAGAAAATACAGGAGAACCAGGGGACGCAGGAGAACCAAGGAGTACAGGAAAACCAGGGAACACAGGAAAACCAGAAAACACAGGAAAACCCGGAAGAAGAAGTCACGCCCCCTCGGCGAGAAGGGGAATGGTCAGTAGAGGACCAAGAACATATAGATCGATTCCTCCAACGAGAGCTGAGAGAATTCGAAGGGATGTCGGGGGTATCACACATCGCACAACATACGATCACAATGCGAGACGATCGACCGGTGAAACAACGATACTACCCCAAGAATCCTGCGATGCAGCGAATTATCGACGATCAGGTGAACGAATTGTTAACCGCAGGACAGATAGAACCGTCCAAAAGCCCATATAGTGCACCCATCGTCTTAGTGCGTAAAAAGAACGACGAGTGGCGGATGTGTGTCGACTTTCGACAATTAAACGCGAGGTCAATACCAGACGCGTATCCGACACCTCGTATTAACTATATCCTAGAGAGACTAAGCCAGGCCCGAGTCTTGTCGACATTAGATCTGAAAAGCGGTTACTGGCAAATACCTATGGCATCAGACAGTAAACAGTACACTGCATTCACAGTCCCGGGTCGGGGTCTCTTCCAGTGGCGTGTCATGCCGTTCGGGTTACACTCCGCAGCTGCCACTTTCCAACGCGCCCTAGATAGTGTCATCGGGCCCGAACTAGATCCGTTCGCGTTTGCGTATTTGGATGACATCGTTGTAATTGGGAGAGACTTAGCAGAACATACACGAAACCTACGAGAGGTATTTCGGAGACTCAGGGCTGCTAATCTACGCATTAACAGGGAGAAATGCTCATTTTTTAAAAGAAAGCTCAAGTACCTGGGCCACATGGTAAGCGAAGATGGTATTCATACGGACCCCGATAAAGTAGCAGCAGTCAGGGAGTTACGACCACCTACCTCTCTGAAGGAACTGAGAAGATGCCTAGGCATGGCATCGTGGTACCGTAGATTCGTACCGAACTTTGCGACGATCGTTCAGCCGATGACCAAGCTCCTAAGGAAGAGCGTTAAGTGGCGCTGGGATACTGAAGAACAGGCTGCCTTCGACACACTTAAAGGACGTCTCACGAGTGCCCCCACCCTGGCCTGCCCAAACTTTGACCAACGATTCACGGTCCAGACAGATGCGAGTGACGTCGGATTGGGAGCAATATTGACTCAGGAGATGGATGGAACGGAAAGGGTAATCGCCTACATAAGCCGTCGGCTAGAGAAGGCTGAGGAAAATTATACCACGACCGAAAAGGAGTGTTTGGCGATCGTATGGGCCATCCGGAAGTGGCGCTGCTATCTCGAAGGATACGAGTTCACCATTATCACGGATCATCTAGCATTAAAATGGCTGAATTCAATTGAAAGTCCATCCGGACGGGTAGCTCGATGGGCCCTGGAGTTACAACAGTTTCGATACTCGGTCAAGTACCGGAGGGGCTGTCAAAACGTCGTGGCAGACGCCCTGTCCCGCCAACCCCTAGCGGTATTACAGTGTACAGAAACAGACAAGGAAGAATGTGAATGGTGGACACGGAAAAGGGAGCAGATCTTGGGAAGCCTGGAGAATTTCCCTGACTTTACCTATGAGAACGGAGAACTATATCGTCGTCTAGGGACCCGACCAGACGACGCCGATTTCGTGTCATGGAAGCTGTGCGTACCGCAACACCACCGGAGACGAGTACTGGCAGAGTGTCACGATGCACCAACGGCAAGACACCTTGGCATACGGAAGACGATCCTACGAATCGCTTCGAAGTACTACTGGCCAGGGATGTATCGAGATGTGAAAAGGTATGTGCAAAACTGTCAAACCTGTCAAAGGTTCAAGTCTGACCAACAGAAGCCGGCGGGACGGATGCTGTCTCGTAGAATAGAGGAACCCTGTTCGACATGGTGTGCCGACTTTGTGGGACCTTTGCCGAAATCGAAGTCAGGAAACACAATGTTGTTGGTTTTTTGTCGATGCGTTTGCCAAATGGGTTGAGCTCATCCCACTCAAGAGGGCCACCACCGCGACCCTAATCAAAGCATTCCGCGAACGTATTCTTGGACACTTCGGGGTCCCACGCACGTTCGTGTGTGACAACGGCACGCAGTTTACAAGCCGCGCCTTCAAAGAATATATGCGGGAACTAGGATGTGAGTTACAATATACGGCGCCCTACTCGCCACACGAGAATCCTACGGAGCGTGCAAACCGCACTGTCAAAACCATGATCGCGCAATTCATCGAAGGTGAACAATCAAGCTGGGACAACCTTCTGCCGGAGATGACACTGGCAGTCAACTCTAGTATCTCCGATACTACAAACTTCAGCCCCATTTTTCTGATGCAAGGTCGAGAACCAAGGATGCCCAAGGCGCTATACGAGGAGAAGACACGAGGGAACGGGAACACCCCAGAAGATTTCACGATCAAAGCGGCCAAGATGAAGGAAATATTCGAGGTTGTAAAAATTAATGCGGAGCGGACGAGTGCCGACCAGATGCGCCACTATAACCTGAGAAGACGTGAATGGCGCCCCGACTTGGGCTCGCTCGTGTTAGTAAAACAGCACCAACTGTCCAGAGGAGTCGACGGCTTCGCGGCGAAATTGGCGCCGAAATATGACGGCCCATTCCGGGTACTTAAGTTTATATCGCCGAACATCGTACGGATCCAGAGGCCCGGGGAACGTAAAAGGAAAGTGGCCAACATTGCAGAGCTGAGAGAATTCCGGGACGATGAGACAGGGGAGGGCGAAGAAGTAACGTAAGGTATCATTAACTAACATCAAGTATCTTAAGATTGTAATTAGATATAAGGCGTTTATTGTAAGCTGCACCAGTAGGCAGGGAAATCTTAGGGTCAGTTATATAAAGTAAGTTATCTACCCACTACAGATACTATGGAAGAAGGAGAGTCAGACTCCACTCAAGAGTGGACCGGCGAAGATGGCGAGATGGACGACGGTGGTTTCGAACCTGAAGAAGTTCCTGTCGACCTCACCCTGGCGGACACGGAAGATAGCGACGAGGAGGCGGTGACGGGAGCAGAAAGGGACAACCTATCGTACTCGAGCGAGCTACCAGACGAGTCAACCCGGGGCACCTCCATTGGTAGTACATCCCCCCGGGGCACGTCCCCACGGTACGCGTCTCCACGGCACGTGTCTCCCGGGTACGCGTCTCCACGGTACGCATCTCCCCGGTATGCGTCCCCACGCTACGCGTCTTCCCAGCATGCGTCACCCCACTACGTGCCCTGGTACGAATATAACCCACACTGGGCAACGGAAGAACCACCTCCCTCGACGTATAAGCCCCGACACGACCACTATTCGTCTACCCGAGGTCACTCACGTGACCCAAGACGAGGGCAGCGGACAACCGAGGCAACTGTGGACCGATATAGCGAAGTTCAAGAGTCTGAAGAGGAGGAGGATGAAGACAGCGAGTGGACTACCAGTTTCATTAGGGAACGGGAGGATTACCACTGGGCGACAATCCCTGGGGGATATCGGGTCACCCAAGTCCGGCAGGTGACGATGGACATAATTCCACCTCTAGGACAAGGCCCCGCATTCCGGTTTGAAGCAAACTGCGGCAGAACTCGTGCACCCCCACTGGCCGCACGAGCGGCATGGAGCAAAGGATGCCGCAATGAGAACACCCAGGTGGCCCAGGAGCCCACGCCCCCACCCCAGGAGGTAGACGACGATACCAGGCAGAGTTGCGAAGACAGGCGAAGCAAGATGTCGCTGAGGGAACTGGAACCGCACGACGCCGCCGGATACGCCCGCGGAAATACTGCACCTGGGACTCCATCCCGTCCGAGGAAGAACAAGAGGATGATCAACCACTCCTACGGCGTAGATACACTGAGTCGTCCGGGGACGAGTGGGAAGTTTCCCAAGATACCAGCTTCCCGACTCTGAGTCTCCGGCGACGCAACTCTAGGGCCACGACGATTGAGCCCGAAGAACCCCAAGCTATACCGGAGGCAGAACCCGGAACAGGGGCCGGAGTAGAGGACCTAGACGTGATCGATTTCGGCCTGGGACTAGAAGGCGACGAAGAGGGTTATGGGGTAGAGGAGTTGCTGCAGGACATCGAGGCGCTAGAGCGAGCCGCAACCGAGACCTCTCGACAGACGCTGTTGGAAGCACCAGAGACCTGGAGGGTCTACACGCCCGCCGTATGCTCCCGGAGGAGCTAGTGAACGAATTGACCAGATTCGTGCCACAAGGACCAAAGAGGGATCGCTTCACCCGAGAAATCGACGGAGGCGTGTATCGAGTGACACGGAATGTCGATGCTGAAGGGAAAACGGCTCTGACCGTAGTCCTTCGTCCTCCCAAGTAAGGGGGGGGTGTGACGGCGATTCCGATGCCGCCACAATTATTCCCGATCCCCACGGAGGGGAGGAGGAAATATGCGTATTTTTGTTATTAATATTATTGTTATTCCTTTGATTTTTTAGCTTTAAGAGAAAACAATGAATTAATAATTAGCATAATAAGCCTAGGCAAAAACAAACATAAGTACATTATTTAATAAGTGGAAAAGAGAGGGGAGAGCGGGGAAGAGAGGAGAGCGGGGAAGAGAGGCGAAACCGGGAACAACTCCTACGCAGTTGCCTAAGGAATTCACCCCAAAAAGAGCATGAGAGAGGAGTAAACTAAACGACTTGAACGGAGTGCAAAGCCCACCTCAGCGACTGCGCGGTCGACGACAACGGAGAGCGAGAGGGAATATCGAAAAGCGAGCCGGGCAGAGCAGAATAGTTGCTGTTGCCAAAAGGAGAAAGGGAGTCGCGAGATCAAACTTAAGAAGATGGTGAGATCGGAGAGGGCAAGGGCACGAGAACAAAATGAAAAAGAACGCAAGGGACTGACACGCGAACATCGAAGCCGGATAGTCGTACTTGGGGAAAACGAGATAAGTCGCAATTAGGCAGACCACGTGGTTTTTAGTCGGTAAGCAAAACGGTACAGTCGTGCAGAATTTTACTGGTGCAGCGAGAAACGCGATTAGATCGTAAAATTGTAGAACGAAGATTGGTGAACTCATGTGAACAAGACGAATAGGCGAAAGAAGCCAACAGTGAATAATGACTAAATTAATAAATTATAATTTCGACAACGTGTGTATATATTCTTTTTTTCCTGACCTTCGACCCGCTTCAATTAAGCCCGTTGAATAAATAATTTAATTATAACAAGTGATAATAACCCGAACCTGAGAATCGATCAAACGTAACGGAACCGTAACCCCGACGCGTAATTAACTAACATATCGGCAGTTAATAGGGTAGTATCGTAGTTATTATTAAAGCCCTGGGTCCGCCCGAGTTTTACCGTAATTAGTAATAAAACCCTGGGCCCGCCCGAGTTTTATCGTAGTTATTATTAAAGCCCTGGGTCCGCCCGAGTTTTACCGTAATTAGTAATAAAACCCTGGGTCCGCCCGAGTTTTACCGTAGTTATTATTAAAGCCCTGGGTCCGCCCGAGTTTTACCGTAGTTATTATTAAAGCTCTGGGTCTGCCCGAGTTTTACCGTAGTTATTATTAAAGCCCTGGGTCCGCCCGAGTTTTACTGTAGTTATTACTAAAGCCCTGGGTCCGCCCGAGTTTTACCGTAGTTGTTATTAAAGCTCTGGGTCCGCCCGAGTTTTACCGTAGTTATTATTAAAGCCCTGGGTCCGCCCGAGTTTTATCGTAGTACTTATTAAAAACCTGAGTCTGCCCGAATTACATCGTATAAATTATTAAAAATCCAAGGGGGCTACCCAAGTTTTACTGTAACCAAACCCTGCCTCGACCAAATTTATGGTAGCCACCGATAAAGCCTATCACTGACATAGGTTCCTACGATAACTGTTTACTAAGTCCAGGGTCTGCCCGGGCTCAGTAGCCAGTCTTAGGTACAGCCACGTACCTTTTGTCGCGGTTTCTTCTCCTAATTATAAGGACCACGCCTAAAAACTCACTCGATTAACCCACATCGTCCACTGTAAATTTATAAATATTTTGTGGAGGCCCTAGCCAACCCCTGAGCATATCCTGGCTGGGAAAACATCCTTACAAACTAGATATTTTTAAATCATAGCACCAAGTTCCTAAACACCGCCCCTTCTGAAGGGATGTCCTCCAGGCCAACACAGGTAAAGGGGCCAGCCGATGGACAGCTCGCTGTCCTTCCTGCGTCCCCACGTCCGCCACCCGAACTTTTTAACCGGCGCCGGCATGGACCACTACCACTCGCCCGATCTACCACTGCTGGGGTAGAAGATTGTCCTCGGCGTGTTCCCACGCCTATTTTTGGCTCCTTCTGATGCTACTTGGTCCCCTGCTGCAGGCTGGAGATATAATCCCGAGACAAGACCCCTTGCCATAGACGCAAGCAGGACAGGTTGGCTTTGCCCGGGAGTGCTTCCGACGGCGGGGCCCACAGGGGGCCGACAATTCGTAACGTGCAGGTATGACACAGAGGATCTGACGAACTGTGGGCTTTTAGACAGGAACAACGGGAATTTGGCTTCGTACGGGATAGGAGCATTTAATAACCAACCCCCAACTCGAAGCAATGTCGAGGAACGCCAATTTAATTATATCTCCTGAATAAAGGGATTTAGCTTTTGAATATTCATTGCTACCGGTTTATTTTTCCGATTTTTTCTGAAATAGTCACTGAATTCGTGAAATTGGATAACTTCAAAAATTGTTTCAAAAGCGAAATTCAGTTCTCTTGGCAAAATACTTTTTTCAAAGGTCTTCGACACTTTTTTGCACCTTTGAATAAAGGGGAAAACTCTCAGAAGCTTCAAGTACGACGAAAAGTTTTCTATTTCCTGAAGCGAATTATTTGGCTCTGGGCTGTCTACGAGAGCTATTGCCGATTTGCGTAATTCCTTCGACCGGCAGTTCGATATGTTGACTTACAGGCCAATTAATTTCTGAGTCGAGCAAGAACCGAAGCAAATTGACGTTGTAAGCTCCTTAACGTCACATCCGCGGGGCATTATGTCTGCTTGGTTAACTTTCGGTGGAACGTGTCTCCAACGACGCAGATGGGATTAGATCTAGTGTAAAGTGATCTCGGAGTCTGTCCATAAGAAAACCTTTTCAATTACACAATTTAGCAATGGCCTGACACGATTATACAGATCTGCTAAAAGGTGAGCTGCGCACAGCTCAAGGCGAGGCAAAGTTTTCGTCTTGATGGGAGTAACTTTCGATTTGGCGCTCAATAAAAACCACCTTCAGCAGTTTGAGTACGAACGTAGATTGGAAGTAATTTTTAGCCGGCAACCAAACTACGCCAAGGGTCTGAGTTACGCCTGAGCCTTGAGCTATTACAGAGCTATCAGATGTGGATAATTCTGTGTAAGTTGAAAACCACTTTGCCAGTTTAAGTCTGAAAAACTTCGTCTTAAAGGCCTTGCAGATGCTCATCGCATCCGAGGCCAGTAAACAAATCATCAACATAAAAATATTTCTGAATAATCTTTGTTGCTTTTTGGATAAACTGCTTGCGCCATCTCTCCTAGCCGCATTAAACACCTGATCGGCAAAAATGGTGTTGGCAAAGTTCCATATGTTACGGTATTTAACTTAAAGATTTTCAGAGACTCAGAAGGATCTCGTCTCCATACTATGAGCTAAAAGTTTCGGTCAGATTCGTCCATTACATTTTGTTTAATTCTGCCGCAAGGGCAAACTCATTCAATCTAAACCGAAGCAGTGTCGAGTACAGCTCCTCTTGAATGGTTGGGCCGACTATTAAGATGTCATTCAACGATACCTGCGTCGATGTACGGCACGATGCACCGAAGACTACTCTCAACTTAGTTGAAGTACTTTGTGGCCGTAGAACGCACTGGTGCGGAATGAAATAGTACGGATTATTTGCAATTTTGTCATTGGTGGAACCCATGTGGCCTATAGAAACATATTCTCCCCTGAATTTAAGATACATCTTCGCCGACGAAGGGTCTTTTGACAATTTCCTTTCTAACGACAAAAATCAAGGTTTCGAAACTTCGTATGATGAGCCAAGAGAATTTGGGTCAGATTTGAACGGTAAACGAACCGAAAATCTTCAGGACGACAATCTTTGAGTATTTTTCTCAAAGTGTTGTTCAAAAAGTTGCTGCTCAAAAGTATGGACAAAATTACTGCAGGGTTGTATTAATTGACTCCAAAGCTTTCGTCTGGAAGCTGAGAAGAATCATTTTGTTAGCCTTTATTTTATTTTCTCCCAGACACTATCCAGCCGAGAAGTTTTTTTGTAAGATGGGAAGCTCAAGCCCCTGCTTTATCTGGCGAACAGATAAAAGTTCAAAGGAAGTATCTGCACCGATTTTCATATATATTTTTTGCGGCTTGAAGAAGAATGAGTCTGCCAACTGCTGGTGTTCAACGCTTGATCCGGATAGTAGCCAGAAATATTTTTCAGGATCCAAGAATCGGGGGACAACTGGCTATTTCCTACTCGCGACTTTACAACCTTGTGTATTTTTTTTAGCTTGGGCATTAGTCCCACCAATGCCTCGTAAGCTCAAGCATCTCACCCTCTCTTGAAATTTTCTATGTCTATGAGCTAGCTCATCGGTCACAAAGTTTATTTTTAATCGTCAGTTGAGCAACGCTCGAGCCAATACAAACTTGCCACTTTTTGTTTGAACGCTTACAACATCAGTTGCAAGAATGACTGTATCCGATGCAGTCGCGAACATACGAAGTGGATGGAGTCTCCTGCATGAGCGTGGGCTGAGAGAGATTTATGTTTGGTGAATATATATGCACCAACGTATGGTGTGAGTGATTTGCATTTTTGGACAGTGTGTCCCTTTCGAAGGCAGTTAATGCACAAGGGTGCTCTTTTAGGGAAATCGAATCCTTGCTGAACTGATAGAGCTGCGAAGGAAGCGCAGTTTCCAACTTGATGTTCAGCTGAGTTGCAATACACGCATTTTACAGAGTCGTTCCTGGCAGCGACAAACGAAAAACTCCAATTTCCATTCTTCTTAGGATTAGATTGGACCTGCTGTTTTGGGCTTGGAAACCTCTTCAATGTCGCCTCACATTCGCTCCAAAGAGGAAGCGAAGTATAATCTAACTCTTCTTCCCATTTTCTTTTAGTTTTTGCATCGACCTTGCTCATTACCAAATGTATTAACATAGCACTAGTAATGCGTCTATCATCCACAATAGACAGCCTGTAAATGCGTTGACCAAAAGAAGATGAAAAGACATCCACATTTGTTAAGATCTGGATTGAAACTGATTATACCCGTTACTCGTAGAGTAAAAGGGTATATTGTATTCGTGCAAAAGTATGTAACAGGTAGAAGGAAGCGTTTCCGACCCCATAAAGTATATATATTCTTGTTCAGGATCACTAGCCGAGTCGATCTAGCCATGTCCGTCTGTCTGTCTGTCCGTATGAACGCTGAGATCTCGGAAACTATAAAAGCTAGAAGATTGGCATTTTGCATGTAGATTTTAGGAGTTCCTACGCAGCGCAAGTTTGTTTGAAAATGGTGCCACACCCCTCTGACGCCCACAAACCACAAGCTGTGGCCACAGTTTTGATGATATTATGAAAATTTTAATTGATATGTATTTGTTTCCTCAATACCTATCGATTGGCCTAATAAAAGTTTGCCACGCCCACTCTAACGCCCAAAAACCCATTAAACGCTTAAGCCTGGCTAGCGCCTACACTTCCGCCTTTCATGGCGCCATCTAACGGATGACTTTGGAACAGCTGGCCAAGGTGCTCAACAGAGTCAACGTTAATTCGCGATAAGGATTTCTATTAAAGGAAATTGCGATGGTTTTCATTTGTCAATACCGAACTATATCCCAAGAACTATGCAAATCTAATCAAGTTAGCCAAATTGGAGGTCTGAGTCAAACAATGGCGTATGTGTGTATGCTCGTGCTGTAAAGCTGCCAGCTCTAAGAGATCGCCGAATTCAAATTGATAATTTGAACTTTTTGTCCTTTTTTCCTGTGGTCACTCTAATTCACATTATGTTAATGCAAAATCTAAAGTTGTTTAGCTGAGTAACGGGTATTTAATAGTCGAGGTACTCGACTATAGCGTTCTCTCTTATTTTATTTTACTAAGTCTATGTTTACGTAAATAACATTAGGTTCTTATAATCTATGGTCTACGCAGAGACCACATCTGTTTGCCTGAGCGTGAGCCTTATCGACGGTCTCCCGCAAAGCGAACCTTTGTGCGATCTGAGAACTATATTTATTGCCAGGCTCAAGTGGCCTGTACACAAGATGTAAGATTACAATTGTTCGGCACTGCACCTCTGTAGGTTTTAAGTTACCGATCGTTATTTACAGCTCTGATTGATTTACATATTGACATGAACAGAGCTCGGAAAATATTAAATTTATGAAAATTCGGGAAAAAGTATTCAATAAAATCACAAAAGTGCAATGACCGTGTTAATAAATCTACTATAACTCGAAAATACGCTTTCTGCGATAAATCGCGAATGTTCATATTGATTGGTCGGCCGAATCCACTGAAGTCGAGAAAAGGAAGCCAAAACCTCCGCCTATTTATATTCGAGAAAAAAGTTCCAATGTTCTTGTCAACAAAATTATCGAGCTAATTGGAAAGGATAACTTCCACATAATACCTCTAGTAAAGGACAACATCCAAGAAACAAAGATTCAAATGAAGATAATTACAGAGTATTATCGAAATATCTTTCCGAGAATAAAAATAACTTTTACACGTATCAGCTAAAAAGTAGCAAGGGCCTGCAAGTCGTACTTAAGGGCATAGAGTCCGACGTAACACCTGCAGAGATAACAAAGGCGCTTCAAGAGAAGGGATTTAACGCTAAGACAATCTTCAACATCCTTAACAGGGATAGGAAGCCGCAGCCACTCTTTAAGGTTGAGCTCGAACCAGAAAATAAGCCCCTAAAGAAATACGAAGTGCACCCCATTTACAATCTTCAGTTCCTGCTGCACCGCAGAATTACAGTTGAGGAACCGCACAAACGCAATGGCCCGGTACAATGTGCGAACTGCCAAGAATATGGCCATACAAGGTCATACTGTAAACTGCGTCCGGTGTGTGTAGTTTGCGGAGATCTTCATGACTCCGCACACTGCCCTGAGAGCAAAGATGACTGCAACTCGAAAAAGTGCGGCAACTGCGGTGGCAATCACACTGCTAACTACAGAGGCTGCCCTGTTTATAAGGAGCTGAAAAGTCGCATCCACCAGAGAGGAACTGCCGCCCGCACCCAAAACAAACAGATGACAGCTTCCAGATCAAACCCTGAAGTTTTTTTCTCGACTGCAGCCAGATCCTCACTAGGACCCTTAAACTCTGATAAAAATGTGACTTACGCAAGCGCTTTAAAATCAGGACTGGCTAACCCTGTCCCAAAAAGTTTATTTCTGCAATCAGCATACCAAGAACCGAACACGGCTCAGCAGCAACAATTCCCGGTGCAGTCAAAAAGCAACTTTGAAGATATGATATACAGCCTGCAACAAAGCCTTACGGAGTTTATGTCGTTTATGCGCACAACTATGCAAGATTTAATGCGAAACCAAAATCTATTGATTCAAATGCTGGTTTTACAACAATCCAAATAATGACTTACCTAAGGATATCTACGTGGAACGCTAACGGCGTCTCACAGCATAAACTTAAGTTAGCTCAATTCCTACTCGACAACCATATCGACGTAATGCTGCTTTCAGAAACACACCTTACAAACAAATACAATTTTCAACTACGAGGTTATTCATTTTACGGAAAAAATCATCCAGATGGTAAAGCACATGGTGGGACTGGAATTCTAATCAGAAGCCGTATTAAGCACCACTATCATAACAAATTTGCTAAAAATTATCTACAGGCCACATCTATAAATATACAAACAAATACTGGCAACCAACTTACACTAGCCGCCGTATACTGCCCCCCTCGCCCTTCATAGCTGAAGATGAGTTTATGCAGTTTTTCAACTCACTAGGAGACCACTTCATAGCAGCAGGGGACTACAACGCCAAGCACATACACTGGGGATCACGTCTCGTGACTCCAAAAGGAAAACAGCTCTATAATGCAGTTATAAAAGCCAAGAACAAGCTGGACTATGTTTCACCTGGCAGACCAACATACTGGCCGGCAGACCCAAGGAAACTACCCGATTTAATTGACTTTGCAATTACCAAAAACATTTCTAAAAATCTGATAAGCGCCGAATGCCTCTCGGATCTTTCATCGGATCACTCGCCTCGTCCTGTTTATTCTTCTCTGACATCCAGGCGCATTGGAGCAATCGTTTAAATTGACATCTCAGAAAACCAATTGGGTTAAGTACAAGAAATACATTAGCTCACACATTGAGCTAAGTCCTCATCTCAACGATGAAGCCAACGTAGACAGATTTGTTAATACACTGGAGTCTGTACTCGTCTCTGCAGCTCGAGTTTCAACACCCCAAACTACAAGTACACAAAGCAACCAAAAGAAGACAAATCTACAAATAGAACAGCTCGTCCTCGAAAAGCGACGCTTACGTCGAGAGTGGCAACTCCACAGATCACCATCTGCTAGGCAAAGCTTCAAATATGCCTTACGTCAACTCACAAAAGCTTTACAGCAAGAAGAAGCACATGTCCACCGACGCTACATAGAGCAATTGTCAACATCTAGCACAAAACACTGACTATGGAGAGCTCACCCTACTCTAAGCTCACCGAAAATAACCGTGATGCCTATTAGAAACCCCACAGGCGGCTGGGCGCGCAGCGATGCAGACACATCCAGCACGTTTGCCAACCACCTTAAAAATGTCTTCCAACCAAATCCTGCCACTAGTGCGTTCACCTTGCCGACTTTACCACATGAGCCCACATGAGTTTCGCCCAAACGAAATCGTTAACATCATCAAAAATCAGCTGAATCCGAAAAAATCCCCAGCCTGCGACCTCATAACTCCCAAAATGATCATTGAGCTCCCATATTGCGCCGTTTGCACTATCACCCAGCTTTTTAATGCCATCGCAAAACTTGGCCACTTTCCAGTGAGATGGAAAAAGTCGATTATAATAATGATAGCAAAGCCAGGAAAAGACCACACAATTCCCACGTCGTATAGACCTATAAGCCTACTCTCATGCTTATCTAAACTCTTTGAAAAGTGCGTATTGATTCGGATAAACACATACCTAAGAATCCAGGAAGGAATTCCGTCACATCAATTTGGGTTTCGTGAAAAGCACGGAACAATTGAGCAGGTCAACCGGATAACATCAGAAATTCGGAACGCGTTCGAAAAACGAGAGTACTGTACTGCCATATTTTTAGACGTCTCTCAAGCATTTGATAGAGTTTGGCTAGAAGGTCTAATGTACAAGATCAAGATAATGCTACCCTACAACACCCATAAGCTTTTAGAGTCTTACCTCTACGACAGAAAATTTGCTGTTCGATGCAACACTGCTATAACTGACGATTTCACTATTGGATCTGGAGTTCCTCAAGGAAGCGTGCTTGGGCCAACATTATATGTCCTCTATACCGCAGACATCCCAACAAGCACACACAACATCTACGTTTGCTGATGATACAGCCATTCTCAGCCGCTCAAAATGCCCGATGCAAGCAACTGCGCAACTAGCTCTTCATCTGGTCGATGTTGAAAAGTGGCTATCAGTTTAGCGAATTAAAGTAAACGAACAAAAATGCAAGCACGTTCACCCTGAACAGGCAAAACTGCCCGCCGCTCATGTTAAACCATACTCTACTCCCGCAAGCAAACGAAGTGCCATATCTAGGAGTACACCTCGACAGAAGACTCAAATGGCGCCGGCACATTGAAGCCAAAAGAACACACCTAAAGCTAAAAGCCAGTAGCCTTCATTGGTTTATCAACGCTCGGTCTCCCCTTAGCCTTGAATATAAAGTTCTGCTGTATAACTCGGTACTAAAACCTATATGGATGTACGGCTCTCAGCTATGGGGGAATGCAAGCAATAGCAATATGGACATAGTCCAGCGAGCTCAGTCGAAGATCTTGAGAACAATCACCGGGGCACCGTGGTACGTTCGCAACGAAAACATACATCGCGATTTAAACATTCTACCAGTCAAAAAAGTGATTGCAGAACAGAAGGAAAAGTACTTTACCAAGCTACCGTTACACCCTAACCACCTGGCGAGAGGTCTTACAAGGTTGATCAACCAATCACGCCTTCGTCGCAATGACTTACCCACCCAGCGACGAACATGAAAATTTGTGTTTTTCTTGAACATGTTATTTACGTGAATTCGTGTTCAGAGTGTCTGAACATTCTGCAAAAGGCCAGGAAAGGTTACGCTATACCTTACAATTTTTAGTTTTCTTAATTTATAATTCAAACATACGTACACAGATGTATTACTTTAAGACATAATTTTATTGTTCGTTTTTTCTTAACTATCCATGCTTTCTGGTATGGCAATGCCTTGCCATTGCGGTTTTACATTTATTTTTCTTATAAAATATACAAATAGGGTAGCAACCATTATTATTAATAAAATTAAAGATGTGTGTTTGGACAGCTGGTGAGAGTGTAGTTTTTTTAATTCAAGCTTGTGAGCTTTATAATAATTTTGTTCATTTTTTAAGCGATTTATTTCTTCAGTATGATTAATAATTGGTGGGTCTTATTGGTTCCAAACAATCTTGGGTATTTCGCTAATGTCTCCTATAAATGGCAAAGACAACGTTCCCTGATTATCTGTTTCTATACTGTGGTGAGCAATTAAGATCTTATTATTACTCGAGCAGTGCAATCCGAGCTTATTGTTAAAATCCCTCGTTCCGGCAAATGTACTATTTCTAAGCTTGTGGTGCCGCATTGTATTCTAGCCTTTGTATTATCCTCAACCTTAAAGAGCCAACTCCTTTTTCTTTCTAACTTTATCCAATACGGCTTGATTTTTATATGCAATTTGATGCTCTATTTGGTTTAAGAGGCTTTAATTCACAACTGCCATTGCTAGCACTACTCCAAGGCCAACTTCCTTCACAAACTCTTTTATTAGATTCACCTGTGGCACTTCTTTCATAAGGTGATAGATGCACATCTCGAAGTTATAAACTAAATACTGAACATCGACGTGTACCATTATCATTCGTTCTTCAATTCTAACAGGTATTGGAACAACTCTAAATATAGGTGATGCATGTCGACCAAATATAGGTATCTTTGCATTTATTATAAGCTGTTTGACCGTTAAACCCGGTAGTTAGAAAATTCCCTCGAATATTCAGTTGGCCGATCCTGATTTCTATAGATCTCGGCGAATAGATCTCCTTATTGGCGCAAGCATGTTTTTTGAGCTACTATCTGTAGGGCAGATTAAGTTGTCTGCTGGGCAGACACGGCCAAGCTGTGCAGCGTGAGTTGGTTGCTGCTGAAGTTCATATGGATAAATTAGTCCGTCGCTTTTGGGAAGCTGAGAGCTGTGGTGAAGGCGTGGTCACAGCCACCAAAGAAGAACTGGAGTGCGAGGCTCATTTCAAGACCAACTTTCGTCGTTTAGACTCTGGTGGATATTCCGTACGATTACCTGCAAAAAACACTATGTATCGAATTACTGGGTGAATCGTACAATCAAGCTTATCGTCGATTTCTCAATTTGGAGAACAAGCTAGAGCCCCACCACTGCGTTTTCAATGAAGACAGCACCACGACTAAATTGCGAGTCGTTTTTGATGGGTCTGCCAAAACTTCAAGTTGACATTCGCTGAACGAGGTTCTCATGGCAGGGCCATGTTCAACAAGCTGTTACAGTTTCGGACTTTCACTGTGACTGTTGTCTGGTGACATCTGCAAGATGTATCGGTGTGTTCGCGTGGCTGAACCCGATAGCTATCTTCAATGTATTCTTTGGCGTGACTTACCGGACCAGGAGGTGCAGGTATTCAATCTTAATACCGTGACTTATGGAACTAAGCCTGCAGCCTTTTTATCCGTTCGAGCGATGCATCAATTGGCGAATGATGAGAAGAGCACATTTCAAATCTGTTCTTAAATCATTTTGCTGGACTTTTACGTTGATGATATGATCACAGGAGGCCAATCAACACAGGAAGTCCTCGAAATCATGTCTCAAACAACAAACTTGCTTGCACGAGGTGGCTTTAAGCTCAGGAAATGATGTTCCAACGAGCGCGATGTCCTTGATAAAGTTCCTGATTCGGAAAAAGAAACATTCCTGAAGTTTGACGATGGCAGCGACTTTACCAAGACACTGGGTCTTGCTTGGGACCCAGCAGTGGATGTCTTACGTTTTTCTTTTTCGCCCATATAGGTCTTACCAAAGCCATGTCAACGGCTGGTGCCTTCCACAATTTCTCGGGTGTATGATCCGCTTGGTCTCATTGGTCCTGTGGTTGCCAAGGCCAAGATCTTCCTGCAACAAGTCTGGAGAGAGACGTTGGATTGGGATGAGAGCTTTCCTGAGGCGCTCAACACATCATGGCTGAAGCTGTCATCTGACATGGGTCGTACTCAGCAAATGAAGTTTCCTTGACGTGCGCCTCATCCAAATGGTGCTATTGAGATCCACAGATTCTGTGACGCTAGCATCGACGCATATGGAGGATGTTCTAGAATTGTGCACTGCTTTATTACTGGCTCAACTGATGCGGGACGTACGCAACATGAATCTCTTCGATTGCCCGTTTTATTGCTGGTCAGATTCTGCTGTAGCTTTATCATTGATAAAGACTCTGTTCATTTCACTAGTCCGTCCAATCCTGGAGTACTGTTCTGCAGTTTGGAGTCCTCAGTATGGTGTACATATAGACCGGATAGAGTCTGTGCAAAAGAACTTTTTATTATTTGCTCTACGGGGCCTTAACTGGAATGCAAGCCTTATTTTACCATCCTACTCTAGTAGACTTCTCCTAATTAATCTACCATCCTTAGTAAACCGTAGAACGATGCTTGGCACAACTTTTATCTATACACTTATTCACGGGGATGTGGAGAGTCCCGAGTTACTGGGTCGCATAAGCTTCTCCGTGCCTAATAGAATTACCAGGAACTATGTTCCTCTTACATTAAATATTTGTAGATCTAACTTTAATATGCATGAACCGTTTAGAGTACTGTGTAACGACTATAATAGACTATACCACATTATTTCTACTACCGACTCTTTGCCAAGCCTAAAATCATTAATTTTATCTTACTTAGCACAAAATTAGTTTTAGTATTAGTCTCGTAAGTATTTGTAATCTTAGTCTGTCCGCTTCTACATTGTGCTTTTAACTTCTCGCGATCTCGTTTTTACGCCTATTAGTCTCCGCGCGTAACAAGCACTGTTTGGTGTCGTAAGGGCCACTTGTTTGCGCTGATCATAATGCATCAACGTCCGAAAAAAAAAAAAAAATAAGTGATGAACCTTAACGTTTTCAAGTTTTTATTGCTAATCGAATATCTTTAATTCAAGAGCTATGTAACGACCGACTGCAATTCAGCCGACATCTTGTCAAGAGGTGCTTCCCCGAGCGAGCTTCTGGAATCTGCCCTTTGGTTCAGAGGCCCAGAATTTCTTCGCAAGGATCAGCACGGTTGGTCTGAAACTTGTATTCCTGTGAAGACTCTTCCCGACCTTAGAAAGCGTATTTTGGTCGGCGTCGCTAACGAAGTGGACCTATCTTCAAAATGCAAATTTGTGAATTCTTGGCAAAAGATCACCCACACTTTTGGATACGTATACAAATTTGTTCACCGCATATGACGTCCTGGTCTCGACGTCGAAGATGTCAAAATGGGCACTCAGATGTATCCAAATGAGCAACCTGGCTAATGACTACTGGAGGCTGCATTCTAAGCGGCAAATTACATCATCCAGCTCGTTGGCCTCACTTTCTCCATTCATCGATAGCTTTGGGCTGATGCGAGTTGGTGGCAGACTACAAAATTCGCCTTTGGATTACAATGCGAAGCATTCTGTCATAGTACGACGCCAGCATCCAGTTACACGTGCTATCATACTGGACTCGAAATAACTTGCATTCTGGTCCGCGAGCGCTGCTCACTAACATGCGTCTTCAATTTTGGCCGATAGGTGGCCGAAAAACAGTATCAGCTGCAACGTCCAAGTGAGTCATATGCTTCCGAGCTAAACCACAATTATCTCAACACTTAATGGCTGACCTACCTAAGGATCATGTAAAAGCAACATTAACGTTCATGGTTACTGGCCTGGATTTCTGCGGGCCATTTTGCTAGAAATCCGGAGTTCAAAGCAAAGTGCCTGTGAAAACGTAAGTCTGCGTTTTCATCTGTTTCGCGACGAAAGCAATCCACCTAGAGCTTGTTCAGGATCTTTCAACACAAACCTGGCGGATATGGTCAGATAATGCTACGAACTTCTTTGGAACTAAAAACGAGCTGGCTGAGCTGAAGAATTTATTCCTGTCTGGCCCCACATTCGAGCTGTAGAGGAATGCTGCTTAGAAGATTAAATTGAGTGGCGTTTTATTCCCCTCGTTCGCCTCACTTTGGAGGCCTTTGGGAGGCTGCAGTAAAAACGTCCAAATTTCATTTCTATCGTTCGGTTGGCTCATCTTTATTATCATTCGATGAATTGAGTACACTTGTTTTCCACATTGCGGCAATTATCAACTCACGACCTTTACCACCTCCTTCAGAGAATCCGGCAGCCCTTGAGTGCTAACTCCTGCACACTTTATTGGCACAGTTCCGCTGGTGTTGTACTCTGAGCCTGATCTCACAAAGCTGAACTTCAACCGTTTGGACCGCTGGCAGAGAATTGCTTATTTTCAACAAATCTTCTGGTCACGGTGGCGTGAAGAGAATCTGACCCTGTAGCAGCAGCGGTCAAAGTGGCGCAACCCCAAACCTGCGCTACTAGTCAACGATGTCTTCCTGGTTCAAAACGAGAACTTGCCTCCTCTTAAATGCCCAATAGCCAGGGTCATGGAATTGATGCCTGGATATTTGCCCTGCGTGGCAACTCTTTCATTTGCTTTAATTGCTACTCCTTTTGAATTCCTTCGCCGATCGCTGCCTGGCCCTTTGTCCAGTGCATATTTAATTGAAATCTTGTGCGGTTTTATTTTATTTGGGCACCACCAAAGATTAGCGTTAGTGAAAAAGCTCACTGACCCAACATTTTGGTGACAACGACGTGATCTATAAACAATAAAAACTGAAGTGCAACCAAACAAATAATTAAATTTTGTTCGTTTGATTGATCGCGCATATTCATAACCTCCAATTCTATGTACATAAGCGCAAGCGGTAATACATAAGCTCCGCTAGAAAATTTGCCGACTTTCAATCCATGTTCAAGGCTATCATCGACAATGACGTTGACACACACCCATTCTTCGCTTATAAACAGTTATTTTTTTCACGTGCAAGTTCCGCTGATTATTAATCAAAGGTCCAAGCTCTTGTAACCATGGGTCCACCCAGATTAGGGGACAATCGCTTTGCATAGCTCAGCGGAAGCCCAAAAAAAAAAAAGAAAAGACCCTTTACAAAACTTCAAAAAGAGTTCCCAGAACTTCCGGAAACAACAAAAGAAAACCCTAAATTCGTCATTATTTCATCAAAAGACCCCAAGAAAACCATTTCGGAATATTCATGCTTCGCAGTTTACAGTGCGTTGAATATTATAAGCAAAGAAATATTATCTATTTCTACCCTTCGCGATGGAAACATCCTAATTCTGGTGAAAACCAAAAATGTTGCAGAAAAATTCCTGAAATCTAAAAGTCTCGCAGGTATATGCGAAATTGATTGCAAACTTCATCAATCCCTTAACTTTGTCAAGGGCACTATATATGCTCCCTTCCTTATAAACGTTCCCGATGACGAAATTGTGAAAGAACTGGCTGACCAAAATGTGCATTCCATATATAAACTCTCTGAGAAAATAGACGGCAAACCAAAACCTTCAGTTGTTATACTCGTAACCGTCGACCAATACAACCTACCAAGCAAACTTGACGTTTCCTGTAACACAGTCAAGGTAAGGGAGTACATTCCCAATTCTATGAGGTGCAAGGGGTGCCAATTTATTGGTCATCCAACCAAATTTTGCGAAAATTCCGCCACGTGCGAAAGGTGTAATCTCCCCCGTCACAGCCCTGAACCTTGCACACGAACGCAGTGCGCAAATTGCTTAGGCGACCACCCTTCCTCCTCCCCCTCTTGCCCAAAATATATACAACAAAAATAACTCATCAGAATTAAAACTACACGAAAATGCAGTATAAGAGAAGCTAGACTGTTTCTCAAAAAACAATCCCCCATAACAACCAATCTCTCATCTAATTATGCACATGCTGTATCAAACTCGAACTCTACACCCAATACAAACAGTAATACTCAAAAAGAGATTACTATTAATGAAAACAACGAGAATTATTCTAAAAAGTCTGCCAACCCAGACCCTCAATCCCAATCTCTCTCAATTTCGCCTTCCACAAGTAAATCTAATAACCATTCGGAGATTACCTCCCCAAGACCCTCAACATCTAACAAAATCGTACCAACAAGCCCCAATATAAAAACAACTGAAGACCTCGACAATCACAATCGCACAAGCAATTCTCTCTCGCCCACCTACAGCACACTCACAGCTATCACTCCCTTTAATGTATTCTGATTATAAAGAGCGCTTGAAACACAGTTGCTCTCTTAGATTGGAAGCAGATGAACTCTTAAACGAAATGAAATCAAATAGTAACTCTAGTAAAAACTCATCTGACTTAGATACATCAATGGCTGAAGTTGACCCATCATCAGCTTCCCCTGATTCTCTTTAACCATTATAATGGAACATAAAAGGAATTTTCAATAATTATCACGAATTAAAATTACTTATGGCCGAACGCTCTCCTGACGTGTTATGCCTTCAGGAGACCCACTTACCACATAACTTTAAAAACTTTAGATGCACCGGGTTTTAAAGGGTATTTCCTATCCCATCTTAAAACAGATTCCTCCATGCCTTAAGCAAAGACTACTTGACATATATAATATAACTGGTTTATTAACCGCCACAAACTGATCAGCGGAAACCAAGTTGCATTCAAAAGGAACCACAGCACTATGGACGCTCTACTCAAAATTCAACATTTCGTGTCGAATGCCATTTCGACTAGAAATCACGTCTCACGACGGATTTCGAAAAGGCCTTCGATCGCGTGGGACTATATGCAGTTCTCTCAAGACTCCAGCTTTGGGGCTTAGGTCTAAGACTTTACAACCTGGTTAAAGCCTTTATGACGAAGAGGACCTTTAAAGTCAGAGTCAACGACAAAACATCTGGTTCAGCGAACCTGCTCACCTGCTCACCCCTATCGGTAGTCCTTTTCATCATAACCTTTGATCTCATCAATCTCGTAATAACTAAACACAAGGAAATAAACATATCTTTATTGGCAGATGACGCTATGATTTTCACCAAAAAAAAAAACCTTACCACTGTAAAAAATACTTTTCTCAAAATTCTCCAGGACTTAGAAACCTGGGGATTATCTTCTGGCGCTTCTCTTGCCATAGAAAAATGCCTCACACTTCACATTTGTCGCAAAATCCACTGTTGTTTTCCAACTTTGGAGCTAAGAAATAAGACCATCGAACCAGTCATGGATTTAAAAATACTTGGAATCGCGTTTGACTCTAGGTTTAGCTTTAAGGAACATTGTATTACTTTAAGAAAAAAACTTGAAGTCCGGGCTAACATAATTAAAATTCTAAGTTCCAAATTTTCGCATATCCATCCCAACATCCTAACAAACATAACTCGTGCCCTAATTCTCTCCAAAATCGAATACGGACTCCCAATATATGGTTGGTGTTCAGCAACACACCTGAAGAAAATTCAAGCACCCTACAACACCTCAGTTCGTAGACCAATTAATGCATTTCCAACATCGCCAGTACGGTGCATTCTGGCCGAAGCTGGGCTACCAAAGATTTCCGACAGATTTACCGAAGCCACCAGCCATCTAATACCCAGTCTTTTCACAAGCCCAAATCAATCGTTGGTAAGGGATTTCAAAGCTTCCTTCAGGAAAACACGGACTCCCAGGGTTCCCTCAACTTTTCATAGATGCGCCAAGCATGCAGCTTTTATTGGGCTATCAGTCCCTAAGCAGAGAAAGACCCACCCTGGAAAGACGTATCGGAAAACATCAAAAAGGGTCTTCACTTCTATACTAAAAACGACACACCAAGCTCAATTTTCCAAGCCCAATTTAGTCTTCTCAGAAGCCAACTGGGCCCAAAGAATTGGCTTTACTCAGATGGTTCTAAAACCGAATCTTCATCTACCTTCGCAGTCGTCGACAAGGATAACGACGTCATCGCGGGAGGATCCCTTCCCAACATCAACTCGATATTTACCTTTCGCAATACTTCAGGCCTGCGTATACGCCCACAAGGGTAAAGGAAAATTCGCCATCTGCACCGACAGCCTTTCCACCATCTCAGCGTTGGAAAATTCCTGGCAAACAGATCCCACAATAAGCCAAATACGGAACATGGTTACCCTGAGCAAATCCAAAATAACCATCGTTAGGGCCACCAGGGTATTTCTGGGAACGAACAAGCGGACGCTGCTGCTCGATTTATGAGCACAGCCCCAACCGTTCAGTTCACACCCATCAATGCCAAAAACATCTCCAAGCTAATTAAAACGACCAACAAACAAAAGATAATCGCTGACTGGGAAGGTTTTACCCACAGATATAAAGCGCTAAACACAGCCTGCGAAAAAACTATATTTCCAAAAGACCTCAACAAACTCGATCGCAGGATTTACACCCGCCTTCGCATTGGACATACACAGGAAACGCACGAACACCTTCTTCAAGGATCTGCTTGCCCTCCCTGCCGCTTCTGCGGAGACAGCACTTTTTCAACCGACCATCTTCTCAACAGCTGCCAGGCCCTAAAGCCCATACGCCCTTCCATTTTTGGATCCGTCACCCTCCCATCTTCCCTACTCAAATCCTCCTCTAAATCAAATATTAAAAGAATTAAGGAATTTGTTAAATAACTCCTCACAAATAAATGAGAGTTTGGAGGAATACAGCTGGTGAGAGTTAGGAGGAATACAGCTGGTGAGAGTTGGAGAATACAGCTAGCGAGAGTTTGGAGAGAAACAAGAAGAGAGTTTGGAGAATACGGCTGGAGAGAGTTCTGAGAAAACGTGTAACGGTAGAAGGCGGCGGACTTTGGACCGAGTATGGTGCCGTGCGCAAAACCGAAAAAGGAGAAGCCGAGAATTAACGGGATACGCCGGCCTATATAAGCGGGCCGAGCGCAGGAAGCGGGATCAGTCGATCACAAGGAGTCAATCCAGCAAGATCAGTAGACAAGCAGTAAATCAGTGGAGAAAACAAGTCAAGTTAACATCAGGAGGAAGCAGAGCCGCGCTGAGTCAACAGGAGCAAGATCGCTACATCAAGACGTTCGGGACTTAGAGTTGAAGTCTCCGAGCTGAGAAACAGGTAGCTGAGGTCCTTAAGGCATCACGCGGCTAAGTCTAGGCGCTTTGTTCTAATTCTGGTCGCGATTTGAGCTTGGCGTATTGCTCTGCGAATCCGACAGAAGTGAATAAAACCCAATATAGACATAATAATTTAACTCTAATAACCCAACCGAAGGACTTCAGTTTCCAGTGCCATTTTCTTTCCATTAATTTCAGTATTGTATACTAGTTTTAATTTGACAAAATAAAAAAAAAAAACAAAAAAAAATATTTCACAATCAGGAAGAAGATGCAACAAAAGCATTTTAATTGCCACTAACACTTTTGCAAATGGATGTGTTGTGTGTGACAACAATGGCCATTCTGTTTCCAATCAGTTTCTGCGAGCAGAACAAAGTACGTCAATTGCAATTACTTCAAGCCCTTATACCTCTTTGCTGGCTCGGAATGTGGATTCTGACATTGTCTTTCTTGTAACTGCAGTCATAAGCGTTCAAAGTCGATCAGGTGTTTGGATCCCATGCCATGCGCTGCTAGACTCGGGATCTCAAGTCCACATTGTGACTTCCTGACTCGCTCACCAGTTGCAATTGCATAAAACAAAGTCTACCGTATCAGTTGCAGGTCTTGGAGTTGCTCGATTTGACTCCGAGGGAGTTTCCGTTTGCATTAAGTTAAAGTCGCATACCTCTGATTACTTCGCATGCCTATCTGCTCTTGTTGCTCCAGCGATTACCGACAATCAACTGATTTCTATAGATCTCGGAAATTAGATCTCCTTATTGGCACAAGCATGTTTTTTGAGCTACTATCTGTAGGGCAGATTAAGTTGTCTACTGGGTTACCCCTATTGCAGAAAAGAAGGCTTGGTTGGATCGTTACAGGAGGTGGATCTTCTACTCTCAAGGCAACTGCAAACTGTGCAGCCTGAATTGGTTGCTGCTGAAGCTCATATGGATGAAGTCCGTCCGTTTTGGGAAGTTGAGAGCTGTGGTGAAGGCGTGGTCACACCAAAGAAGAACTGGAGTGCGAGGCTCATTTCAAGACCAACTTTCGTCGTTTAGACTCTGGTGAATATTCCGTACGATTACCTGCAAAGGACACTATAGAATTACTGGGTGAATCATACAATCAAGCTTATCGTCGATTTTTCAATTTAGAGAACAAGCTAGAGCCCCACCACTGCGTTTTCAAAGAAGACAGCACCACGACTAAATTGCGAGTCGTTTTTGATTGGTCTGCCAAAACGTCAAGTTGACATTCGCTGAACGAGGTTCTCATGGCAGGGCCCTGTTCAACACGCTGTTACAGTTTCGGACTTTCACCGTGACTGTTGTCTGGTGACATCTGCAAGATGTATCGGTGTGTTCGCGTGGCTGAACCCGATAGCTATCTCCAATGTATTCTTTGGCGTGACTCACCGGCGTGACTCAAGCTTGATACCGTGATTTATGGTAATAAGAATGCAGCCTTTTTATCCGTTCGAGCGATGCATCAATTTCCGAATGATGAGAAGAGCACATTTCCAATCGGTTCTAAAATCATTTTGCTGGACTTTTACGTTGATGATCTGATCACAGGAGGCCAATCAACACAGGAAGTCCTCGAAATCATGTCTCAAACAACAAACTTGCTTGCACGAGGTGGCTTTAAGCTCAGGAAATGGTGTTCCAACGACTTGGAAAAAGAAACTTTCCTGAAGTTTGACGATGGCAGCGACCTTACCAAGACACTGGGTCTTGCTTGGGACCCTGCAGCGGATGTCTTTCGTTTTTCTTTTTCTCCCATACAGGTCTTTCCAAAGCCATGTAAACGACTGGTGCTTCCAACAATTGCTCGGGTGTATGATCCGTTTGGTCTTCTTGGTCCAGTGGAGTCTGGAGAGAGATGTTGGAGTGGGATGAGAGCTTTCCCAAAGCACTCAACACATCATGGCTGAAGCTGTCATCTGACATGGGTCGTACTCAGCAAATTATGTTTCCTCGACGTGCGCTGCATCCAAATGGTGCTATTGAGATCCACAGATTCTGTGACGCTAGCATCGACGCATATGGAGGATGTATCTATCTCGTTTCAATAGCTGATGGCAAACGAGAAGTGCATCAATTGTGCTCAAAATCTCGTGTGAGACCTTTGAGGACTCTCACGGTTCCCAAATTAGAGTTGTGCGCTGCTTTATTATTGGCTCAACTGATGCGGGACGTACGCAACATGAATCTCTTCGATTGCCCTTTTTATTGCTGGTCAGATTCTGCTGTGACTTTATCATGGCTCATTTCTGGTAAATATTCCGTACGATTACCTGCAAAGAACACTATAGAATTACTGGATGAATCGTACAATCAAGCTTATCGTCGATTTCTCAATTCAGAGAACAAGCTAGAGCTAGAGATTCATTCCTGAATATTTGCATTTGAAGCACATGTCCGTTGTGCCCAGAGACTCCTTGAGTCTTTGCAAATATTTTGTGCCCCACCACTGCGTTTTCAAAGAAGACAGCACCACGACTACTTTGCGAGTCGTTTTTGATGGGTCTGCCGAAACGTCAAGTTGGTATTCGCTGAACGAAGTTCTCATGGCTGGGCCATGTTCAACACGCTGTTACAGTTTCGGACTTTCCCAGTTGCATTGACTGGTGACATCTGCAAGATGTATCGGTGTGTTCGCCTGGCTGAACCCGATAGCTATCTTCAATGTATTCTTTGGCGTGACTTACCGGACCAGGAGGTGCAGGTATTCAAGCTTGATACCGTGATTTATGGAACAGGAGGCCAATCAACACAGGAAGTCCTCGAAATCATGTCGAATCAGCCTTGATAAAGTTCCTGACTCGGGAAAAGAAACATTCCTGAAGTTTGACGATGGCAGCGACTTTACCAAGACACGGGGTCTTGCTTGGGACCCTGCAGCGGATGTCTTTCGTTTTTCTCCCATAAAGGGGTTTCCAAAGCCATGTAAACGACTGGTGCTTTCCACAATTGCTCGGGTGTATGATCCGCTTGGTCTCATTGGTCCTGTGGTTGCCAAGGCCAAGATCTTCCTGCAACAAGTCTAGAGAGAGAAGTTGGAGTGGGATGAGAGCTTTCCTGAGGCACTCAACACATAATGCGCTGCATCCAAATGGTGCTAATGAGATCCACGGATTCTGTGACGCTAGCATCGACGCATATGGAGGATGTATCTATCTCGTTTCAATAGCTGATGGCAAGCGAGAAGTGCATCTATTGTGCTCAAAATCTCGTGTGGCACCTTTGAGGACTCTCACGGTTCCCAAATTAGAGTTGTGCGCTGCTTTATTACTGGCTCAACTGATCCGGGACGTACGCAACATGAATCTCTTCGATTGCCCGTTTTATTGCTGGTCAGATTCTGCTGTAGCTTTATCATGGATAAGCGATGAACCTTTACGTTTTCAAGTCATCTTTAATTCAAGAGCTATCCAGTGGCATGAATTGCGCTATGTACGGACCGTCTGCAATTCAGCCGACATCTTGTCAAGAGGTGCTTCCCCGAGCGAGCTTCTGGAATCTGCCCTTTGGTTCAGAGGCCCAGAATTTCTTCGCAAGGATCAGCACGGTTGGCCTGAATCTTGTATTCCTGTGAAGACTCTTTCCGACCTCAGAAAGCGTATTTTGGTCGGCGTCGCTAACGAAGTGAAACTATCTTCGAAATGCAAATTCGTGAATTCACGAATTCACGAATTCACTTTCTCCATTCATCGATAGCTTTGGGCTGATGCGAGTTGGTGGCAGACTACAAAATTCGTCCTTGGATTACAATGCGAAGCATCCTGTCATACTACCACGCCAGCATCCAGTTACACGTGCTATCATACTGGACATGCATCGAAAAACCACAATTATCTCAACACTTAATGGCTGACCTACCTAAGGATCGTGTAAATGCCACATTAACGTTCATGGTTACTGGTCTGGATTTCTGCTGGCCATTTTGCTACAAAACCGTTCGAAGCAAAGTGCCTGTGAAAACGTAAGTCTGCGTTTTCATCTGTTTCGCGACGAAAGCGATCCACATAGAGCTTGTTCAGGATCTCTCAACACAAGCGTTCTTGGGAGCATTGAAGCGGTTTATTCTCACCAGAGGCAAACCTGCCGGATATGGTCAGATAATGCTACGAACTTCGTTGGAGCTAAAAACGAGCTGGATGAGCTGAGCTGAAGAATTTATTCCTGTCTGGCCCCACATTCGAGCTATAGAGGAATGCTGCTTAGAAGATTCAATTGAGTGGCGTTTTATTGCCCCTCGTTCGCCTCACTTTGGAGGCCTTTGGGAGGCTGCAGTAAAAACGGCCAAATTTCATTTCTACCGTTCGGTTGGCCCATCTTTATTATCATTCGATGAATTGAGTACACTCGTTTGCCACATTCAACTCACGACCTTTACTACCTCTTTCAGAGAATCCGGCAGACCTTGAAGTGCTAACTCCTGGACACTTTTTTGGCACAGTTCCGCTGGTGTTGTACTCTGAGCCTGATCTCACAAAGCTGAACTTCAACCGTTTGGACCGCTGGCAGACAATTGCTTATTTTCAACAAATGTTCTGGTCACGGTGGCGTGAAGATTATCTGACCCTGAAGCAGCAACGGTCAAAGTGGCGCAACCCCAAACCTGCGCTACTAGTCAACGATGTCTTCCTGGTTCAAAACGAGAACTTGCCTCCCCATGGAATTGGTGCCTAGATCTGATGGAGTTGCTCGTGTGGCAGTGATACGAACATCAACTGGAACCACTGGAAGAGCTGTCCGCAAGTTGTGCGTCCTGGCGAAGCAAGATCTGGTTGAAAGCCCTGGTCTTCCAACGGGGGGAGAATGTTCGGTCATGCCGCAGCCTAAATAAATTCTTAAAGTTTCAAATCTCAACGCAAATTAAATTCTCGATGGTTGCTTTGCCTTTTATATTTGCCCTGCGTGGAAAATCGTTCATTTTCTGTAAATGCTACTCCTTTTGAATTCTTTTGCCGATCGCTGCCTGGCCCTTTGTCCACGGCAAGCATCTACTTATGTTAGTTTGATTTTGTACTCGCTCGCTGAAGGCACGGTCGCAGATCGCCTGCCTATTCTTTTTATAAATAAGGCCTTGGTGTCATTTAGAATAAACTTAATTGAAATCTTGTGCGGTTTTATTTTATTTGGGCACCACCAAAGGTTAGCGTTAGTGAAAAAGCTCACTGACTCAACATTTTGGTGACAACGAAGTGATCTAAAAAAAAAACAAAAGTGCAACCAAACAAATAATTTAATTTTGTTCGTTTGATTGATCGCGCATATTCATAACCTCCAATTCTATGTACATAAGCGCAAGCGGTAACACATAAGCTCCGTTAGAAACTCACATCGCACCCGCCCGCGCATCGTAGAGAATATTTTGGTTTCCTCTTTGTGCCTTCGTTCCCGCTTTGAAACGTTTTACAGCGGCTACCAAACGTTTTTGTTTGCGAGTACGTTGCACCCCCTTCCACCGCTATATTGCCGTTTATGTGCAAATAGACGCACATTCGAGTACATTCCGTTAGTTTTTCGGTGGTCAAGATTTTTGGTACAGCACGCACGCACAGTGGAATTTAATTATTTTGTGAGTGATAAAAACTGAAAATAATCAAATAAATTTATTAAAAATGTCAACCGAAACAACTTTAGCTGCTCCAGTTCAGGGACTGAAACATCTTAAATTGAATGCTGAATCAATGCTTTCAAAGGCGAAGTCCTCTGAGAAGGCCCTGACTGTTGAGAAGCTCCAGGCGATGAGTGAGGAAGAATTAGAGAGAGAGCTTAACTCTCAGAGAGAGCTTAACTCTCAGAGGAGAATAAGGCTGTATTTGCCCAGGTCCATGACAGTCTAGAGGAGCAGGATTTTAATGAAATCGGCAGCCAGGTTCGCGATGATTTTGAAGAGCTCATCATATCAATACAAATCATGCTAAGTCGAGAATTGGGTAAGCGTCAACGTCCAGCACTTCGAAGTTCTACGCTTGGGTCAGAGCCATCTCTGGATTTCCATTCTGTGCCGGCTAAAAGATCTCATTTACCTGAATTGAGATTGCCTGAATTTTCTGGTGGCTATACTGAATTTGCCGACTTTCAATCCATGTTCAAGGCTATCATCGACAATGACGTTAAGCTCACTAACATTGAGAAGCTGTGCGCTCATTAGAAATTTGTGATAGCAACTATGCTGTAGCCTTGGATTTATTGAATAACCGTTTCAGTAATAAGCGTCTAATGTTCCAATCATATATAATTGCAATTTTGGGTCTCCCTAAAGGGACATGCGGTCCGCAGCGAAGCTAAGAGATATATCTGATAAAATAAATGCTTATCTACGTGCTCTTCAGTCAATGGGTTCGGTTGAGCAAATTTCAAATTGCATTCTTGTTCATGTTTTACTCCAAAAATTAGATAGCAAAACTCAGGCCAATTGGGAAGAACCTGCGGCTATTGAAGATCAATTTACTACATTTTTGTCCAAGCGTTGTCAAAAATTGGAAAATGTAGAGCATACTGCAGCACCGTACCATATAGTTCACAATCAGGAAGAAGATGCAACAAAAGCATTTTAATTGCCACTAACACTTTTGGAAATGGATGTGTTGTGTGTGACAACAGTGGCCATTCAATTTACAGCTGTGGTCAATTCGCCAATTTGTCAGTACAAGAGCGTATTCGAAAGGTATGGGAATTAGCGCTCTGTCTTAATTGCTTAAAGAAGGGGCATCAAATGCGCAATTGTAAGTCAAGCTGCTGTCGAACTTGCACCTTGCATCACACCCTTTTGCACCTTGGCACTCGGTCTTCGATCCAGTTTCTGCGAGCTCCAGGTGCAGAACAAAGTATGCCAATTGCAATTACTTCAAGCCCTTATACCTCTTTGCTGGCTTAGAATGTGGATTCTGACATTGTCTTTCTTGTAACTGCAGTCATAAGTGTTCAAAGTCGATCAGGTGCTTGGATCCCATGCCGTGCGCTGCTAGACTCGGGATCTCAAGTCCACATTGTGACTTCCTGACTCGCTCACCAGTTGCAATTGCATAAAACGAAGTCTACCGTATCAGTTGCAGGTCTTGGGAGTTTCCTTTTGCATTAAGTTAAAGTCGCATGCCTCTGATTACTTCGCATGCCTATCTGCTCTTGTTGCTCCAGCGATTACCGACAATCAACCCAGTTTGACCGTTAAACCCGATGGTTGGAAAATTCCCTCGAATATTAAGTTGGCCGATCCTGATTTCTATAGATCTCGGCAAATAGATGTCCTTATTGGCGCAAGCATGTTTTTTGAGCTACTATCTGAAGGGCAGATTAAGTTGTCTACTAGACTACTCCTATTGCAGCAAACAAGGCTTGGTTGGATCGTTACAGGAGGTGGATCTTCTACTCTCAAGGCAACTGCATTACACGGCCAAGATGTGCAGCCTGAATTGGTTGCTGATAAAGTTCATATGGATGAAGTCCGTCGCTTTTGGGAATTGAGAGCTGTGGTGATGGCGTGGTCACAGCCACCAAAGAAGAACTGGAGTGCGAGGCTCATTTCAAGACCAAGAAGTCAGGGCCCAATATTCGGCATTCATTCGTGAATATTTGCATTTGAAGCACATGTCCGTTGTGCCCAGAGACTCCTTGAGTCTTTGCAAATATTTTGTGCCCCACCACTGCGTTTTCAAAGAAGACAGCACCACGACTACTTTGCGAGTCGTTTTTGATGGGTCTGCCAAAACGTCAAGTTCTCATGGCTGGGCCATGTTCAACACGCTGTTACAGTTTCGGACTTTCCCAGTTGCATTGACTGGTGACATCTGCAAGATGTATCGGTGTGTTCGCCTGGCTGAACTCGATAGCTATCTTCAATGTATTCTTTGGCGTGACTTACCGGACCAGGAGGTGCAGGTATTCAAGCTTGATACCGTGATTTATGGAACAGGAGGCCAATCAACACAGGAAGTCCTCGAAATCATGTCGAATCAGCGAGCGCGTTGTCCTTGATAAAGTTCCTGACTCGGGAAAAGAAACATTCCTGAAGTTTGACGATGGCAGCGACTTTACCAAGCCACGGGGTCTTGCTTGGGACCCTGCAGCGGATGTCTTTCGTTTTTCTTTTTCTCCCATAAAGGGGTTTCCAAAGCCATGTAAACGACTGGTGCTTTCCACAATTGCTAGGGTGTATGATCCGCTTGGTCTCATTGGTCCTGTGGTTGCCAAGGCCAAGATCTTCCTGCAACAAGTCTAGAGAGAGAAGTTGGAGTGGGATGAGAGCTTTCCTGAGGCACTCAACACATAATGCGCTGCATCCAAATGGTGCTATTGAGATCCACGGATTCTGTGACGCTAGCATCGACGCATATGGAGGATGTATCTATCTCGTTTCAATAGCTGATGGCAAGCGAGAAGTGCATCTATTGTGCTCAAAATCTCGTGTGGCACCTTTGAGGACTGTCACGGTTCCCAAATTAGAGTTGTGCGCTGCTTTATTACTGGCTCAACTGATCCGGGACGTACGCAACATGAATCTCTTCGATTGCCCGTTTTATTGCTGGTCAGATTCTGCTGTAGCTTTATCATGGATAA